>NC_143588.1:116648453-116997279 GCF_048544385.1 Mastigoproctus giganteus
TGATGACAACACATTAGGGGTAGAAGTTGTAACCAACAGCTTCGAAGTACGTGCCGGGTAATTTTTAAACATCTCGTCAAACTGAGGGTTTGCTCTACTAAGCTGAGGAAATGGCTCATACGAAAATAGGTCCCGAAACGGTTCCCATCCAAGTTATTTTTCTTTATAGAGGTCAAGGCTCCTGTAGCTTTAATTTTTTGTAAAACGTATATTCTCAATTAAGAAAAATGTCCTCCAAAGTAATATTCTTTAATGTTTATTTTGCTTGTAAGTCCCATTGCGTAATATCCCTAACAGGAGTGAAACGTGCCGAGTGCAGCCAAAGTAATCACAAATACACGCACGCGCTTTAAAACAGGTTTCGAGTGCATAAATTAGAAAAGTTCAAGTCATCTCCAAGAAGTGAAAATTTTGGTCAGCACCGGCTAGTTATCCAAAATTCTGAAGTGACTTTTTCGTTGAAGGTCATTGGCACGAGGACAGAACTCGTTTGTAAAGATTTTTCCAAGCTTTAATGATTTGTTCTCTGTTTCCGTTCCTGGTATTACTCTGCGTGTGGTCAACTATTTGTTTATCGTTTCAACGTTATAATGTCTGCCAATGTCCTTGACCTTTCTGGCCACGCGTCAAACGAAATGTTCCATAATGGTGTCTTAAAGAGTGGCCCACACAAATATTAAAAAAAAAAAAGAAGAGAAAGCGTTTCTTTTGGCAACTTCTGTGGTAATTACTGGCAATTAGAATCCCTCTTCGTGTATCAAAAACTCGATGCCCTTGAAAATAAAATGAAACCACTCGTATGATTCGTCAAGTAGCGCCCTCTGATGTTACGCACAAGAAACAAAATACTGTAGTTTTAAAGAGTTTGGGATCATTCTAGATATAAAAAGAAAATAAATTAAAATAAAATACAATATAGAAAAATAATAATAATATAAAGTGAATAAATACCAGTGGGTGCCAGCAATATCCTCTGTCCTTAGAAGCCCAGTTTGGGAAAAAAACAAAAAACAAAAAACAAAATGGTCTTCAAGAACTTGAAATCATGTCATGTAGACGAAGTCCATTGCAAACTGTTGGAATCTCTGACAATTTGTTTAGAGAATTTCGCTGAAAACTAGAACAGTCACAATCCGGTGCTGAAGGTTTACTTTCAGTGTGACCAAAGCTGACAGTAATAGTCCTTGAGTAGTATCAAAGAAAAGTGGTTGGGAAGTTCTTGAAAATTAGTTTCTTTAACCTGATAAGAAGTAAAGTTGTTCAAGCTCTAGTAGTGAAAGTCCAGATTGAGTAGTAAGAACTGGACGGACAAGATCCGCTCAACGCTGGTACAATCTGGTGGTGAGCATGTGTTCAATGGGAATGAAGAACTCGATGAGGTCCATGTTTTCATCCAACTGGGCAGTCTGGTGCAACTATTTACCTGCTTGCTGTTCAATATGCACCAGTCCATGGAGCTGAGTTGGAACCTTGATTCATCAGACCAGGCGACTCTTTTACTCCACCTGCAGCTTTGTCCGCTGCAGGTGGAGGTGTCATTGATGGTCAATCCGTAGGGCTTCTGCCGGATGGTGTGCTTGGAAACGTTTCTCTCTGCGTTCTGGTTGTAATCAATCGTTAATTTAGAGATCGTGAGCCGTCTATTGCTCAGACAGCACGTACCAATGGGCCGTTCATCTCAACTGTCAACCGGTGGTCCCTCTGGGCCCACACGATCGGTGGTTGTGTGTCTCTGTTCGGGCCATTCCCATCACTCCTTCACTATGACCGTCGTTGAACAGCGGACAATGCCTGCGATTGACGAGATGCATGCCTTCTCCTTTCTAAAGTGGCAAATCATTCCCAGTTCCAACTCCATCAGATCCTTCCCTTTTCCCATTTCACGGGTTTCGTACTGACGAACTGAAAGGGACTACCGTGCCGTCTCTATATATGTTGCCACTGTCGGTGACGTCCCTCTTGGTGTTGTGGAATGCGCCCACTAGTGACCCCCAGAGTAACCTCCCAGCTGTGTGTGGTGCTAAACTCAGGGTATTGGAGAATAAAAGAGACTTGGGTGTAATTGTGCAGTCAGACATGAAGTTTCTGAGGAGGGCAGACAGGCTGCTAGAGCAGGTCATGGGGTTTTGTCAATGATATACAGGAATTTTGCTAGTAGGCATAAGGGTGTGATTATCTTTTTGTATAAGGCAGTGGTCAAGATACGCCTTGAGTACTAGAGCACAACACTGCAGTAGTACTACTGCTTACAGGTCTGGAAGCCTCATTTTAGGAAGGATGTAGAGTTGCTAGAATGATAACAGAAAAGGGCAACAAGATTGGTGAGGGGAACGAAGAGATCCGCTTACCAAGAAAAGCTCAAGTTCTGCAAATTGCAGCGTCTGGAGACCAGGCACCTGTGGGACGGTCTGATTGAGGTGTACAAGGGCTTGAATGGGTTGAGCATGCTGAATTCTGATGGGATTCTTTCGTTTGCTCAGCTTAATCGCCTGAGGGGGCATAAATTCAAATTGAGGAAAGACAGTTGAATAATTGATGTGGGGAAGTTTGCCTTTAGCCAGAGGGTAGTTGATTGCTGGAACAAACTTCCATCTGTTGCTGTGGAAGTTGGTAGCTTAAATAAATTAAAGGCAGAACTGGACAAACTTTGGAACGTATGGATGGGTGAAATGAGGAGAGTTTTTTTTTATTTTGGCTGATGCTGTATAAGCTTGCTTTCCTGCATCATATGCCTCTACTAATTCTAACCGATTTTTCCAGAAGAAAAAACCAGCTCTGAGACCGACTAACTCTGCCACGTTGTGAAAACGATCTATTAAAAGTCCTCGCGCCATTGACGAAATTCTAACTCGGATCTTTTCCAACTGGTGAGGGTTCGACGACGATGTACCTAATGTGGTACCCACGAGAGCGGCATAGCTCTTTGGATATCTGCACCTTCGCAGATGGAGTGGGTGTTCCAGTCCATTAATGGGCCTCAACAGGTTTTAAGAGATCTGTGTAGTCAGCGACATGCAAAAGGCTTCCCATCTCATTGTTCAAAATACATTTTATGATAACAGAAAGATGTTTCATTTTTGACATCGAGGGTTTCTTTCGGTTTTCTTTAAATGCAGAGATTTTGTCATTAGCCATGAAAAGTTTTCACCTTTAAGTGCTAGGTTCTGTGTGTTCAGTTTGTTAAATAAATCGGCAAGGTATATAAGCCCTTCTGTTTTACAATCACGATGAATCAAGTCCACGAATCTGTGCAGTTTATCTCCAGTTGTTGTTGCTGTTGTTGTGGTACAGTTTAAGGATCATTATCGACTAAGGCCGTATTATTCTGTGTATATTTTCTGTAAATTGCACGTGTTCTGTGGTCGATTTTCTGCTTTGTGGATGAATAACCCATACCACCCTCGCCTGAGACCGACTAATTCAGCAACGTTTTGGAAAAGGCCCATTAAAGTTGCATCCCTCATGGACGAGACTCGAACTGTGGCCTTATCCACTTAGTGTGGGGGAGGACGGCGATCCTACCCAATGTGCTACCCACCAGGGCTGTTTTCCTCGTGGATTCAGCTTTACGATCACTAGGAAACATTGAAATTTCAGATCTTAGTTCTGATAATCTTATCAGCAGTTTACCTCCACCCAGAAGACATGCTTCAGTGTCTTCAAAAAAGTAATCAGTTGTAGTCGCTGCCCATTTGGTAGCAAATCTGCCGGAAATCCTTGCATTTAATCCCACAGATTTCGATTTCTATTAGTGTCTTAAAAATATCTTTCAGTTTTTTGACAGCGAAAGTTTCCCTGTGGAGTAATTCCTTGCAATTTAGAGACAGTATACACAGAGCAATGCGGCCTTAGTCGCTGATGCTCCTAAAACCCAACAACAACAACAACAACAACAACAACAACAACAACAACAACAACAACAACAACACAGCTTGACACTGTCCGTTAAATACCATTTACTTTCTAACCCCATTAAATTCAGTTAAAAATGAGGATAGGTCCTGGTATATTCCCATATCTTGAGTTGAGATCTTTAGTTCATTTGGGGAGAGTAGAGAAGAGTCCAAGTTATCATCAGAACTACCTTCAGAAGCATTAGAATGAATCTCACAATAAGAGTCTTTGAATGAAGATTCCAAATCAGTAGTGATGAAACTCTGGGGTTGGTTATTAAATAGATGAAACACGTCAATACGAAACTGTGGAAATATCAATACGAACAAATTCTCTCTCGATCTATCTTGAAAAGTCCTCTGACCCTAAGTAGCCGGGAGAGAAGATAAACAAAAAAAGTATTTCCTTCCTTGTACATACCACCCTCTGACAGATTTCATTCTGTACACCCGAGAGCAATGCGCATGTGGGGAATCCAGTATAAACCTGTTAAGTGAGTTTCATAAGAATATATAAGTAACCAACTCGATTTGAAGGCTTAGACAGTTACGGGTCACTGTCAAGGAGCTTCAGAGTAGTCCTATCCCTCCCCAGTATACTTGAGAAGAAATTTAGCTAGTTTCATCTAGATGTTAAGTATTTCTGTCTCTGCTCTTTCTTTTAAAAGTTTACTTTCTAACATTTTCCTACACTGTGCAGTAAAAAGTAAATAAAACGGTAAGGGTACACACAGGAGCCAAAACACTAAGACCACTTATCTATATATAAATAATAAAATATAATTTTTGATTATTAGTTGAGTTTTAGATATGGTTGTTTGTTTTCATCATGCAATATTTCGGCTTCTACTAGGAAGGTTTTCAAGAAATTTCATATTTCTTGAAAATCTACCTAGTAGAAGCCGAAAAAATTAAAGAATTCCAGTTTTGTCATGTCCGTCTTTCTGGTTTTCCAGATTCATTCTTTAACTCCAGCTGCTCGCTGAATAACGTCAATGAAATGTTAGAAGAAATGTTATCTTGAAAAGTTCTCTAACCCTAAGAGGCCGGAAGGAAGGGGAGATAAAGAAGAAATTTATTTCCTTCTTTATACTGTACATGCCACTTCCTTAAAAGGTTTCTACCTTTTAAGTTTCACAACAACATATGAGTCCCCACAACTCGATTTGAGGGCATAGAGAATTGACGAGCACTGTTAAAGTGCAAGGCTTCATAGTGGTCCATCCCTCTCCAGTATACTGGAGGAGAACTTTAGCTAGTTTCATCTAGAAGGTAAGTGTTTGGGCATTGCTTATTGTAAGTAGGATCAGTTCCTCTCATTTAATGAAAAAGCTTTGGAACCTACAGGCCAGTAAGGCTACTTGGGTTGATGGCATTTACCTTATAATCTTAAGGGAGTGCATTGAACCATTGAAGCTAATTATGAGAGCATCACATAATTGGACTCGGGAGTGATTCTGCTGCATTGGAAAAGTGCCAATCTTAAATACATAAGGGCGGTTCTAAGAGTGAAGTGGGAAATTACCGGCCGGTTAGTCTAACTTCAGTAGTAGGGAAAATCATGGAGATTATGATCAAGGGTGGAATTCTCAAGGATACTCAGCATGGTTTTGTAAAGGGAAAATCACGTTTAACTAATCTGGTCAGCTATTTTGACAGGGTCTCTCAAGAGCTGGACTTTGGGAATAATTTCGACGTTGTTTATTTGGATTTCAGCAAAGCATTTGATTCAGTCCCACATGAGGTTACTTTATAAACTGGAACAGGTGGGAATCACTGGGAAAATCCTTAGATGGATAGAAGGATTGCTTCAGGGCAGGAGGCAGAGGGTTGTGATAAATGGCTATTCCTCAGACTGGGTTCCTCAAGGATATTAGGGCCACAGTTGTTTTTGATTTTCATAAACGACATCGATGAAGGGATAGAGGGCGTGGTGTCTAAATTTGCAGATGATGTAAAGATTGGTAGAGTACTTAATGATTGCCGTCATTCAGAGAGACCTAGACTTCAGGAATGGTTAGAAAAATGACAGCTATGCTTTAATCCAGAAAAGTGTAAGGTATTGCACCTGGGGAAGAGTAACCCCAAAATAACTTATTCACTTGGTGCAGTTCAACTAAAGCCGGTAATGGAGGAAAGGGACTTGGGTATTACGATACGGTCAGATATGAAGTTCTCAGAGCACTGTAGACTGGTTACAAGGAGGGCCCATGGTGTCCTATCGATGATTTATCGAACAATTGCTAGTAGAGATAGGGACGTCATAATCCCATTATATAAGGCTCTTATTAGACCCACCCTTGGAATACTGTGTTCAAGTATGGAAACCCCACCGAAAGAAAGACTTTCTTCTTGAACGGGTCCAAAGACGGGTAACTCGCCTGGTGAGATCTGCAAAAGGGCGTCCATATGAGGAAAGACTTCGAATATGTGGGTTGCAGAGTTTGGAAACTAGACACCTTAGAGGAGATTTGATTGAGGTGTTTAAGGCTCTGAGAGGGAGGCATCAGTAAAATGAATGAGGACGAAATTTTCACGGTCATAAATGATTGTAGAAGTAGGGGCCATAATTTCCAGTTACGGGGGGAAATGTTTAGATTGGACTGCAGGAAGTTTTATTTTAGCCAGCGAGTTATAAATTACTGGAATAAGTTGCCTTCATGGGTGGTAGAGGCTGACAGTTTGGGGAAATTCAAAGGTCAACACAAGCATAGGTTGTCCATTTCCGTTTCTGTTATTAATTATTATTATTATTTTTAAATTTTCTTATTATTAATTTGTTTTTATTCTTCTTATTATTATTTGATTATTATTTTTATTTATTTATTTATTTTGGCTGTTGCAGCATAAGCCATAGGCTTCCTTGCACAATGTGCCCATTACTAATACTAATATTAAGGTCAGGGAATTTGCCTAACATCATACTGTTTAAATGATAAACAACTCGCTGACAACACGCAAGATGCTATCCCTCTTGGCAATAATGAACAAACCATTGAAGTTTCGAAAAATCCTAATCAAGCGAGTTCTGTCCACATACCAACGACTCTCAGTGAGTGTAGGTGGTCAAGTGAAACCTGTTTTAAATACACCGGTGTGCAAAATTTAGGGACCAGTAAGGTTTTCACCTGTAGCTTCTCATAGGAGTGGCCTGGAAATGGGTAAAGCATACCAAAGGAACCTCGTGAGGTAAAGAAATGATGAAGGAAACAACACCGACACAACAACGGAAACAAAACGGTACAGAGGGACTTTATTCAAAAATGGCAACATAACAGTGGCTGCCATGATACAGAAGCATCACCCAGTGCGGTGAGGACGGTGTTTATCCATATTCAAATATCCTCATCTCAAACAGCAAACAGTGTGGAACAAGGGATTCTTTCTTCGTATATCAAGGAACTGGCCAAGTCTTTGATGACGGATGAAGGCTGCCATTGGAGCGAAAGCTGGACCTACATCTTATTAATTTGTTTATTAAGTCTGTAGCGATGGCGCTGGACCAGTGACGTTCTATTCGAAAATGATGAACCCACGTTATTGGCTGAATTGTTGGCTAAATATAGAAATCCATGATTTTCTATACTTTCCTAAACACAATCAAAAGATTTACTTGGCATGGCATTTGTGAAGACAGACGGATTAAGAAAATAACAGAATGGTACCCAAGAGGAACTAAAAGAAAACCCGAAAGACAACAACAGAGATGGACAGATGAAATTCAAAGGTTCGTGGGCAGTAAATGGAACTGGAAAGTTGCTGCAGTGGCTTTCATCCTGCAGTGGATTGAAAATTGCTGATGGTGATGGATTTGTTAGATCACGTGGGAGTAATCTAACAAATTAAATCTATCCACTTCAGATAGCAACGATTTTTTTCTCCCTGAAACGTTGGGTTTTTCATCCAGCAAACAACCAGAATACCACAATTATAAAAAAAAACTCTACAAGAAAACAAGAAGAGACCTGTTGGATAAAATTTTTAACCAATTTGGCTTTACTAATTTGAATATCGAAAAATTCATTTAAAGAAATTTAAAGACTACATTTTGGTCGCCCTGTTTTCTTTGACTCAAT
This sequence comes from Mastigoproctus giganteus, assembly GCF_048544385.1. Taxonomy (NCBI): domain Eukaryota; kingdom Metazoa; phylum Arthropoda; class Arachnida; order Uropygi; family Thelyphonidae; genus Mastigoproctus; species Mastigoproctus giganteus. The sequence continues at coordinate 116,656,423 of NC_143588.1, forward strand.
ACAGAAGACAGGGGTGGTAAAATAAAGAGCAGATAATGGGGAATGAACATAATAAGCTATGTACATCGACACAAACAATCCCTACTTACCTTCTGGATGCATTTACAAATGGGGAAAGGAGATGCCAATGACCACGACCACTTCTCCAAACTTCAGGTCGAGTTCTGGCTAATGTTTCTATGAAACTCGTGTAACAGCAGCTGTAGAACTTCTTACTGACATGCGCAGTGGGCACCTCTGTGTAGTGGAAATCTTCGAGAGGAAAACTTGTATCAATTCAACATACAACAGATTGTTTCACGCACCTTAAAAACAACAAGAAACAAATTTTCTTCTGTGGTGGACCATTTATGAGTATGCACGAGCGAACCATTTTACAATATGCAAATTTTGCGCTAAAATTTTAATCGAGGTTCATAATCGGGTGGATAGTTTGTAGGCACTCAGTATGTCTACAAATTGCGTGTGTTCTGTGGTCAATTTGCTGTATGCTGGCCGAAAAACCCCAAATTCCCTTGGGAAAACCCTGGACTGAAACCAACAACGCAGCCACGATGTGAAAATGACTCATAAAAATTCCTCACTTTATTAATGGGATTCGAATTCAAGTATTCCCCACCACCTTCCCACCCGGTATGGGGATAGACAGTGGTCAATAAACCTGCAATCAGATTCTGATGAAATTTATAAATAATCAAAAAGGGAATTCACTTTGAATATTCGTTCCTTTTCAGATAACATCAAAATTTTGAAATTCATATCTTCACCTCACGACCTCGTCTACAATTGTCTTAATGAGACTTCCCTCTGGTTGTTGGTAACAGAATAGACCCCTTAACTCACTCCAGCTACTCCCTAAACAACCTTGAGTTTTAATATATCAGCGCCATTCAGAATTTGGGCATCATTCTTATCCTAAACATTATCTCTTGCAATTGAAGATCAAATGGCCAAATTAAACCAACTAAAGCTTTCTTTCCTACTTTGCGAATGGTGTATTGCAATGACGTAACCCAATGTCCATTACCAGCAAAAATATCACTTAATTTTTTCAAGAAGGATATTTGTAAAGCGTGACTTCATTACTTCTGTTGCCTCCCCACAGAGTAGATTTTAACCTAATGGTATAAATCAAACTCCCGCTGACCTCAGGTGCAATTTAAAAGTGCAAACTCATCCAAAACGAATCAAATCCAGCGTCTGTACCTTACATCGTACTTCATTTTGAAGTATAATTGAAGACAACGTAAAAACATCCACCAATCAGTAAACAAACATTTCCTAATACCACCGGAGGCTATGTCTTACTTGGACACCACCATAAATCTTAGTCAAGATGGTTCCCTAAGGGCAGCGAAGAAACGTAAGTTGATTTTTGGGAAATGGAGCTGACGTCATACAAGACACGCTCTGAAAGATTTTGCTTTCTACTGAGAAGTGACCATGGGAGAAATGCGCATGTTTTGTAAAAACCAGTATTGCAGCTCCTACGTGAGTCGCGTTACAAGCACGCCTTATAAGTAGCCAAAACTTGATCTGAAGGCTTGGAGAAGTCTTAGTGGTGGTCGTTGACAAGGTAGAATTCGCGAGTGTTTCCCCCCTATCTAATACAGTGGAGTAGCAGTCCACACAATTTCATCGAGAAGGTAAGTATCTTTAGTTTCTTATTTGTGTTGCGGTGGGTTCAATTCCCGGTATTTTGATCCTTAAATTTCGTGTTTGTTGTGGTTTACTAGGGTGGAAAAAAACAAGGGCAAAAAACGGATTTTAAAACAGGAAACTTGAGTTTTTTAAAATTTAAATATTTCAAAGATAAGCAACGTTAATTTTTGGTGAAGAACTTAATTCTTCAAATGTCCTTGCAGTGAAAATTGTACTTAGGTCAGAAACAACCATCTCAGAAGTGATCTTGAAGTGTTTGTTAACTCCTGGCAGAATACAAAATAATGAAATCCAAAATTAGAACAAACAAAATTAGTCGATAATTCCATGGGTCTGTGAGGTTGCTGCTAGCTTTTTTCTAAGGAACCAGTTTCCAAGAGGTTAAAGCAACATTTTTTTAAAGATAAGACTGATATGATAACCTTAAGGATAGAAGGTGAGAAGAGTCCTCAGACAGTTGGTAATCTCTAGTGGAAACACGCAGACAAAACAGTTTTAAAGAAGTTGTTTGACGTGACCTGCCATTCGTTATAAAATGAGAGTTTCCAAAGTTGTATTATAGCTAAAGATATTTTTGTCTCCTAAAGGTATTAATGCCCTACTTTTCCTTTCTTCCAGCCATGGGTCTCACCACAGTGCTTTCAGGAATCTGCCTGCTCATATGCTACGTTTTCAGCACGCCCGTGCAAGATTCTAACTCATCTCACCAGTTGGCGAGGGCAAATAACTACTTTGCTCTAAATCTACACAAGAAGCTCTCAGCTGAGAAAGGAAACTTGATTTATTCGCCATTTAGTTTGTCCACAGCCATTGGCATGTTGAAAATCGGAGCCAGAGGATCCACTGCAGAAGAAATCAGTCAGACGATGGGTTATGACAAAGAAAATCTTGTGGATGATGACATACCCAAAGGATACCAGCAGCTGCTGAATTTGGTAGAGTCATCACCAACAGAATACCTTCTACAAGTTGCCAACGCTGTCCTTGTGCAAAAGGACTTCGAAATCAATGAACAGTACATCGAAGAACTGAAGATTTATTTCAAAGCATTTATAAGATATGTGGATTTCCAGAAGGAAGGAGAGCAAGTTGTAGAAGAAATCAACTCGTGGGTTGCCGATAACACAAACCAGAAAATTCAGAAACTTGTAGAAAAGTTAAATCCACGCACAGTTGCCATGCTTCTCAATGCCGTCTACTTTAAGGGCACGTGGAAGACGCAGTTTGATCCACACCACAACCAAGAATTAGTATTTTACAATAATGGATTAAAGACTTCCAGCAAAAGTGTAACCATGATGAATCTTAGATATCAAGTCTTTCCATACGCCTTTATCGAAGAAAGAGGTTTCAGAGTGCTGGAGCTTCCCTACAAGGGAGAAGATATTGTGATGAGGATTTTGTTGCCAGAAGCTTTGGATGGTCTGCCTGCACTGGAGGCTCAATTGTCAGAGGACCTTCTGAATAAAATCAACAGTAGTCTGGAGAAAGTAGAAGTCGAAACTATCGCGATTCCTAAGTTTAAATTGGAATACACCAAGGAAATGAAAGAGACACTGGAAGATATGCAAATGAGGAAAGTCTTCAGCACTAACGCAGATCTTACCAGGATCAGCTCCACCGGCAAGCTTTCTGTGTCCACCATTATTCACAAAGCGTTCATTGAAGTAAACGAAGAGGGAAGTGAGACAGCTGCTGCAACAGGGATTGGGTTTGTCGTGGTTTCAGTTAATCCCTATGCCCCGAGGCTCATCGCAAATCACCCGTTCCTGTTTCAAATTGTTGATAAGAGGAATGGAATGATTCTGTTTGGTGGAAGGGTCAGTGAAATGTAGTCATTAGTTAACAATTTGAGTGATGCCAGTTTATTAGCATACTGGCCACACATTGAAATTACCATTGATCTTAATGGTGCTTTTCCTGATCTTGAGGCACACCATAAATGCCATGGCACATCGATTGAGATATTAATGTGTTTTAGAAGAAAATTTGTGAAGGAAAATGGAGAAGATTTATAATAAAACAGTTTCTACCAACAAATGTGGTTAATTCATTGTCAGAATTCCTAATTTCACTGCAAGTTCATTATATTTCACTGAAAAACGAGGGATTCTTTTAAGGGAACCATGATGGGGTTACTCAGCAGACATTGAGGGTTATACCGTCTTTTTAGAGTGGGATATTGAAATACTATGTTAAATGAATCTACAACATACATAAATTGGACTAAAGGATATCTGACAGTTATTCTTTATCCGTTCGTCCGTCTGCATGTTATAATTGGACACCCACTGGACAGATTTCAATGATTTTTTTTTTCGCTTTGTTAGAACGATTTATTGAACCTTCCCAAATTTCATTAAAATAAGATCAATAAAAATCCGGCAATTGTTTTTATTTTTATGAATTAAATAAAATTATGTGATTTTTCGTATGTTAATTTTAATTAAAGAAAAAATCAAGTTCAGGTTCGCTTTCTTTTCCTCTCTTCCAGCCATGGGTCTCATCGTACTGCTTTTAGAAATCAGTCTCCTTATGTGCTACGTTGCAAGTACCCTTGTACCTGATTCTGATCACTATGACCAACTGGCAAAGGCGAATAACTACTTTGCTATGAATCTACACAAGACGCTCTCAGGTGAGAAGGGAAACCTGTTTTATTCACCATTTAGTTTGTCCACAGCCATTGCCATGTTGCAAATCGGAGCTAGAGGATCCACAGCAGAAGAAATAAGACAGACGATGGGTTATGACAAAGCAAATCTTACGGATGAAGAAGTACCTAAAGGATACCAGCAGGTACTGGAGCTGATGGAGTCATCCGATGAGTACAATCTTCAAGTAGCCAATGCTGCACTTCTACAAAAGGATTTAGAAATCAAAGAAGAGTACATCGAACAGCTGAAGAATTATTTTAAAGCACTTGTAAGAAACGTGGATTTCCAGAACGAAGGAGAGCAAGTTGCAAGTGAGATCAACTCGTGGGTTGCAGAAAACACAAACCAGAAAATTACGGAACTTGTAGGAAAGTTAAGTCCATTAACTGCTGTCATGCTTTTGAATGCTGTCTACTTTAAAGGCACGTGGAAGACGAAGTTTGATCCAGAAGAAAACCTACAATTACCATTTTACAATAATGGATTGGAATCTTCTCCTGGAAACGTAACTACGATGCAGTTGAAGAAACAACAGTTGCCGCTTGCCATTATTGACGAGTACCATTTGAAAGTTGTGGAACTTCCCTACAAGGGAGAGCACATTGTAATGAGGATTTTGCTTCCAGAGGAGTTGGATGGTCTGCCTGAACTGGAAGCCAAACTCTCAGAAGACCTTCTGAAAGAAATCAACAGTAGCTTGGAGAATGAAGAGGTAGATCTCATTGAGCTGCCTAAATTCAAACTGGAATACTCCAAGGAAATGAAAGAGACACTGGAAGATATGCAAATGAAGATCGTTTTCAATAGTACTGCAGATCTCAGTGGGATCAGCGCTGCTGAGGTGCTTTCTGTGTCAGCTATTACTCACAAGGCTGTGGTTGAAGTGAACGAAGAGGGAAGTGAGACAGCTGCTGGAACAGGAGTTGAAATTGATCGTCGCAAATCCAGAAAGATCGTCATGGTAGATCATCCTTTTCTGTTTCAAATTGTTGATAAGAGGAATGGAATGATTCTCTTCTGTGGACGGGTCACTGAGCTGTAGTTGAAACAGTTCTTTCTGCACCAAACACGGTTCTCTCTGTGGTGGAACATATTTTAAGGATGCTTATCTTTTGCAATACTTTCCTTTTTTGTGGAAATGAACTCTTCAAATGGACAGTTTACAGTATTCCATGGACAGCTAAGTATTTATTTCTTTAATCCTGATCCAGTATCTTTTATAGTAAAAGTTTCAACAGCAGACGGACAGTTGTAGTGGAAGCCTTATTTGATGAACAAAGTTCAACCCAACTGGTGGGAAGAATATTCCTTTATTGGTCGTTACTTGTGGAGTGATCTTCGTGCCCTTCAGTCTAAGGAGTGACGTCTCGAAAGTTTTATCCTTTTGGCGTTTTTTATTTATTAAAAATCTGTAAAATAATAAATTAAATTATCAGAAAATTGATCTCTTCATTAATTGACCCATTCATTTAAAAACCCTCTAAATCATCTTAATATAAAAACAAACATGAGGTCTCTACTGAAGAATTGCCACCTTTTTGACCAAAGTTAAATTCCATACATGTAATAAAGAAACGAAATCACTGGTGTGTTGAAAGCAACCATCTCAGAAGTACTCTGTGAACTCAACTGTGCCATCCACAAGAGTTTTTTACTCAATGAATGGAAGACACGAAAAGAGAATGCAGCTCTTAGCCTACACAAGTAGGTACGCCCTCCCAAAGAGACATCTATCCTAACTAACACACTTGACTCTTCCTGGTATAATGAATTAATTTTAATCCTTGGTTCTACCTTCTTATAGATAACGGTTTCATACACACTCAAGCCATGACCACATATCTAAAAGCGCCAAAGAGGTATTCATTTGTCCTCGACCAGCTGGACGGAACGAGGTTGCAGAGTTTGGGAACCGAGCGAGGCACCAGCGTAGACTGGTGAATGTTGCGTTTCCCCCAAATGTTAGATGAGGTTGAATTGGAGCAATTTGGCAGCCAGAGGAGCACACGAAGTGTTTCGACTTGATTCTGCACAATGTAGGACTTATGACAAGGCGCTGTCTTCTTGAAAGAGTCCAGCGTTATTTGGATACACATTAACCATGTAGGACAAAGCTTGGTCCGAATCATTGCAGATTTTAGCACCTGGAGATGAGGCTGTGTCCAATGGTAATGACGGGAACTAGTGATGTCCATGTAAAACTCTCCCAGATTATGACACCATCTCGCTTCCAACCTGTTTTCGACGAAAGATGAAATTGGTCGTAGCTTCATCTGCTCGTAGTTGAGCACACCCGTCCATCGGCATGGTAGAGCCATGATTCATCAGTCCAGGCGACTCTTCTCCAGTCGTTTGATGCTTAGGAATGGTGCTCCTGTGCCCAATGCAACCGATGTCATTCATGGTTGGTCAACATGGGTGACATCTTTCCTCCCTGATGTGGGATCCGTCCACTAGAGGAGGTATTCTTTGTTTATTATTTGATCGACAAGACGAAATCAAAATCAGAAACGGAATTTTCTCTGATGTCACTTGGCCTTCGATATTATAATCGTTGAATATTGTTTTATCTTGGGACCTCGAAACGATGCTACCTTTCAGTTATTCACAAGGGTCACTGGAATTTAATAATTCACATAACAAACCCACCCATGAAAAGAAAAGCAATACTTTTGTTTTCATTGTGGGATTTGTGTTTATCCTGGAAGGACCAATGCTCCATGAAATCAGAAGTACCCAGAAACGTTTGGTTCCATGAGGCATTGATCTTTTCTCGATTAAAATTAATATCTCCATATTTTTCCCTGCCCAGACTTCTGACTATTTTAATTAGAATTGTCTATGATCATGTGTTTACAAAGGGCTGTCTCGATCAACTACCCATTCAACACTGACAACCCCAGCGTAACATCCACAACTCAATTTACCATTAATGAGTGAAGTCAATGAAAGCTTATTTAGAATAATCAATGATCGCTTGATTTCGGTTGGAAATTTTACCTCTTGGAGGTAAACTTTCCAAGGATTGAGATATCAGAATGTTTCATCTGTGTTACAATATGCCAGTTTAACATTTCTTTTACAGTAACCTCTAGATTGAAAGAGAGAGAGAGACATTTATCTTTAATAACACATAAGGAAAAGAAAGAAGTTTCTCAAAATATTTATTGTTATTATTCGAAGGTGGTTACAGGAGATTTCATTGACGTCAATCTCTGCAATGATTCTCATATCTCGGTTACACGACCAATGAAGAGCAACATATCATTTCTTTCGTCAAGAATAAAGAAGAGGAATGGATGATTGGCATAAAATCTCTTTGCACTTACATCAAAAGACAGATAGACAGTCTCAATAATAGCTGCTGCAGCAGCTTCACTGCCTTCTTCGTTCACCTCAATAAAAGCTTTGTGCAAAACTTTTGAAACCTGGATGTTGGCGCGTTCAGTGATTCCCCTCAGATTTGCATTTTGGAACGCACTCCTCATGCCCATTCCCTGCAGCACTTCCTTCAGTTGTTTGGAATATTCCAGTTTAAATTTTGGAATCCACAAGCTGTCGATCTCCTCTTCTATAAGAGTACCCTTGATGTTGTCAAGGAGGTCGAGTGACAGCTTTTGCTCCAATTCTGGAAGACCGTCGAATTCGTTAGGCAACAAAATCCACATCACCAGATGCTCACCCTTGTACGGCAACTCCAGCACTTTGAAGTCGCTTTCCTTCATGTCAGCATAACGAAAAGGCTCCTCTCTCATCGTCATCATGGGAACTAAGTTATCCCGAGAATATTGCCCATTGCTAAAAAAAAGCATTTCGGATGTTTCCTGACGATTGAACTGTTTCTTCCACGTGCCTTTGAAATACACCGCGTTTAGAAGCAAAAGGACAGCGTCGGTTGGCAGTTCATCTACAAATTTCTTTATTTTATCCTTGGTTTTCCCGGCTACCCAAGCATTGACCTCCTTGGTGACATTATCTGAATCTTCAGCAAAGTCTACGTTTCTGACTTCAGCTTTATACAGGGACTTGAGACCATCTATGTAATTTGGGAGGACTGGAAAGTCTTTCTGCACGAGGACAGCATTTGCTACTTCCAGAAGATACTCGTCAGTTGTATTATTTGTGATCATATTCAGTAGTTGGTGAATGTTTGTGTGGATTTCTTCTTCTGTAAATGTGGATTGATCATAACCCATCGTGCTCCGAATTTCTTCTGCTGTGTTTCCACGAGCTCCATATAATAACATGGCCAAGGCAGTGGTCAAACTGAGCGGGGAGTAGAAGAGGTTCCCGGGTTCTTTTGCCAGCTCTTTGTGGAGATTCAGAGCGAATTTGTTGCTTGAAATGGCCACTTGGTTGACACAAGTAGAAGGTAGATCGCATCCCATGCTATATTGCATAATGCAGAATGTCCAGAGGAGTATTGTTAGTGAATCCATGTCTGAAACAAGAAGAAAATATTAAATTGGTACAGAGAGAGACTTTGAAATTGAAGGGGTGTCTAAAATAACAAGCAACTTTAGTTAGTATTCAGCTCTGGATCTACACCTAAACATGCAGAATTCCTACAGTATGGACTAAACATCTAATTTAGAAAACGCTGAAGGGGTTGGGTCTGCTCTCCCTCGTATCAGCCTGCCTCCCAATGTGGCAGAAGTTATTCTGATTAACTTAAAGAAATTGAAGGATTACAAGGAAGCAAAAAACTCCCATCGAAAATGTCAAAGATTTTTATGGTGCTTGTTCATAACGTGGCTGAGTTAGTTGGTATCAGGAGAGATTGTATGGTTTTGTGCCTTCGGGTTTTTTGTCCATTAATCAGTAAACAGACCATAGAACACACGCAATTTACAGACAATATACACGGAGCAATAAGGTCTCAGTCGCTGATGCTCCTAAAACCCCACTACAACAGCAACAACGTTGCTGAACATCGCTTCGAAAATCAATCTTCGGATAAATGTTGAAATATTCAACATTTATCGTTGAAAGCTTCCCTGATGCCCATCTTCTTCAGGATTAACTTCAATTCTTAATGGTATGTCAGTTTAAATTTGGAGATCCATATATCCTCAAAAGAGTGAGGGTATTTGGATTCCCAACATTAGGAACAATCTTCCTCGGCCAGAGTGTTCCTAATGTTGTCGAGAAGATCAACTGAAAAATTCTCTAATCCTGGACGGTCATGATGGCAGTGGTACATGGTTCATGTACCACTGCCATCATGAGCAGGAAGTTAAGGTGAGAAATCTGTCCATAGTTGTGGAACGGATTTTCGAACGTGTCTCGAGGATTGAACTGTTTCTTCCATGTTCCTTTGAAGTACACAGTATTTAGAAGCAACAAAGCAGCATCTCTTGGAAGTTCATCCAAAAGTCTGTTTATCTTGTCCTCAGTTTTTTCAGCTATCAATGCACTGATTTCTTCGATGGTATTCTCGGAATCTTTACATATCCATTTAAATAACCTTTCAGTCATTCAAAAGGATCAATCGATTTCACAGTTGACATACCCAACCATGAGAGGAAAACCAACCACATACTTTTATTTTAATGTCGGATTTATGTTTATAGAGAATGGGATTTGTGTTTTTCCGGAATGGGATCTGTTGTTAATCCAGGAAGGACCAAGCTCCATGAAATCAGAAGACAGGGATTTGCCTTTAATAAGGAAAAGATAGAACTTTATCACAATGCCATGTTTATTGTTATCATTAGAAGGTTACAGATTTTAATGATGTAAACTTTGCCAGTGTTTATCATAACTCGGTTACACGACCAGAGAAGAGCAACATGTCATTTCTTCTGTAAAGAATGAAGAAGAGGAATGGATGATTGGCATAAAATCTCTTTGCATTAATATCAAAAGAGATATACACAGCCTCAATAATAGTTGATGCAGCAGCTTCACTGCCTTTTTCGTTTACCTCAATGAAAGCTTTGTGCAAAACTTTAGAAACTTGGATGTTGGCCCGTTCAGTGATTCCCCTCAGATTTGCATTTTGGAACGCACTCCTCATGCCCATTTTCTGCAGCACTTCTCTCAGTTGTTTGGAATATTCCAGTTTAAATTTCGGAATCCACAAGCTGTCGATCTCCTCTTCTACAAGGGTGTTTTTGATGTTGTCAAGGAGGTCGAGTGACAGCTTTTGCTCCAATTCCGGAAGACCGTCGAATTCGTTAGGCAACAAAATCCACATCACCAAATGCTCACCCTTGTAGGGCAACTCCAGCACTTTGAAGTCGCTTTCCTTCAAGTCAGCGTAACGGAGAGGCTCCTCTCTCATAATCATCATGGGGACTACGTTATCTCGAGAATATTGCCCATTGCTAAAAAAAAGCATTTCGGTTGTTTCCTGACGATTGAACTGTTTCTCCCACGTGCCTTTGAAGTACACCGCGTTTAGAAGCAAAAGGACAGCGTCGGTTGGCAGTTCATCTACAAGTTTCTTTATCTTATCCTTGGTTTTCTCGGCTATCCACGCATTGACTTCCTTGGTGACATTATCTGAATCTTCGGCAAAGTCTACGTTTCTGGCTTCGGCTTTATACAGGGACTTGAGACCATCTATGTAATTTGGGAGAATTGGAAAGTCTTTCTGCACGAGGACAGCATTTGCTACTTCCAGAAGATACTCATCAGTTGTGTTATTTGTGAAGATATCCAGTAATTGCTGAATATTTGTGTGGATCCCTTCATCTGAAAATGTGGACTGGTCATAACCCATCGTGCTCCGAATTTCTTCTGCTGTGTTTCCACGAGCCCCGTAGAATAACATGGCCAAGGCAATAGTCAAACTTAGCGGGGAGTAGAAGAGGTTCCCGGGTTCCTTTGCCAACTCTTTGTGGAGATTCAAAGCCAAACTGTTGCTTGAAGTGGCCACTTGGTTGACGCAACTAGAAGGTAGATCGCATCCCATGCAACATTGCATAATGCAGAATGTCCAGAGGAGTACTGTTAGCGAATCCATGTCTGAAACAACAAGAAAACATTAAATTGGTACATGGAGACGGTGAAATCGAGGGGAGGACTCTAAAGATATCAGTCAACTTTGGTAAGTGATATTAATGTCAGTTAAACTTAACTGATTAGCCTTGCTGCTTCATTTGATTCGTTCTTGGAAAAGTAGAACCTTTCAAATCAGGTTGAGGTCAATAAAATGCTGAAGGGGTTTTGTCTGTTAATGTTGTTGAAATTATTAGGCATTGTAGTTTACAAGTTATGTATATACAGGTCTGTTCTCCGAAATACTGAAGGTCTGTTGCATGCCCAGTTGAAGCACCAAGACTACTCGATGACTATGTGGTGCATAGCTCCATGGTTGCAGTCTGAAGGACTAAATGGTTTCTTCTATGTGCATTTTAAGTACACAGAGTTTAGAAGTAAGAGAACTAAATCTCTTAAAAGTCCATCCAGAAGTCCCTTTATCTTGTTCTGGGTTTTCTTTCTTATCCGCGTATTGATCACTGCGATGACACTCTCGGATTCTTCACAGAACTCTACATTCCTTGCTTCAGCCTTGGTAAAATAGTCTCAGTCCATGATCATATATCAGAAAAATGAGGATGTCCTTTTGCGCGAAGACAGCATTGATCATTGTCGAATTTATACGGATTCATGTTAGTCTGGGTGTTTTAAAATCGTGTTTCCAGTAATCTGTGAACCGCATCTAGGAAAAAAAAAGTTAATGGTCTTAAACTCATATTTCCATGAGTTTAATAATATAGAATACATACAAGTCAACAAACTAATACCATGTTTATTGTTATCATCAGAAAGCTACAGGATTTCAAATTGATATTAGTGGCTCTTGGACAGTTCAGTCACTCGACCACAAAAGAGAAAAATGTGATGTCTTTTGTCAACTATGAAAAACAGGAAAGGATGGTCCACAGAAAATCTCTTTTCGTCTAAATCTAGCATACGAGGTACAGCTACAATACCAGTGACTGCAGCAGCCTCACTGCCCTCTTCGTTAACTTCAATATAAGATTTGTGATAGACCATCGAAACCCGGATGTTAGGTGTACCAGTAATTCCTCGCAGGTTGGCAGCATCACTGAAAGCACTCCTCATGCCCATGTGTTCCAATTCATTCTTCAGTTCTTTCTCGTATGCCAATTTGAATTTTGGAATTCTAACAATTGAGATTTCTTTTTCTTCCAAAGAGTCTCGAATTGTGTGCAGGAGATCGAGGGACAACTCTTGCTCCAAGAACTGTAGACCGTCCAGCTCGTTAGGCAACAAAATCCACATTGCAATGTGTTCACCCTTATATGGCAGTTCAAGTACCTGGAAGTCTCCTTCTTCTATTTCAGCATAACGTAGAGGTTCGTTCATCATTGTCATCATGGGTACATAATTATGCTGATGAATGATTCCATAGTTGTGGAAAGGTGAATCGTACGTTTCTTCAGGATCAAATTGCTTCTTCCAAGTACCCTTGAAGTACACGGCATTTAGAAGCAAGAGGACAGCATCTGTTGGCAGTTCATTTACCAGCTTTGTTATTTTGTTCTTTGTTTTTTCAGCCACCCAGTCATTGACTTCTTTGATGACATTCTCCGAATCTCCACCAAAGTCCACATTTTTGACTTCAGCCTTATAAAAAGTTTTAAGACCGTCCACATAACTTGCAAGGACGTGAAAGTCTTGCTGCAGGAAGACAGAATTAGCTACTTCGAGATCGTATTCGTCAGTTGTATTTGTGAGGAGGTTCAACAACTCATGAAGACCCGAGTGGACATCTTCGTTTGAAATTGTGGCTGTGTCATAACCCATAGTACGCCGAATTTCTCTTGCTGTAAATCCTCGTGCCCCGTACATCAACATACCCACAGCAGTTGACAAACTAAGTGGAGAGAAAAATAGGTTCCCTCGTGGACTTGACAACTGTTTTTGGAGATCAAGAGCAAAACTATTGCTTGCGATAGCCACTTGGTCGATGTAGTTAGAAGAAGGAAGGCTGCATCCCATAGCATATTGTAGAAGGCAGCATATCCAAAGGAGTATTGTCAATGAACCCATTCCTGGAACAACAAGAAAACATTAAAAAGGTTAGCCTTCGAAAGTGGAAGTATAGGATCTTATCATTCAAAATTTAGCCACAAAACTCAATTCTAAAGATGATTATTTCAAATCTAAAAGTGATTGAGAAGTTATTCAAACAAAATAGTTGGTAAATAATTAGGATTACATCTACTGTCCGTCCCTATTTATTTATTTATTATTAATATATAATATCTACAACAGACATGTGCCCTTTAAGGTGTATTTGGCACACACAAAAATTGATGAGGATATCTTTCATCTTGAATTCATCCATCAACCAGCCAACCTACTCCAGATAGTTCTGTGAAGCCCTTTCCTATCCACAGCTATGTCCAGATCAAACTTGTTCACAAATGCCACAGTTCTTTTAAAGAAGGAGTTCTTGGATATCTCCAACCTAGAGTTACTGATGTCGAAAGTAGTGTTCTGTCTAGTAGCCACCGCTGGAGCGTGTAGGTCAGTGTGGCATAGAAGATCTTCATAGTTGTCGGCAGGTACCTTGTCCCAATGTGAAAATAGATGACTCGATAGTCAGCGTCCAATCCGGTATCGTGACCCAATCCCAGACGCATGTCCGTAAGTCATTGGTGGTTAGTGTGACATCAATATTAGATTGTCGAATGGTGTTACAATACAGTGGAAGGTTGTTGGGTAGGTTATGGGTGGTTAAATTTCTGTTTGGAATTAAATTCTTTAGAAGTCGCCCACACGCATCGAAGGAAGTTGAGAACCATAATGGGCATTTGACATTAACGTCTACTGTTATTAGTATACTGTTCGATCCAAGGTCTATGGCAAACTCAATATATCTTAGGAAGTCATCTATATCCCTGGAAGGCAGACAGTAGAGGGAGATGATACTGAGTATGACTGACTGAACTTCGTACAGAGCTCGTGAAGTATAAGGACATCAATTTGTTTGTTGAGTAGAACTATGTAGATCTTAGTGTTAGTGTCAGCAGGCTGTCTTGTCTGTATTGAATAGTCCATTACCTTGTGTGTGTTTTCTGCTGGGACTTTGATGGTGTAAGGCTTTTGTATTACAATTATGTTGATTTGGTGAGCCTCGGCTACCTGTCTCATTTCTTCTGGCTGCTGAGGGTAATGCTGCCAGGTCCTTATCCATTAGTGGTCCTTTGCCGTGCCATTTATAGAGCGCGTTGATACTCGGGGAAATTTACCTCTCTAACCGAGTATTGATGGTCTTTCTTCTTCCGTTTGCAGTTAATGCAGCTTGGAAGTTCATCTCGGTGCGCACATTCAACATGAACTTGTCCGCACGTTGGAGAGGTGTTGGTGCAGTGGAGTGAGGTGCGTCCATAGCCCATGTAAAACAAGCACTTGGTTACCATAATGAACGGCCTGAACTTGTGGGCTACAACACAGAAAAAATTCTGTTGAGAGACAATTTTTTGTACTTGTAGGGTTCTAGTGTTATGACCCTGTGGGCAGTGGAGCAGCCTTTCGCTATTGTGGAGAATCTGAATGTTACTCCTTCCTTTATTTCATCCAAGGTGACTCCACAGTCCGCTAGGTTTTTCTGAAACATGTCTTCTGACAGCTCATCGTTGGTCCCCGAATTGGGGACATTATAGATGACCACTTATAGGTTACTCAGCTTTGGAGGATCAGCTCTTACCCCAGCAGTTTGAAATGAACCCTCTGTAGAGACGTTGTTCAGGTCCTGTTTTGAGGCAGTTTCGATAATAACTCCCCTGCTTCTTATGAGGCGCAGTGACTCATTCTTCAGGGTGTTTTGAACAAAGTCCTATACCGCGCTACTTGTTTTCAACTCGGAACTTTCATTGCCTCTCAGTAGCAGGACGTGTTGCGGTCTCTACATTTCTGATCTATTAATCTGTAGGTTGGAGGTTGGCTCTGGACTGGTTGTGGTCTCACTGCAGAATCTGGTGGGATTTCCAAAGGATGGTTTGGGTGTCGTTCAGAGCTCTCTGACAGATATGGTGAGAACGTGGAGAAGATATCAACCACTGTTTCTAATAACTGGATTTTGGACTTGAGTTCAGCATTAACTGCTTTGAGTTTCTCATTGTCTATTAGGAGAGCTGTGGAGATAGTTTCCACGTTCTTCCATAGCTACTGTACCGTATTGCGGGCTGACTTTGTAATCCTACTAGAATCTTGGTTGAGGAACGCAACCAGTTTTTTTTTAGGTAGCATTGCTGCTACCTGATTCAGGGAGGGGGCTGAGTATTATCTGTGTTGAGAGTAAGAGTTGGGGCTTATGGACTGGAATCGCTAACTTTCTGGAATGTTGAATTTTAGCTACTACAGTTTAATCAAGGGCCGATTGTGCCAGAGTAGCAGCAACTGGTGAGCTTGGTTGGGTGGTAGAGGCCGTGTTGGTAGGTACTGCAGGAACTGGAGTAGCATTGCTTGCAAGGAGTGAGGCGGAAGCTGCTTTTGGGGTTGGCAATATCGGTTGAACTGCAGCAAGTTGGAGGGCTGCTGAAGATGCAGAAAAACATTTAGTGGCCAGTTTCGGGAGTGGTGAGGAGGCTCAGCCCTCCCACACCCTCTGGAGCTGAGAAGCTGGACTCTTCACGAGAACTCATACTTATCTTTGTGCTGGTTTGGATAAAAATCCGATAAGGTACAGCAGTCTACCAATTTTAATGTCGGTTTCGGGACAAAAGTTATTTTGGGTTGAAGATTTTCTTCTGATATTTAATAGTTTCCAATTACTTCCAGAAGGGGGCGTCAAAATTTACCATACTTCAGTAGTCAGAAGATCACGTGACTGTAATACGACGTCAGTACAAAGTAGCCCTAATTAACAGCCGATTAAAGATCAAAAATCATTATTAATAGATGCCAATAATAGAATATTAATACAAAATAAGCTATCAATCCCATATCATGGCATCATCATTAAAATAGGATCAGTCTGATTACTAACATTGAGTTCACCAATCGCTACTTCAACCTGGAAACTGTGTCAACCAATGGGAGCTGAGTCACGTGACCACAGACTAAGCCCTTTGTTCTTCAACCGAGGAAGAAGGAATGGCCACCTCCACGTGGTTGTATTTTCTAAACAGAGTTAGCAGCTCTCGAAAAAAAACAAAAAAACTAGACGAGTACACATTTGAACTACCCCACAAAAATACATAATTTAAAAAGTCATTGCAGTTCTATCATAAGATTTAAAAAGGAGATAATTATTTCAATCTGAAGTACCTCTAATTTAAAATTAATTTGAATCTGAAAAACAAAGGCCGAACCAATAGGGCGTGGCCATAGTGGACGTCTTAGAGAAAACGGACACGATGCAAATTTTTTTTAAATCTCCATTTCTGTTCAACGCCTTAGAAGTTCAGCATGAAAAAGACACCAAAACACTCACCTTTTCATAAGGATTGCAGTACACCAGGATTTAATCCGAGAAACTCAAAATAATTAACTAGATTTAACACAAGTTATCAGAGGCAGATCCAACAACTACTTTCTAGACACCTAGCTACGAATTCAACATGCGCTCGACAGTAGAGCACTGCTGGACATTATTTTTCTGACTATAGAGGGTGTTTCAAAAATGATGGTCAATAATTTAAAGCTGAAAAGTACAAACTAAAATAAGCAACAAAGTCCCAGTGAAATTGGGCCACAAATGAAAGAGATAATGCACATTTTCTGTTAAGATCCGCCACTGACTGTGGTAGCACTCTGGAAGGGTAGTCTGTATTGCTGACACCTTGTACATGCTGGATATGGTAGGGATACAGTAATTGGCGATGTAAAATTGGCCACAAACTGCTATGACTCAGTACATGTTCTTGCAGAGCAGCCCTCCTTGTCGAAATTTCTGGATTTTATTCTTTTCTTTCTAACACCCTTTCCTCAACATCAGGTGTTATCATTCTGGACCTACCTGCTCGTACTTCATGTGTGAAGCGCCCATGTTCTTCAAAGCATTGATGTACCCTGATGAATGTGCTCCTGTTGGGCTGGGAAATGCTTCTTGGTACAAACGTGCAGTCTCGAGTGCACTGCCCTTGGCTTTACCATACATGAAGTGCATGTCCGCATACTCTTCGTTGCTGTAACGTCTTTCCATGTTGACTATCCTTTGACAAGTACTAGTATGCCTGCTACGTCTCAGAGATTAAGAGAGGGGAAAGGGAGAGAATGAGCATAGCCTAACCTAAACAAACAAGTCACTGGTGAAGCCCAACTCTGTATAGTCCGCCTTGTTGGTAGTGGAGCCCAATTAGAAATGTGCAATATCTCGGAAACGATTCACTTAAGGACCCATGTTTACTAGGCTTTTTTTTGCATATTGTGGTCTGTACATTTCACCTTTAAACTATTGACCATCAGTTTTGAAACATCCTGTAAATAAAAGCTGCTTACCATAGTTTGGCAGTACGTACTATGATTCATATATTCAGACAATAGATGGAAAACCACAGGACGTGATTTAGCCTGCCATTAGGTCTAGGCACTACTCAGTTACCCATAAAAATCTTAAGGCATCATATACAGTTACTAAAGCTGTACACAAGGGAGGGGACCAATCGGCAACCCTCTTCGCAATGTGGCTGGAATCTGTCATGGCAACATCTCCGAACGTAGATTCTCACGCAGATGACATGAAATTTTTTTATAACCTCATAACCATAC
Organism: Mastigoproctus giganteus; assembly: GCF_048544385.1. Classification (NCBI taxonomy): domain Eukaryota; kingdom Metazoa; phylum Arthropoda; class Arachnida; order Uropygi; family Thelyphonidae; genus Mastigoproctus; species Mastigoproctus giganteus. The sequence goes on from NC_143588.1 coordinate 116,674,437, forward strand.
TTGCAAAAAAGTGCAGATCACCAAAGTCAGATGCTTTAAAATTACTTAACTTCAATTGATCTTGAGTTTAACCCGATCAAATCACCACTACTAGTAGTGACTAAAAAGAGAAAGAACAGTGGGGGTAAGGGACCACCCATCTTATGACCCAGTACATCAAGAGATGCCTTTTTCCGATCCCATTCTGACATTTGGTACTCCCCTCTTCAAGCACAGTTCAGCAGATACTGTGGGTTCCAGTACTAAATGTTGAATTGGGTTAACCAGCTAAGTGGATGACTTCGCTATTTCAAGATGGATCCTCCATTCCAACCTTCGACTGACCATGGAAAATATAGGTTACAACCACAAAAATCCAACAGCTGAGTAGACTTTGTGAGCCAATTTCATGTCTAAAGAAAAGTGCCCATCGAACTCAGTCGGATTTTGTAATCCTGTCGCCCTAGATCCATACATATTATGCGTGGAAAATATTTACAGGAATCACGCACTGAAGAATACCAGCAGCTGATGGATATGTAGCAGAGCAACAAATTCTGATGGTGGACAGGAACCAAACAACTGCAATGGCCAGTTTCACATAAAAACATAGAACCCTCAATTTCTGTATAAATTGCACTTGTTCTGTGGTCGGTTTTCTGTCTGGAGGCGAAAAACTCGAGTTTCCGGGAGATATAACCATGCAACCATCGTGAGGTCGAGTAACTCGGCCACGTTGTGAAAAAGGCCTTTAAAAATTCCCCACGTCATCGATAGGACTCGAAATTAGGGCTTTTTCACCCGGTGTGGGAAGGACGGCAATTCTACCAACTGTGCTACCCACGAGGGTGACTGAGTCAAGGAATCACCTAACTGAAGGCGAAGGACAAAGAAACCACAAATCTCACAAAATACAGACCAATCACCTGTCTGCCAAAAATATATTAGATGCTGACCAGCTGAATACCTAAGAAGATACAGACCATTTGGACAGCCAGTACATCATGGCCGAGCAAGGAAAGGGATGTAAGAAGATGAGCAGAAGATGCAAGAAGGATTTTGAAGCCGCAGTTATGGAACAAGAAGCACCGCAACCTGTACACGACCTATCGACTATCGGAAGGCCTTTGACTCCGTGCCCCATAGCTGGCCGGTAGAGACAGTGAAGATCTACAAAGTCAACCAGACTATGTCACATTTCCTAGAAGTAACCATGGCAAAATGCAAGACTGCCATCTAGGTCGAGAACTTCACGGCGAGACCAATACCCATCAAAAGAGGAATCTTCCAGGGAGATGCCCTCAGTCCACTATGCTTCTCTGTCTATCACTCATAAAATATCAATTGAAATATCAGTTTCAAATATCGTAGATTAATGGCAGAAAACAAAGACCTGTAATTGGTTTAATCATCTTTTCCATCTATTTTATATATTTATTTTTTTTTTTTCTAGAACATTCGGAAGATTTTTAGAGCATTCCACATTTGGCCACCAGAAACTTGTGGACTTGACTCTGATTCAGGATTGGAAAAGGAGTCTCCAGAATATGCAGAACCCAGAACGAGACCAAAATATTTCAACTCTTGATACTGCAAAGCAGCATCTAATCACTCACTCAGAATTGAACGATTTTGTTAGAGGTTTGGAACTCTCCAAAACAAAGGCTGAATTGCTCGTAGTATCACGGATTCAGCAGTGGAATATTCTTGAAAAAGGTTTTGTCAAGGTGAGTTTTTATAGAAAGAAGCACTCTAACGTAACGATCTGTTACTACATGGATGATGGTGCTTTGGTTTATTGTACAAATGTCGAGAATGAATGAGAGTTACATCTGGAACAAGTTTGCGAGCAGTGGAAGCTTTTTTATTGATTCATCGTAGGTCATTTCAGAAGAAAGGTAGCGTGTAAATTAGGGAAGAACCAGTCAAGTCTTTGTTTGTTGAGGTAGGAGACACTAGGTAGAAATAGCTTGGTAGTACTGTCTTTGGTGGAATCATCCCAACGGATTTGCCAGAGGAAAACAAGTTCTTGTTTCGGATCTGCATCGACAACAGTTTTTGTCCCCAGGAATTCAGTTTCTTTGTTCTTTCTGATGGAATGTGAAAGCGCTGTGAAGGCCGCTTGGAGGTCAACCTAAAAGTAGTAGCTTTGGGTTTCAAGGCGTGTACGCTAAATTTGCTGCTTATTATGGGAGAGGGACAGCCAGCGAAGCATTGTCAGTACTGGGTAATGAAATGGTCAGATTGTCCAGAAAATACACCAGGCCAGAAAAAACCATCCTCCTTTGGTGGGTAAGTCAAAAATCCATTTACCTCCATTGCACATCAAGCTAGGTTTGAAAAAGATATTTGTGAAAGTGATAGACAAAAAAAAGGAGAAAGATTTTCCCCTTTGAGGAAAAGGTTTCGTCGAATCATTGAGGCCAAGATAAAAGAGGGAAGTTTCATGGTTGTTCAAATCGAATTGTTATTCCAATACACTAAAAAATTAAATTCTACAAAAATAAGAGCGTGGAAGGCATTTAAAAACATCTGCCGGTAATTTTTAGGCAATGAGAAATCACAAAATTTTGATGAGCTAATTTTAATTTTAGATCACAAGAAGTTGTGTGCAACGTTTTCTTAAAATATATGAAATCTATTTTTACTAGAAACTTGGTGTTTAAATTTAATCCCTTCTCCCTTAAAATTGGTGGTTATTACAGCAGTATGATTGCCAAATTTGAAATCAGTAGCGTCAAATCTACAAGAATAATCCTAAAGTTTAATAGGGAGTGAAAAAAAATTACACCCTCTCTCTCTTGATGTATGGATGACATCAAATTCTATGCTGCAACCAAGAATCAACTCCAACAGCTACTGCCGATTACTGAAGAGTTCAGCACTGACATCAGGTTACAATTTGGCCCAGACAAATTCAAAATCCTTGGATTGCATCAAGGGCATCCAGTCGGGCGAAACTGCCAGCTGAATTCCGGTGAAGAGATTGAAGCCATGGGAGAGGGAGAGACCTGAAAATATCTGGGGATGATGCAGGCCCACCAGTTAGAATACAAAGATATCATGGCCCGACTGACTGAAAAATACCACCAGAGACTGAGAAGAATGCTAACATCAAATCTGATTGGCGAGAACATTTTAATTGCCATAAACACTTACGCAGTCCAGTGTACAGATGTATTCTTTCGGGATCCCAAATCGGACCAAAACCCAGCTAGAATAGATTATGAGATCAAAGATCGGCCATGGAGAGACCGACCATAGCCCGTAACGGAGGGTATTGACTGACCTGATTGAACAGGAGAAGAATGCGATTAGAACCTGCGCGATTAATCGCAGGAAAACACATACCATTCTACCATGCCATTAGAAAGATAGAGAAACGGCGCACAACACTCAGACTCAACAAGAAGACCACACCGACACAGATAGAAGAAACAAAGATAGAAAGATGGACGAAAAAGACACTCCATGGCGGACAATACAATGACTACCATCAAGACTACATAGATTAGATGGTTTCCAACTGTTGACTCACGAATGGAAGGCGAGCTTGAATATTCTGAAACCGGAATGTTCATGCTCGCCATCAAAACCCAGGTAGTCAACATTAGGAACTATAGGAAATACTTTGCCAAGGAGGCCGAAATAACAGATGACACGTGTTCAATGTCACCTGGCCACAGAAACAATCCAGCACAAAACCGCAGGATGCACGGTGATTAACCTGACGGATTACATTCACAGACGCAACCAGGCAGCCGTGATAATACATCAGAAGTTAGCTCAAAAATTCCAGCTGATCAAGAGCCTCCATAAGAATCTAGCAACAACTGGCCTCCCAGAGAACACATACGCAGAACTCCAGAAATCCTGAATACTTTTAGGCTAGTATGAAAGTTCCTCGACCAGCAATAACAATAATAATAATAGTAACCGGACACACCCAACCACTCAATACACTTGGTACCAGCACCCGTCATGGGGCTGAAAACATCCCCATAAAACGTCGCTGGTAGAATATTGGTTATAATTACTGAAAAGGCCTCAGATGTAATCTCTTAAAATATGAAAGGACTTTTTCCACAGTGGTCTCAAGCGTGGTATTTCGTTCAGCAAACCAACCGCAGAGTCTAGCATTAAAAAGACGTTGAAATAGCAAAAGGGATAAGAAAATCCATTATTATGGCCACTTGAGAATTACCTCATCTACCTGTGTGCCTTATATTTGTAAATTGCATGGGTTGTGGTCAGTTTGAATATCTTTGCCGTGAATCACCATGCTATCCTCGGCTGAGATCAATTAACTTATGCATGGAGTAAAGATCAAAAATGATCACAAGACTAAATAAGAAAGCGCTGAAGTATGGAATGACGATAAACTTTATGAAAACTAAGGCAATGATGATCGGTAAAAGTTACTCCATCGATCTCATTTCCCTTCCGAATTGAGATCGATGGAGTAAGAATAGAACAGGAACACTTTATGTATTTGGGGAAGTTATCTGCTGAGGACATCTCATGTCAAACTGAGATTCAATCCAGAATTGCAATGGCAAAGCAATCTTTCAAGAATAAACTGTCCTTGATTACACAGAAGATGTCAGACTATAATAAAGACATATATTTGGTCAGTGGCACTGTATGCAGCAGAGACATGGATTCTAACAAAGCGAGACAAAAAGAGGTTTGAGACCTTCGAAATGTGGTGCTGGTGTAGGATGAAAAAAAATAACTGACTGAAAAAGTTTCGAATGTGGAAGCAATAAGACGTGTCCAAGAACAAAGAAAAATTTTTGGTAGCATAAGATCAACTAGACTAAAATGAGTGGGTCACTTAATCTACATGGTGGGTTCCTTCTGGATGCAATGGAGGAGACTGTGGAGGTAAATCGCCCTAGAGTTAGACCAAGAAAGACCATCAGGACGTTGCTGGATGAAGCAGGACTTCAAAACTTTGAGCAACGAAACGGCACAAGTGAGACAAAGATGGCGACAGCTGATGAGAGGAACTGACCAGTCACAAGACTGTACTGATGATGATGAAGTAAAGAAAACAACAAAAACCAAAAATTCCTCTCCACATTGATCGGATTCAAATGTATTGGTGCCTCAGAGACCTAGTTGCTTTGACACTTAATATAAACCCAAACTAACCTATCCGAATTGAATGGATCGCTTAACGCATCGGCCATATTGTTCTAATATAGCAACTTCAAATTTACATCTGTTTCTTCGGACTACACTGTCCCCCTGCACATGGTCTAGTTTCCAGGTATCTTGTCCAAAACGTCAGATAGATTATGAACAGATAAGAGAATAGAGATAAGGAAAAAACCCGAGTGTGCAAGAAGATAACATTAAGAAAGCTTCGAAACCGGATATCCCTATGAAAGGAGAAAGAAAAAAATTCAATCTTTCAGAAACAGTGATTAATAGTAGTGAAACGTGTAATTTTATGGTTAATAAACCACTGAGGAAAGCTAACGTTTATCAGAAATACTTCAAATTCACCTGACTTGTCTTGGAGTCTGTAGTGAGTATGAGAAAATTGTGTATATTTGTTCGGTACAGTTGTTTTATTCTTGGATGCAAACTGCGTATTAACTCCCCCAACATAACTCTCTGGCACAGATATGTTGTGTGGCCAATCTGCAACCCTCATTAAACAGTTCAGGCCAATCTCTCATTCTTGAAGCTCATGGAGAAGACATTACTTTCAACCATCACCAATCAAATCACGCCCCACAGATTCTCTATGCCATTCCTGGAAGATCCACGGTCACCAATTTAACATCCATAAACAACACCATTCTCATGCACTAGAAGCTAATGAAGAGCTTGTCGTCACGTACATTGAACTGCAAGCTGCCTTCGACTCCATCAGTGTCCCCTCGCTTGTTCACCTCCTAGAAAATTACTTCTTGTGGTTTATCACACCCCTGCTCTCTGACAGAACCATTCTTCTCAAAGTGGATTAACACACAATCTGGAGAAAGATCACTGCGGGAGTTCCCCAAGGCGGAGTCCTCTCCGGAGCATTATTCACTGCAGTTATTATTCCGTTTGTGCAACAGAGAGAAGACATACTCTGCTATGCCGATGATATTAAGATACATACTCAGATTAACCCCGGCGAACATCTCTCAAACATCAATAAAAAGATCAGTGAAAAGTTACACGACTTAGGATCCTATCTCCATCAATTTGGCCTCCTCATTAATCCTGCCAAGTCAGCCCAAATTGTTTTTTCTCTGAAGCGCCAACCCACTGAAATCCAAGCTTTTCTAGACGGCATTCCCTTCCCAGTGGTCAAGATGCATACGGATTTGGGAGTCGTCTTCGACTATAAACTGAGCTTCAATCCCCACATTGACAAGCTCATAGCAAATGCGCTGGACCACAAAACAACAACTGCTCCACGTTAGGGATCTGGATGTGACTCTCCGGTACATATACACCTCAGTATACTCCGTCGTACTGTATGCCTCGGAAATTTGGGGGTCCTCTGCAGGTTTGCGAAGGATCGGAGGTACCGAAGACAGATCTTTAAGAGCCGACCTTGGCCAGGCAAACTGCACATTGATATGGGCAGCATAATAATGCCCAGTATATTGTAAATAATGGTCAAAGTACGATGTCTTTATGAATGCGTTATGAATAAAGTCAAGAATATATGAATATAAATAATAATATAAATATGAATATATATCTTTATTACTACATTGTAAATACTGTCAAAAGCATAATATTCTGTATGTAATTTGGCACTGATTCCATTGTTGGCTCTGGGGGATGAGCCCAAACCTCGATGAGGGCTCCGTCCCCCCATAATCCGCACCTTATTATCAGCTATATTCTCCGATGCATAATCCCAATTCCTTTATCTGCACCCTCATCTTACCAAACAAAGTTCTTATCCGTGTGAATACTGCATTTTAAAATGGCTAAATAAGATGCTGGTCTAACACCTACAATCTCAAAATCTATCCTGGTCACAAATCTTAATATGCTTCCTTGGAGGTATCACATTATCTCTAGGAACCTTGTTACCTTCTCGCAGCTTCTATCCGGAAAACTGAACTCACTTGATATCTGGGTTATTATCTCCAGACCGTCAGATCGAAACATGCCAAACCAACGCACCCCATACAGATCTCAGCTGCGTAGCATTGCCTCCCTAGACAATGTTTCCATTTAACTCCATCGAAATATTAAATAGATTGTTCACATGCTATACATGGACTGTGGCCAAGCTAATCGGTTTCAGAGAAAAATGCATTATTTTATCTCCACATAATTTCAGTTAAGAATGTACTTAAGTAGAGACACAATATACTGACGGCTCACAGACTTAGTTGCATTGGCGCTTAACAAACTCTAACCATCTGGCTCTTATAATTATAATTCGTCTCATAATCATCACAGTGTTGGAACTTATCATTTAAATAGTCTCAAATTGTGTTCGATCTGGGGAGTTCCTCTGTCTTTTGTTTTCAAAATTAACACTTAAATCTCCAAACCAGGAACTTCTGCCTTTATATAGATGAGGGGTTTTACATCATATTACATAAAATTATGCCTTTATTCACCTAGTCAAAGAATCAACAACAGACAAGAACAACTGAGACGTCTTAAAATTTAAGATCGTTCAGGTTTTTCTTTAACAACACTCCATATTATGTCGCTACCCACTTCCCAGTTCGGCTACATTTGTGCAGATATCCACACTTCTCCATAATATCTCAATTAAAAACCTAAATTATTATCCACTACGATGGCCAATTAGAAATTATTCCAAAATATTTAAATCTTATCAGTTTCCTTTTCAATTTCTTAGCGTGAACTTCTGTTGTTCTTCCACTCAAATTTGAGCATCGACTGAACTTATCAGGCTCTCACATTCGTTTTTTGTTTCATTGTAACTCATAACTCGTAAAAGAAGTAATTGGTAATTCCGGATGCAATTATTCGTTTTCCGGAAGTTAAACTTGCTATCTCTAAAAACATTACATTACTTCCTGTGTTAGACTTCTTATTAACCCTCATTAATGGGAAAATTCAACGCATTCCTTCGTAACCATTTTAATAATTCTGTTTCATAATAATTAGGAATTATTAAGATATAATCGTCCTTCGACTGCCTCTGCTTTTCATCCAGTGGTATCTGCTCTCACGTTGTAAAAATATCAAATAAGTTTATTTCTATTGATGTGAAATTTGAATCGAATTTTTCATAAACTTGAGCGAATTTTTTTTATAAATCTTCTGAAGGGGGGGGGGGCCGAATTCATGTACTGCATGCTTTTCTAACTTTACACATATTTTGATCCCACCTGGCAAGGATGACCAAAAAGTTCTAGGACTTATTTTGAAATATGGAATTGTTTCAAACGGGAAAAGTACAACAGAGGGTGTTGTTCAATACTAGTTTGTTCCACATGATCAAACATCGAATAAGAATTCTAAAAAAACTAGATCTCAGCTGTTAATTGAATCTTAACCTTTCAATCGTTTTTATATTAAACACAACGCGAGTCAACTCAGTAACTCAAATAACAATTAACAGTCTGGTAAGGACACAACAGACGGCCAAGGGCTTCGCCAGCTCTGGTTTGAACTGGGAGAATAAAGGTGTATAAATGATGACCCTTCTCAGAAATGGTCCATCGATTTTGCCAAATGGCCTCCAATTCATCATTGATTCTCTTCTACTCGGATGTTAAGTTCGAAGCAACATTCGCCAGCCCAACCGTGCACGACCAGATGAGGAACTCTTCTCTTCAAGGAATACTTTAGATACTCCATGGCTACCAGTATATTGGAGTGTTCTTCCTCAGGCCATTTTGCCGCGGGGCCTCTAGTGGTACACCTGTTGCACGTCCAGCGCCCGGAGGAGGCAGACCAGGCAGTAGAGGCTGTGATGGTACTCTGGCTGGTCCTGCTACCTAATTGCCTGAGCTTTCAGTGACAAGACCTAAAAAACTCGGTTTTTTCTTTCGCTCTCAGAGTTTCTTTTCTTCCAAACAGCTGTTCACTCTGTAAAAGTCCCAAATCCACTCTACCATCGAATATTGTTGGCGATATTAAAGGAAGCTAATCAGAAATGCTTCAAGAATTTGCAAATGTACTGAATTCGATCTGTAAAGTATTCATAATTACCACCTTTGCTTGTCTCCAGCCCGGATGTTAACTCCTTGGTTAGTAGCCTTCACTGCTCGCTAACCCTTGTCCGCTACCGGCTGTATCACAAGGTCAAGCAGTTGTATTGTGTTGGCAGTTATTCGCCAGTCGACCCCCCCCCCCCTTGTATTGCACGACGTCTACAACTGCGACCTATTTACGCTCCCCCTCTACTTGTGAGACTGCCTTCGGCAACAAGTTGGAAGGAACTTAACAATCAAGCGTTTGGTTATTTGTCAGCTTTTTGCCTGGACGACACTCTCAACAGACCACACTTTGACTCTTAATTGTGAGCTTCCTCCGAATTTATACTGCGCTTCAAGATGCTAAGTTGGCGAATTGGATCAAGACATTTTCTTTTGCTCTGCCTTCTCACTTTCCTGATTACTGCCCACCTACCAATACCCTCCGATGTTTAGAGTGTTCCCATAAAATACGGATTCTACTTTGGATTATCAATTCCCTGGACTGTGACGACCATTTCAGTGGATGCAGCATCGCTTTCTCTACCTGCAGGTAAAATTTTATCTTTTATTTGATGTGGGAAGGCCATTTTACAAGCAAGTGAAATATATCGTCGTATCTTCCCTATGGAAACCCACGTGGTCGCCGTAGAGATAGTGTCACTGAGGCAGTGAAACCTGTAAACTGTGACACTGACTGGGAACGGAGTTCTCCCAGGAAACTTTTAAACTGGTCACCTCACATACAACGTCTTTATTTTAGATCCTAGCAGTTTATTTTACCTTTTACCATGTTTATCGCCAGTCTCCTTTGTTCGCCACCGTATTGTTTCACTTAGCGAACCTACGTTTTTCGAGTTGGCATTAAGAAGCTTCCTGCTAATTGGCTATAAATTCTAGCTGTTTTGAACAACTTCAAAAAATAAAAAAATAAATAATAATAATAATAAATAAATGAGTAATAATTATAATACATGGATAAATAATAATAGGTGAATAATAATAAATAATTGATAATAAATAAAATAGTAATAATAAACAAAAATAAAATTAAAGAAAATATGTCAAAAATCGAATCTCAAACGGGAAACAGTACTCCCGTAGTTGTGCTATTGCGCCCTTCATGCAGAGCACGGCACACCTCAAGCAACCAGGAACTACTTGAAAACACCTGCCCAAACTCAGCTCTGATTAAACAGCTCAACAAACAACCAGCTAAGTTAGGCACTGATGTTTCCTCGCAACGGGATCCAAATAATAGCAATATTATTATTGATGAGGAGGTCGCGGGTGTGGACACCAATATGAATAACCCCACCCCTCCAGCTGAGCGAAAACGGCTAAAACCCAAAAAAAAGGTCAAGAAATCCACTAAAACCTGTTCTCCTTCAGCTACTCTCTGGGAGAACCTAGAAGAAGAACTGAACTCCATGCAGTCCTCACTTGATAAGGATTGCTCTCACTTGGAGAAAATTATGATCCTCAGGTCCATGATGGAATGCTGCCTTCGCTTTGAAGGAAGTAGAGTAACCAAGCCAGCTGCCCAAAAAGTTACAGGCTGCTGGGGTACCCTCGAGAAAATGTTACATGACCTAATACTACAGAATGAACAACTAATTGCAATCAATGAACAACTGAGGGAAACAAATTATACTTTGACAAAGGCCCTCAGCAGTCCAGCTTGGACCAGCCATAGCACTCAGAACTCTTTCCTCCCAGATCTGACAGCACAATCAAACCGCCAGACACGACCAGCACTTCTCCCTACACCTATCCCAGAATCAACCTATGCTGCTATGGTACAGCGGCCAAAAATTAATGCCCATCCTCCCAATCACACTGACTGCCACCTTATGGACAGTGAACCGAATATCACAGTTAATGATTATCACCAGACCAAGAACCGGGAACCAAGTGAAATTCCACAGCGCCCCCGGTCCTATTCAGATGCGCAGAGGATCCAACCAATGGCAGATAAGCTATTTGCCCCTCCCAACACCAGACAGAATAGAGAACAAAACCTAGTCATCCTTCGTGCGACCCAAGAGGGTTGCTTTACTTCAAGCGAGGCTGTCAAGGAGGTTGTTACTACCAACTTGAAACCTCAAATGAAAACCATAAAAATTAAAAGCCTCAGAAAAATCCGTAATTCTGGAATCATCATTGAGACTGCTTCCAAAAAAGATGCAGAAAACATTATTCAAATCCCACAGATAAATGAACTGGGTCTTAGCGCTGAGATACCCAAACCAAAAGGCCCATCAATTGTAATCTTCGATGTCGAAAAAGGAATTTCCAAAGATGACCTCCTTGAGGAAATATATGACAGGAACCTTGCTGATCATATCACTAGACATGAAATTCAAAGTGAACTTAAAGTCAAGTACTCCACCAAATCCAGATCGGGTACTTGTTGCAACTGGGTAGTCGAACTCTCCCCGAAGATATGGCAAATATTATTCCAACAACAACGAATATTTATTGGCTGGAGCTCTTGCCGGTTCAAGGAGCACATACCTACCATCAAGTGCTTTAAATGTCTTCGATTTGGACACACATCCCATGCCTGTGCCCGACAAGACTTCACCTGTGGCCACTGTGCTGAACGCGGACACACCTACAACAATTGTCCAAACAAACATCGAGCCCCTAACTGCGCCAACTGCAAAGCAGCAAAAATGGATCCCAATCACTCCGTCCGGGATGTCAAATGTCCAATCTATTTAAGGGTATTGAGAACCATCCATAACAAAACCGACTATGGCTGTACACCATAATCGCCATTCCACCAACGTCCTCAAAATTCTCCAACTGAATGCCCAAAGAGCTAGAAATGTGGTCGAACAAATTAGAATGAAAATGGATGAAGAAGAAATTGATATCCTTTGCGTTCAAGAGCCCTACACCCACAAGGGACGGGTACAGGGCTACCCTCGCGCTTATAGGATCATTGAGACAACCACAGATACTCCATGGGCAGCCATCATTATTAGGAATACAACAATTACAGTCACAAAGATCGACTCCTTATGCACCCCCTTTGGTGTTTGTGCACACATTATCTGCCAACAAGGCTCTCTGCACGTAGTCTCGTTGTACTGCCGACCACGAACTGATATCGCAACATATATTGAATATCTCCAGTCAGTCATAACCCTCTTACCTTCCAGCAAAATCCTAGTAACGATGGATGCCAATTGTAGATCTCGCTTGTGGCATAGCCGTGTGGATGGCCACATAGTTTCCCAGAATGGACAGCAATTAGAAGATTTCCTTTCATCTTCCCCATTTGAAGTCCTTAACAAACCACATCATCTTTCTACCTTCAGCAATACCCTGTGGGAAAGCAACATTGACGTTACGCTCGCCACACGGTCCATAGCACAAAAGTTCTCATCATGGATGGTTCATGAGGCCTGGACCACCTCAGACCACAGGGCCATCTCCTTCCATCTATCTAGACAACTTGATAGTACTCCTCCCACCTACCACGATATCATCAGATACTCCACCAAAACAGCTGACTGGAATGCCTTCAAGGACAATATAAAATCAAAGCTACAAATGGATACATCCCAACTAAACCATCTTGATCCACAGGAGCACCTCTCCCTCCTAACAAGCACACTCCAACAAGCATGTGAGAGAACTATGAAAAAACGTCAGAAGCACCTAAAGGCTGTCCCTTGGTGATGCAGGGAACTAGAAAACCTAAGGCGGCAAGTCCACACTGCCCGAAAAGCCTTCCAGAGAGCGAGGCACTCCTGGCCTCCTGCTGAGGTCCAGGCTCTACGGGAAGCATATAGAAGATATCGTAACGACTACACAAGCCTCATTCGGCAGAAAAAGAAAGTGTCTTGGCAGAACCTTGTGACAACCACTGGTAACGCAGATCCTTGGGGGGTCGTTTATCGCATTGTTATGAACAAGCTGCCCAGGGGAGAGATGTTAAATGCAACCCTGACTCCTGATGGCAATCCAACACACACATGGGCTGAATCTATGAATAATATTCTGAATGCCCTACTTCAGACAGATGAGAGTCCCCTCAATGATGAACAAAAGCAAATTAAACAAGACAACCAGGCCTTCTCCAACAATAAAATAGAACCTCCTTTCACCTCTGAGGAAATGAACAAAGCACTTGACAGAACAAAAATGAATAAATGCCCTGGTCATGATAATATTGAGGTTGAGGTCATCAAGAAAGCAGCAACACATCTCCCAAACCACCTATTAGCACTATTCAACAAATGCCTTGCGAAAGGAATTTTCCCTGATTCTTGGAAACAGGCAGTGCTTCGACTCATCCTAAAAGGTCCAGATAAAGATCCTACTCAACCCAAATCTTACCGCCCCATTGCTCTTCTCCCGGTCTTGGGAAAGGTAATGGAGCGGCTGCTTCAATCCAGATTATCCACCTACTACCAGACAGCCAACTTAGACTCTCCAAAGCAGTATGGCTTTAAGCCAGGATGCTCCACTGAAGATGCTATGAACAATCTGCTCAACACAGCAAACTCAACCACAGAAAAATATCTACTGGCTATTTCCATTGACTTTGCTGGTGCCTTCGATTCCATCTGGTGGCCCAGCATTGTCAGGAGATTACGTCAAATCAATATTCCACTCAACCTCTACCGCTGTCTCCAGAACTACCTCTTCAACCGCTCAGTCACTGTTCAAACAAATTTTCAGAAAACCTCCCGACCAGTTGTTAGAGGGTGTCCACAGGGCTCGGTTCTTGGGCCCTACTTCTGGAACTTGATACTAGATGAATTTCTTCTTATGGATTTGGGTCCTGTGGACTGCATGGCCTATGCAGATGACCTCATCCTCCTTATCAAAGCTGATTCTAGAACTCAGCTTGAGCAAATTGCCTCCCCTGCCTTAACGATCCTCCAAAATTGGGCAAACAACCACAAGTTAGTCATCTCTGGGGAAAAAACGAAGACAATCCTCCTCAAAGGATCCTTGGACATAAGAAGACCACCCCAAATTAAAATCTCTGGGCAGACATTGCAACTCAAAACAGAACTAAAATATCTAGGAGTAACCTTTGACTCCCGATTAACATTCTTACCTCATCTTAATTACCTCTCCAATAAAATACGTCGTTATACTGCCATGATCGTAAGAATTAGCAGAGCAGACTGGGGTTTGAAGAGGAGGACTCTCATGCTACTTTATAAAACCATCTTCTTACCAGCTGTGTGCTATGGTGCAGCCATATGGTTCCCTCGTGCCATCATTGCACGTAATAAAGCAAAGCTACATACAATTCAACGCAATATCCTACTCACTGTGACTAGAGCATGCCGCACAGTCAGTAATCCTGCCCTGCAGGTCTTAGCAGGCACTCTTCCTCTGGACCTGGAGGTTATTCGTCGCGGCCTTGCATACCGCATAAAGAGAGGAATTGCCACCACCATTCTGGATATAACACTCGATCTAGCTAATGATCCAAAAAACGAAATGAAACAGATTTACTCTGAGCTCTTCCAGCATTGGCAAAGATCTTGGGAGCAAACAACCAAAGGTGAAACAACTAAAAGATTTCTTCCACAAGTTATGATAACTGCACCAAAACCTCCTCCGTGGTACTCACCAGGCCTTCACGTCTCGTTCTTCCTCACTGGTCATGGATCGTTTCGGGCCAAGCTGCATGCCCTGGGTCTCACCGATTCTCCTCTCTGCACATGCGGTGACAATGAAGACTGAATTCACCTCATGTATAATTGCCCTCTTTATGATTTACCCAGAAGTCTCCTAATTACCAAAACTGGAAATATACCCAGTGGGCAGGAACACCTCTACATAATTGACGAAACCAACTACAAAGCCTTCACTACTTTTGCCCAGACTGTATTTGAAATGCGTCAAATTCACCTACAGCAAACTGTTCAACGCACCCCCATCTTATAATGAACCCAAAACTCAATTCACAGAACATATCCTGAATGGAATCAAAGAAAACACAAACAGAATATTGATCTTTGTCATGACCTAACAGGAATCTCTCGACGTTCACAAAGGAAGCTATCTGACAAACCCACGAACCCAAAAAGGACTTTTCTACAATAGCCACAAGAACTCCAAGCAATCCTTGAGTTTCATGAATCCATGTGCCTCCTCTCATCCCCTAAGAGAAGATTATCCAAGTCCCAGTGTGGGACACTGCTCATTGCCTACAAGTCACCCTTGGATGAAGAAGATTAAATTGTTGACCCTGGGCCCCTTGCCCATTGTGGGACCCACTCACTTGCTGGCACCTCTTCTCTTCAAGGTATATGACAATATCTGATTTTCCTACTTGTGCAGGAACTCATATAAATACTCCTCTGGGAGTGGGGCTGGCATTTGACTTTCAAATGCAGGATCATGCTATTAGGCAATCTGACTTTGTGGGTCACTTGACCTCACAACCTTTTCTCTTCTTCCTGAGGTAGGGTGGGCTCCCCCAGGGGGGGAGCCCGCCCTACCTCACCCTCTCTCTTCTGCTTACCTTCTTTCTTCTCCTCAATCTCTCACCCCTTCTCCTATTTCAAAAAAAAAAAAAAAAAAAAAATTTTTTTTTTTTATTTATTTTTTTTATTTTTATTTATTTTATTTATTTATTTATTTATTATTTTTTTTATTATTATTATTTTTTTATTAATTTTTTTTTTATTATTATTTTTTTTATTTTTTTTTATATTATTTATTATTTATTATTTTTATTTTATTTTATTATTATTCTTTTTATTTTATTTTATTTTATTATTATTTTTTTTTTTCTCGGCCCTCCCTGGGAAGCTCAGGCTAACCCCAGGGTCGGCCAGCCAGAGTTCTCTTTCCACATACCTGGTCCGGCTCCCAGTGCCAGTGACGGTAACTAGCAGTCTGTGGTGTTCCACAGACCCTAGGCTAAGCGGCCAGATGAACAACATAATCCGCACTAAGCAAACATGAACATACACTAACATATGATATCTGGCCTTGACAGTACTGTACTGTCTTACTTCACAAGAGATTCAAATGCGGAGTTGTGCGAAAGCACCGGTGCCGCTTGTCAAAAAACACTATGTCACTATGTCACTAAATACGCTCCGTCAACGATTTCCAGGTAACTTTCGACGTCACAAGAGGCATCCCGCAAGGGAGTGTGCTTTCAACAATTCTCTTCGCAGCAGTTTTGGAACCTTTCCTGGCATGTAACTTTGTCTCCTATGCGATGATTTGAAGTTCTACGTAAGTTCAAACCATCCTGATGAGATACTGGATATTCTTTGAAACTGGAAAACTATCTAGGAATATTGGGCTGCATAACCAAAAAAAAAAAGAGTTAAAAATGGTGTTCAAATCTTCGTTGGCAGGGAAAGGGTGGAAAGGATAATTTCCCACACAGACCTAGGCCTCACCTAGGATGTTGGGCTCACTTTCCAGTCTCACTTTGTCAGGGTAAGACAGAAGACGTACGCGGCACTTTGGGCAGTGCGTCAGGAGCTCTTTGGTGTGCATCAGCCAGCGCTGCTTTGTCGGTACATCCTGAGGTGCATTATCCCTATCCCTCTCTGCGCATCTGAAATTTTGTCCTCTGCTCCTGCCTCCCACCTAAAAAAAGTACCTCAGTCTGGAATATTGGCTGCTGCTCAGATGGATGAACAGGGTGGTGGGTCACCCTTCTACTATCTCTAGATCCATCCTCCAAGCTAATCTAGGCAGAACTCCCTGGAGACTTCTCATTACGACAAGAAATGTACTCATGCGAGCTCGGCTTATCACAGGCCGAATAGATGCTCCATCTGCATCCCCGTTAATCTCTGGCCCAAAGAAGACAACAGGTGAACGCCGGGACTCCTGCAACCCTCTGCAGTTTACACTTACAAACATTGAAACCCTTAGAGGCATGTTCTCGGCCAATTTCCTTCAAATCTACAATAAACTGGGCATCAACCTTGATAAGTTCTGGGAGGACAACGAGAAGAAGAACTCTTTATTGAGTACAGAAGCACATTGCTGTATACAACTCTCTTCACGGCTACAAGCCAGGGGTTTACATAAAAGAAATTATACAACATATAAACACACACACACACACAAAATAAAAGCATTATGACCCCAGAAAGGTTTGAACACTGGGGTGTTAGATCCATGGTAGTGATGAATAGGTCTCCGGGAGCAGGTTCTAATGTCCTCTGACATGGTCCTGGGAAAGAAGTCTACAGAGTACTTTCTGCCTATATTCCTTGTCGACTGCGAATTTGTCGCCGTCCAAGGACTGTATGTCTTGCAGCATTTGCACAGGGAGGAACAGATCAGATATCTTTAACCGGTTTGGAATGGCCTGTAGGATTGGATTAGCCTTGAGGCTTGGGACCGGGATCCTCTTGAAATGGATTGCTCTATTGTTGGGTTCCATTTGAGAGAGAAAGTCAACTGTTCTGACTTCTCGGGATGGATGTGAAGTCCGAAACCGGAGAGGAAGGCCTTAAGGTTCCGGATTTTCTCAAGGATTAAGGCACTGATGTATTCAGCAGTGTCTCCAGGGCTGATGGGAGTAAACAGCTTTATGTCATCTGCAAAGGTGATGATATCAGTTCGGCCAGTCACAAATGGCACGAGAACAAGATTCCGGACAGGACCCCGCCTTGTGGGACTCCAGCTGTAATAGTCCTGGTGTAGCGCAGACTACCATCGCGAGCCATAATGGTCCTGTTCTCCAGCATTGTCTGAATAAACCAAAGCACGTCTCCACCAATGAGGTAATACTCACATAGTGAGTATTACCTCATAGATATGGAATCAAATGCGGCCTGGACATCGATTTACGTAACGGTGATTTCCGAAAGGTGCTCAAATGCCTCGAGGATCTTGGTAGTGTGGTGACTAGATCTGTAATGGATAAAAGGATGGTTGAGTAGGAGAAGACAGAGGGTGGTAATCAATGGACACTGCTGTAAATGGACTGATGTTATTAGTGGAGTACCCGAGGGTTCTGTGCCGGGCCCATTGTTTTTTTTTTTTTGTATATTTATGAATGATATTGAGGAAGGTATATCAGGCTTAGTGTATACAGGAATTTTGCTAGCAGGGAAAAGGAGGTGATTATCTCTTTATATAAGGCAATGGTTGCCTTCTATAAAGGGATATATAAAGGTTACCTTATATAAGGCCACACGTTGAGTACTGTGCACATTTCTGGAGGATTCATTGTAGGAAGAATCTAGATTTGTTTGAACGTGTACAGAGAAGGGCAACAAGATTGGTGAGGGGAATGAAGGGATCCTCTTACCAAGAGAGGCTTAAGTTCTGAAAATTGCAGCGGCTGAAGACTAGGTACCTGAGAGGTGATCTGATTGAGGTGTATAAGGCCTTGAATGGGTTGAGCACGCTAATTCTGATGGGATCCTTCCACTTGTTCAGATTACGAACCTAAGGGGGCATAAATTCAAATTAAGAAAAGACAGATGTAGAATAGATGTGCGGAAATTTGCCTTTAGCCAGCGGGTGGTTAATTGCTGGAACAAACTTCCATCTGTCGTTGTGGAAGTTCTTAGCTTAAACTGATGCTACATAAGTTCATACGCTTGCTTTCTTGCATCACATGCTTCTATTAGTATTACTATTGCTATTATTATTTGTAAACACGAAGACACCAAAATCAGAAACAGAATTCTCTCTGAAGTTACGTACCTTTCGATATTATAAAATTTTTTTCTTGGGACCTCTAAAAGATACTACTTTACAGTTATTCAAAAGGATAATTCGATTTTAACATTGAAATGACAAACCCAACCATGAAAAGAAAAGCAACCAGATTCTTTCTTTTCTTTTCATGGTCGAATTTGTGTTTATCCAGACTGGGATTTGTTGATTATCCAGGAAGGATCAATGCTCCAGAAAATCAGAAGTGTTGTTTTCATGGTGTTTTGGCCCTTCCTGCGCAGAATTTTATGTATTTTAACTAGAATTGTGTTAAAAACGGCTGTCTGGACTGTTAACTGCCCATTAAGTTGCTACTGACAGCACCTCATGATATCCACTACCCTGTTCACCATTAATGAGTGAAGTCAATGAAAGAATTTCTGGAAGAATTGATGATTTCTTGATCAGTACTTAACACAACAGTAGGTAATATTTCAGCGAGAATTTTTATCTCTTGAAAGTAGAGTGTCCAAGGATTGAGATGTTAAAATTTTTGATTCTGTGACACAAAACGCCATGTTAAGATTTCTTTTGCAGTTACTTCTATATGGAGAAAAACTTTAATATTACATAAGGAAAAGAAAGAACTTCTCAAAACGCCATATCTATTGTTTTATTAGAAGGTTACAGGAGATTTTCGTAATGTCAAACTCTGTCCTATCATAACTCGATGACCGACCAGTGAAGAGCACCATGTTATATCTTCTGTCAAGGTAAAGAAAAGGAATGGATGACCCGCATAAAATCTTTTTGCATTTAAATCAGCAATGATATATGCAGTCTCAATGATAGTTGCCGCAGCAGCTTCACTGCCTTCTTCGTTCACCTCAATGAAAGCTTTGTGCAAAACCTTTGAAACTTGAATGTTGGCGTGATCAGTGATGCCCCTCAGATTCGCATTTTGGAGCGCATTCCTCATGTTTATTTTTTCCAAGACTTCCCTCAGTTGTTTGAAAATTTCCAGTTTAAATTTCGGAATGCACAATCTTTAATCTACTCTAGTACCAACCTGTACCTGATGGTGTCTTGTACCAACCTGTACCTGATGGATGACTGTCGAATTCGTTAGGTAACAAATCTACATCACCAGATGCTCACCCTTGTATGGCAATTCCAGCACCTTGAAGTCCTTTTCCTTCATGTCAGCATAAAGAAAAGGCTCCTTTCTCATAAACATCATGGGGACTAAGTTCAATCGAGAAAATTGCCCATTGTAGAAAACCAGCATTTCGTATATTTCCTGATGATTGAACTGTTTCTTTTACGTGCCTTTAAAGGACACCGCGTTTAGAAGCAAAAGGACTGTATCTGTTGGCAATTCACTTACAAGTTTCTTTATCTTATCCTTGGTTTCCTCGGCTGCCCATGCATTGATCTCCTTGGTCCAGAGAAATATTATCAATGAATCCATGTCTGAAATAAGAAGAAACATTAAATTGGTACAAAGAGATGAAGAACTCCAGGGAGGGGGACCATAAATATATCAAGCAACATTCGTTAGTTGATACTATTGTAAGTTAAACTTAACTGATAAGCATCGTAGGCCTTGCTGGTTCATTTGATTCTTATTGGAAGAGTTCTAACTTTCTCTAAATCAGGCATAAAGTAAGGGTACATTTGAAATATACATATGGAAAATTGTATTCGGCTCTGGATACATCACCCAAAGATGTAGAACTTATAAGGTATGGACTGGATATCTAAAGGGGAGATCTGATTGAGGTGTGTAAAATGGTGAAAGGGTTGAGTTTGTTCTCCCTGATAGCAGTTTGCCTCCCAAAATGGCTGATGTTTCTGTTTAACTTTAAAGGAAATTGAATGATTTCAAAGAAGTTAACACTTAAAATTTCTGGATTCAGGAAAGTTAAAAATCATCCTACATATCCAAATATAGTTGTAAAGGCGTTTTTATTGAATTAATCACATCGAGTTTCTGTCAGTTAGAACACATGTAGTGTGGGTAAATCCTACTGGTAGAAATAAAGTGGTAGAAAAAAACATGAAATTATGGGATTAAAAGTTTGAAAGTAAGATCCGCAATATTGTTAAAAACTACATTTGATAATGGAACCTTTTTCATTTCAGAACGCGAGACAAAACAGATAAATTGATGTGATTGATAATTTTGGTTGTTAAGAATGTTGAATGTTGTTGAAGGTCCTAGAATATCGATGTCGTGAGTAGCACATTTGGTAGGTACTTGAGTTCAAGTACCGTAGATGAGGTGAGAAATTTTGAGCCTTTTTCAACACGTGGCCCAGTTAGTCGGTCTCAGGCGATGGTTTCATAGTTTTTTGTTAAATTATGCTTTGGATGAATGTTGAAATATTCATGGTTATTATGTTAAAAAATAGAGTACACACTCCTTGAAAATTGAACATAATTCATTTATTGTCCTCACTAAATTTTCAAAATGAAACATTTTCGAATGCACTTTCAGATTGTCCCTCGTATAAACCATTCAGATGGTTCCAAACCGGCAACATGCTAACCCATTTCAGTGCCTATAATTTATTAATTTATACCGATGGGCGCAAACAAATCAATAAAATAATAGCCCGCTATTGATATCAGAAACTTTCACTCCTTTGGCAGTTCATCATAGTTCAGTCACACGACCAGAGAACAGCATCATGTGATTCCTTTTTTCAAGGATAAAGAACAGGAAGGGATGATTGGCATAAAATCTCTTGGAATTTATATTTAATGACTCGGGTATAATTAAGATACCAGTAGCTGCACTAGCCTCGCTTCCTTCTTCGTTCACCTCAATAAAAGATTTATGGTACACTTCAGAAACCTGGATGTTCAATTGATCAGTGATCCCTTTCAGATTAGCTGCATCACTGAAAGCGTCTCTCATGCCCATCTTCTTCAGGATTTCCTTCAGCTCTTTCTCGTATGACAGTTTAAATTTGGGGATCCAAATATCCTCAATCTGTTCCTCGGCCAGAGCGTTTTTAATGTCGTCGAGAAGATCAACTGACAATTTTTGTTCCAATCCTGGAAGACCGTCCAATTTGTTAGGCAACAATATCCACATGACCAAAGTTTCCCCCTTATACGGCAACTCCAGCACCTTGAAATCATGTCCCTTCATATCAGCATAACGAAATGGTTCTTCTCCCATTGTCATCATGGGTACGGAATTTGGGCGAGAAATCTGTCCATTATTGTAAAACGGAAAATCGAACGTGTCTCTAGGATTGAACTGTTTCTTCCATGTGCCTTTGAAGTATACAGCATTTAGAAGCAGAAGAACAGCATCTGATGGAAGTTCATCCACAACTTTCTTTATCTTGTCCTGAGTTTTTTCAGCTACCCATGCATTCACCTCTTCGGTGACTTTCTCGGAATCTTCATAGAAGTCTACATTCCTAGCTTTAGCCTTGTAAAGCGATCTGAGTCCATGAACATACTCTGGAAATATGGGAAAGTCTTTCTGCACGAAGACAGCATTGGCAACTTCCAGAACGTATTCGTCAGTTCCATTAGTGAGTTGATACAGCAATTGGTGAATGCCTGTGTGGATGTCTTCGTCTGTAAATGTGGATGGATCATAACCCATCGAACTCCGAATTTCTTCTGCAGTATTGTCTCGCGCCCCATAGAACAGCATAGCCATTGCAGTAGTCAAACTAAGTGGAGAGTAAAAGATATTTCCCGGTTGTGTTGACAGCTCTTTATGAAGATTCAAGGCGAAACTGTTGCTTGCAGTTGCCACTTGATAGACACATACAGAAGGTGGATTGCATCCCATGGTGTATTCGATGACGCACAATGTCCACAGGAGTTTCATTAATGATTCCATGCCTGCAACAAAAAAACATTAAAGATTAATGCAAAAATAAAATTTACTACATACTTAAACACATTAATGTACTTTTGTTTTTACCAGAATTCAATTTGAAAGAGTATCAACTTTCTTCTGAAAGTTGCTGTGGGGCTGCTAGAGTTAAACGAGGGGCCCAATATTAGGGCCCCTCGTTTAACCCTATTTAATCATTAGGGATAAATACAAATTAATTTGCATTTAATTGCTTTTCATCAACCAGTTCTCTCTACATGTCTTAGATATATCTTTCATCTCATCAGGTAATCGCAGACATTCGTATTTGGCAGAGAATTCCATCTGTTACTTAACCTAAATCTTCCCTCAGCAATTTATAAGTTTATAAGTTATGTATATACAGATCTGTTCGCCGAAGTACTGAAAGTATGTTGCTTGCTCAATCGAAGCATCAAGACAACTAGAGCGTCAGTCTTGTGGTCCTTCATGTGGTCCTTCAGTCTGTAGGATTGAATTGTGTCTTCTACGTCCATTTGATGCACAGCGTTTAGCAGGAGGAGAACTGAATCTCTCTTGAAAATCCACGAATTTCCTTATCTTGTTCTTGGTTTCCTTTTATTGACCACTTGGTTTCCTGTCCATATATTGACCACTGCGATGACACTCTCGGATTCTTCACAGAATTCTACATTCCTTGCTTCGGCCTTGATAAAGCAATCTCAGTGCTGATCATACGCTGGGAAAATGAGGTCTTTTTTTGCACGAAGACAACACTGATCAATTCCAGAACATATCCATCAATTGTGTGAAGAGGTACAGCAACTAGTGAATGCCAATGTCACTTTGGCTACCTCAATGGTTTATAACCATTTTAAAAGACTTAGCAATTGATATCCTAAGCGAACCCTGAAAAGAATTTGTTTCTTTTATCGCTTGACTCAATATCAAGCAAGAGGAATTTAAAAACTGGAAGAAAATTACAAGAAGATACAAGAAAAGGTTATAAGAATTGTATATACGCTAAATACTAGAAAAATAGATTACAAAATCTATTATTTGAGACTTACCTATTCTGATACAGAAGAATTGATGCTAACTGGAGCTATAAAATGCTGATTAAAAGTTGGAAACAAATGTATAATGTTTGGACAAAGATCCTTCACTTACCACATATCAGTAGTGTTAGCATGGTAAAGTCTTCAGGGTAGGAATATTAGTAGATGAATTGTGGCATTACATGCTCATTAGTACAATGTTTAATCTTCAGTATATTGTAATGAATCAGGAAGCTGGAAATCATTTCTGTGTTTCTTCAATATTTACAAATATTGTATATTATGAAAGATCGTTGAGTTCAACAGGCGAATTTATACGGATTCATCTTGGCCTGTGAGTTGTAAAATTGTTTAGATTAAAAAAAAAAACATTTAGGAAAAACCAGTTAATGATATTATAATCCTAGGATTATAAAAAAATAGAATACAAACAAGATAAACTAACACCATGTTTATTGTTATCATTAGAAAGCTACAGGAGTTCAGAATGGTATCAGTCTCCTTTGGACAGTTCAGTCACTCGACCAGAAAACAGAAAAATGTGATTTCTTTTGTCAACTATGAAAAACAGGAAAGGGTGGTTAACAGAAAATATTTTTTTGTTTATATCTAGCGTACGAGGTACGGCTACAATACTAGAGACTGCAGCAGCCTCACTGCCCTCCTCGTTAACTTCAATAAAAGCTTTGTGGAAGACCTTCGAAACCCGGATGTTAGGTGTACCAGTGATCCCTCGCAGATTGGCAGCATCACTGAAAGCACTCCTCATGCCCATTTGCTGCAATTCACTCTTCAGTTCTTTTTCGAATTCCAATTTGAATTTTGGAACCTTGAGAATTGCGATTTCTTCTTCAACCAAGGAGTCTCGAATTTTGTGCAGGAGATCGAGGGATAGCTGCTGCTCCAATAACTGTAGACCGTCCAGTTCGTTAGGCAACAAAATCCACATTGAAATGTGTTCACCCTTATATGGCAGTTCAAGCACCTTGAAGTCTCCTTCTTCTATTTCAGCATGACGAAAGGGCTCGTTTATCATTGTCATCATGGGTACATAGTTGTGCCGATTAATGATTCCATAGTTGTGGAAAAGTGAATCGTACGTTGCTTCAGGATCAAATTGCTTCTTCCAAGTACCTTTGAAGTACACGGCATTTAGAAGCAAGAGGACAGCATCTGTTGGCAGTTCATCTACCAGCTTTGTTACCTTGTTCTTGGTTTTTTCAGCCACCCAGTCATTGACTTCTTTGATGACATTCTCCGAATCTCCACCAAAGTCCACATTTTTGACTTCAGCCTTATAAAGAGTTCTAAGACCGTCCACATAACTTGGAAGGACGTGAAAGTCTTGCTGCACGATGACAGAATTAGCTACTTCGAGATCGTATTCGTCAGTTGTATTTGTGAGGAGGTTCAACAACTCATGAAGACCCGAGTGGACATCTTCGTTTGAAATTGTGGCTGTCTCATAACCCATAATACGCCGAATTTCTCTTGCTGTAAATCCTCGTGCCCCGTACATCAACATACCCACAGCAGTTGACAAACTAAGTGGAGAGAAAAACAGGTTCCCTCGTGGACTTGACAACTGTTTTTGGAGATCAAGAGCAAAACTATTGCTTGCGATAGCCACTTGGTCGATGCAGTCAGAAGAAGGGAGGCTGCATCCCATGGCATATTGTAGCAGGCAGCATACACAAAGGAGTATTGTCAATGAACCCATACCTGGAATAACAAGAAAATATTAAATTGGTTAGCCTTCGAGAGAGGAAGGACAGGATCTTATCTAGAAAGAGCAACAACAAACTGTTTGTAGTAGATAATACCGCAAAACATGGTTGTATACCATTGAAAGTAAATATCAAGGGGAACTTTATGTTCTCCAATAGACTCAGCTTCAATGTTATTTAAAATTAAACCTTTGTAATTAAATTTCAAATGAATTAAAAATCATCCAAATAATTACTCTCAAAACACAATTCTAAAGGTTATTATTTCAAATCTAAAAGTGATTCAGAAGTTATTTAAACACAATTAGGATTAAATATACAGATATTTTTCAGGTGACATCTACCATCTGTCCATATTTTAAAAACACTTTGAATAATAGTAAAAAAGAACGGAATCTGGAAGAAGCAACAATTCCAAGGATATGGAACTGCTACTATGTGAAACCTACGCCAAAAAATGAGAATCCAAGAGAACCGAAGGACTACGCACCTTTTAGTCACCTCTAAAAGATATTAAAGGTATACACAGTAATTAAAGGTGTACTCCATGGAAGGGTCTATTGGCTATCTTATTTGCAGAGGCGCTGGAATCTTTCATGGTAATAACTCCGAAATTCGCTTCTTAAGCAGATGACATGAAATTGTCCATAACCTCAAAAGATGCCGAGCAAATTCCATACTTGCAAGAAAGGGCAAATCACCAAATGCAGATCCTTCAAAATTTCTTAAATTTACTTGGTCTTGTAAACCAGATCCATCACTGCCAATAGCAATGAATAAAAAGAGAAAGAACAGCTGTGCGTTTTAGGAAGGAGCTATAGGTGTAACGGACCCCACCTTTATGAGACAGTACATCAAAAGATGCCTCTTTCCGATCCCGCTCTGTTATTTGGTTTTCAGCAATTCAAGCACAGTTTAGCAGATACTATGGACTCGAGTGTTGGATTCTGAGGTGGGCTATTGAAGCTAACGGATGACCTCATTGAACAAGAGAAGAAGGCGATTAAGAACCTGCGCGATTACTTCCAACACTCACAGACACAATCTACCTGATCGACATAATGGTGCCCAACACGAGCGACCTCTTGCAAACATACGCTGGAAATATATCTGAAGTACTCTGTCCTAAGACAAGTCAAAGATGTGGCAAATAATGACCATCCTGATCACCGTAATAACCATCCGCATGGTGCCAAAGAGACTCCATAAGAACCTAGCAGCAATAGGCGTCCTAGAAAACACTTGGAATTCCAGAAAGCTGCGATTCTGAACACTTGCAGGAAGGTAGATTTTCTCGACCAGCAGTAAAAATAATAATATTATTAATCGAACACAACGGTGCCAAGTGAGGAATCTTTGAGCTGCCTGGTTGCCAAGCTCTGTAGCCCACATGATCGGAGTCTTTCCTCATACGGTCGTACTTCTGCCATTTTTAAAATTTTTCAAATAATGTGGTGTTACAATTGCCTTGTATAGTGGAATTATGGGGGTTCCTATGAGAGTTATTTGGAGGTTCCTATTCCCCAAGTTTAAAACTTACAATAGTAACATTAAAACATAGCTTCCACTTCTTTGCCCATCTCTGAAGTCTGTTCAAGTGATCCTGAAGGAGCGCTGCTTGGTACTGATCGTTAACGACTCTATAATCTTCACGTCATCAGCAAATTTTGACATCACGCCTTCTATCCCCTCATCGATGTCATTGAGAAACAACAGAGGTCCAAGAATTCATCCTTGAGGGATCTGGCTCCTGACCTTACTCCAATCTGAAGAACACCCATTAATCACAACCCTCTGCCCTGCAGCCACCCAGCAGTCCATCTTAGAACCCCTCACGAGGGATTGAGTCAAATGCTTTGACTCAAATAAACTATGTAGAAATTATTCCATAAATCCAGCTGATGAGTAACTGTGTCCTAATAGCCTACTAAGTTAGTTAAGCATAATTTATCTTTAACATGTTGTGTGTCCTTCAGAATATCAAATCTATGTAAATGTCCTGAATTTCACTCTTAATCGTTCCCTCTAAGATTTTTCCTACCACTGAAGTCAGACTAACCAGTCTGTAGTTACAAACGTCACTCTTAGAACCAATTTTATGTATTGGCGATACATTGGCACTTCTCCAATCCAAAGAAATCTCCCTTGAGTCCAAAGATACCTTCAAAATTAACCTCAATGGTTCAGTTCTCCTTCGCACTCTCCCTCAAAACTACATGCCATCAACTCCGCTAGCTTTACTTGCCTTTATGCTCAAAAGTTTTTCTAATAAGACATAACTAATTTCATTCGGCTCAGCCTCTTCTCAATGTGAAAGGTCTTTCTTCAGTAAAAACAGACGCACAGTACCTGTTCAGTTCATCAGCAACATCAGCTGGGTTGTTTAAGACTTTCCTCCACACCCAGTGCACAAGGGTCCAGTCTGATTCACTATTTTCTTCCTTGCATTCACATACGTGAAAAATTCCTTTTCCCCATTCTTTGCTCTCTTAGCCAATGCTTTCTCACACGCAGCCTTGGCCTCCCTGATCAACTCCTGCAGTTATTTCTCAAAGGTATGTACGCATTCATAGGTTCTGTGAATTTTGCTTTAAAAGTGTTCTATAATTCAAATGCATTCGTCCACAAATCCCCCTAGTCCACAAATGCCATGTAGCGCCTTAAACTGTCAAAGTCCACTTTTCTGAAGTTTGAAGCAATAAACTGGAAAACGATCCACAAACTACCTCCATCTGAAGCAATAGACCGAATCGCAGATCACCTTTGGACCATCGCTCGATTAGGGGCAGCAAGAAAAATAAGAATTTGTGGAAGGACCAGGCCCTGGTTCTCCAAGCAAATGAAATCATCTTTGAATGACAAGCAAAAAGCCTATGGAGAATGGCAAAAAACACGAACCCCAGAATCTTATACTTTTTTTAAAAAAAATGAAAAGAATCATATTCAATAAATCATATTCTTTGAGAAACTTGCAGAAGCAAAGAGAATCCCTAAAAATTCAAAAAAACGCTTCCACATGACTTGGGAGGCTTTCAAAGAATGGGCAGATCACACCTTTAGAGATTATGGTAATATACCACACTGCTCAAGCCAACCTCTTAACCCAATAGCTAATCAGACCTCCCGGAGAAACTATCCCTCTCTAGTAGAGAAATAGCAGCGGTCATCAGGTGCCTACCAAACAAATGCACCACAGGTGCAGGCAAATTCCCTCTTTTCATTATTAAGATATACAGTATAGCCCTTACCTGGTGAACTTACCATTCGCATATCATACTTTGAATAGAATCATTGAAACAACCACTCTACCTAAAGTCTGGAAAACGTACCACACGAAACCAACAACTAAAACCTGAAAAGAGTACAAACCAATTTCCATAGGATGCAACCTATTAAAATTTTTAGAGAAATCCATAATCAAACAAATAAATAATCAATGTTTTGGTCAACGTCCATCCTATCTTCACTTAGTCATTGAGAACAGGTGTACTATTACTAACCTCCTAGAGACAAGCTGCAGGGTCCAAAGAGCCTTGAACAGTAAAAACCAGATGGAAATCCTGTTCCTGTATATCAAAGCCGCTTATGACAGGACAGCGATCCAACCACTCCTCCACTTCCTGGAATCTCACTGTTCCATTACAGGAAAGTTACTCACACTATTGCGAGAATTACTCACAGAGAGGATCATAATAGTCAAGCATGAAGATTTTAACTTCAATTACACGATAAATAGAGAAGTTCCCCAAGAAGGGTTGCACTCTGCGACTGTCTTCGCCACAGCCCTTGATCCTTTCCTTTTAACTTGCAATGACATCCTAGCCTATGCGAACGAACTGAAAATGTTCTTCCCATCCAGCAATGATTATGGCGAGCATAACGTTGCTCTTCAAGTCACTCAGCAGCTAACTAATCTGGCCAACATCCTCGCCTCGATTGGGCTCGAAATTAACCTTCTTAAAATTGCCAAGATGTCCTTCTCCAGAAAGCATAAAATACATAACATCACCATTCTCTTAAATGGCCGACCAATCGAAAAAGTCGATCATCACAGGGATCTGGGAATTACCTGGGACAACAAGTAATCCTTCACCGAGCACTTCATTACCACAAGATGGCCCTCAAGCCAATTCTTGTCTTGAGGGCCATCTGGCGCTCAAGACAAGAATTGGCTGGGGTTCAAAATGCTCAACTGGTGAAGGAATACATTGTTAGGTGTGTTGCCCCGGTTGCCCTATACGCTTCGGTGATCTGGTCCCCAGCTTCTGAAACCCTCCTAAACATAGCATGTTCGATACTTAGGTGGCTAAACAATCTTCCAATTCCCCTTCACTGTCTCCAGAGGCATTTTGTCAAGGAGATTAAACTTTTCAACGAGATTAAACCTTTTTTTCAAGGACAGTTTGAGCCTTTTTTCCAAGGAGAAGTTAAACCTTTAACTACTGCAATATCTGCCGATTGCATGATCACTTCCTGACAACGATTTCTGTACTTCAAGCCCTGTAATGTCACAAAAACGTAGACAAGTAGTTTTTTCAACCAGAAAGCACTGGATTTTCAATTTTCATTCGTAAAATCGGACAATCCGAAAACAGCACCAAATTGACGGACTCAGTACACTGATGCCTCATGGCTTTCGTTGCCTAGAGAGTATATTTATTTTGTTTAAATGCCTATGAGTATTCTATTAATATCGAGTTAAAAACAACTTGTGGGTTTGTTATTAATCTTCATGGGCATATGTAATTAGTGAACTACCCCAAAAAGTTTATAGCTTTGAAGTATCTTGTCTTAAACGTCACATAGATAAGGAAAATAAATAAAACTCGAGTGTGCAAGAAGATAACGTTAAGAAAGGAAACAGCTTGAAAACCGGATATCCCTGTGAAAGGAGAAAGAAAAAATCCAATCTCTCAGAAACAGTGATTAATGGTAGCGAAACTTCTAGTTTTATGGTCCATAAACCAGTGAGGAAAGCTAACGTTTGTCAGAAATACTTCTAATTCACGTGACTTGACTTGGGGTCTGTAGTGAGCATGAGAAAGTTGCGTATATTTTCCAGGTCGAGGGGTCTTTTTTCTTGGGGGCAAATTGCTTTTTCACGCGTACAGCTGTGAAAAAGCAATTTGTGTATAACTGTGAGAAACATTTTCTGTTTCATCATAAGTTTGAAGTGAGGTAGGAAAATTCATAATCAGGTAAAACTTTAATCTCTTTAATGTAATATTTCACTGGATTTTAAAGTAATTTCAAAAGTCGCTTCTTTTTATAATTATGCCTTATTAAAACCCTGGGTTCGAATCCCGCCTCATCCTGAAAATTTGACTTTTATCCAGTTTATATGCATTGTGGCCAAACTAATCGGTCTCGGACAAAAATGAATTATTTTAACCAAAATTTTAGTTAAAAATATATATGAATACAGACAGAATATACTGACGCCTCACAGCCTTAATTTCACTGGCGCTGAACAAACTCTAACCATCACGCTTTAATAATCTTAATCTCTATGTTTTGGTTTAAAAATTAACACTTAACAGCCCAGACCAGGAAGCTACCTATAGACAGATGAGTGGTTTTAAATGTCATAAAACTTCATTTTACATCATATGACGTAAGACAGTTTTATTATCATGTAAATCCCGCTGTCCAATCTCCACTTAGTCAAATCTCCACTCTTCACACGTCCAATCTTCACTTAATCAAATAATCTAAAACAAACAAACAAGAACAGCTGAAACGTCTTCAAATTTAAGATCATTCAGGTTTTTCTAACAGCACTCCAGGCTATATCGCTCAATTCCCAGTTTGGCTAGGTTTGGGCAGAGATTACCACGTGTCCACATTTATCCATAATTTCTCAATTAAACACGAAAATATCCACCACGAAAGTTACAGCAAATTAGAAATTATTCTAAATGTTCAAATCTTACCTGAAATCCAAAGTTTCCTTTTCAGTTCTTAGCGTGATCTTCTGTGGTTCTTCCACTCAAATATGAGCAGCGACTGAACTTATCCGGCTCTCACATTCATTTATTAGTTTCAACTTAAAAGGAATAATTGGTAATTCCGGATGCAGTCATTCAACTTCCGGGAGTTTAACTTGCTATCTGTAACAAACTTTACTTTACTTCCTGTGTTAGACTTCTTATTAATCTTCATCAAGGAAGAAACTTCAACTCATCTCTTCATAACCGTTTACTGTTTTTTTCTTTTAAATAATTTCGAATTATTAAGATAGATTCGTCCTTCGATTGGCTCTGCTTTGCAACCAAGTGGTTGCCATGGTGTAAAAATATCAAATAAGCCTGTTTTTAATTATATGAAACTTGAATCGAATTCTCCATGATTTTTGAGCCATTTTTCTTGTAAATTTTCTGAAAGATGAGGCAAAAATTTAAATATTGCATAATTTCCCAATTTTACACAAATTTTGATAACACCTAAGGTGTGAGTTCTTTTTGACATCAAAAGAAGCCAATCAGAAATGCTTCCAAAGTTGCAAAAGATTGGATTCGATCTACAAATTGTCAGCGAGATAATTTCCAAGGAGATCATCCAAACAGATAAGGTAGAGTTCTTAAAGTTGGTCCAACCCATTTCAAGAATAGAAGTATGACGTCACAGTTCTTAAAACGAACCCATACCTTCCACGGATGCAGCTGACGTCACATTTCCTAATGAACTACACTGTGTACCCGATATCTTATCAAGGACAGGCACCCAAGGCCCTTAAATAACGAGATTTTGGATCACTTTTAGGTGTCTGTATTTATTTTTCTAATATTTTCACAACCTTCTTGAGTTATCTTCGGACTCCCACCATGAGGGCAAAACAAGCCGAAATCGAGATTCCGAGAGAAAAAACAATGCCATTCCTCCCTTGAGACCACAGCCATCTGAGAAAAGACCAGAAAAAATTCATAATATCATTGAGAAGATTCGAACACAGTTCTTTTCCACCCAATGGGGGTTAGACAGAAAGGAACCTTTGGTTCCTTTCTGTCTAACATTCTGGAACCTTTCTAGTATGTGAAAACATCCATTTCAAAATAATATTACACTGATTACGTCACAAGCAACTGGCTTGGTGTGTGAGAAGCAGCAGCACCCCTGTCCATTACGAAATCAAACATAAACAAAACTAAGACTCCACAATGTCCTTCGTGAACTTTTCTCAAGATTTTCCCGGAAATAATTATCTTTTCTAAAAACTTTCACGAGTTTGTTTGAAGGGAACGTGCAATGACGTCACCCTGTGATCGTCACACGTGACTGTTGTCCGCGTAAGTTTACAAATGCCCTGCGCATGCCAGGAAGAAATTGTGTCACAATAGGTCTGTTCATAATAGAAAGAAGTCGGATGTAAAGCTGTTAAAACAGGTAGCGCTGCTATCCAGGAATTTGATCACGTGACCATATTATTCATAACTCCTCTCTCCCTCTGTGTTTCTGTCTCCTGAGCGCCATATGTTTGTGGGAAATTAAAGAAGTCCCTCAACATTTCCATTAAAAGGTAAGTACTCGATATTCTTATATTCCTTCAATAGAACGAAAACACCAGGAAAAATTAGGGGACAATGTCCAGGAAGGTTGCTTTTAATTCTTTCTCGTGTTAATATTAATATCCCCTGATGGATTAGTAGGTGGTTACCAATTAAGGGAATTTACGGGAATGAGTTCCATATGATGGAACTTATTCGGTGAGATCTCAGTTGGAGAACTATCGAGAATGGAAGAAGTTTTAATGGTTCTTTCGATAGAATTGATTTGAATTCTAATTGCTGAAAAATGCGAAAGGACTCGCTGGAAACCTAGCGTTCTTTAGAGGTCATTTCCAATACACTTTAAACGTTTTGCTGTTTGCTTGTAAGTTTTCGTACAACATTTGAAATGGTGCGTCCATATTCTTGGTTTCTATTTCTAAAAATGACCAAAAGAAATTCATGGTAGACTGTGTATAAGATTGCTATTTAAAAATCGCCATCGTAAGGTAATCAAGAAGTCAGCAGAAGCATTCGCAAAGTCCAAGACCAAAGACACTGTCGATTGTTGATTTCTGATGGAACAGGCTTCGACCAACATGGTCTTTTTTTATTGGGCTTTAAAGAATTTCAATGCAAACATGAACGTGGGACGGCATGCTGATCCACCATGTCCTCAGCATCAAACTCAAGTAACATGGACAAACAATACTTGGTTACAGAAAGACCTCAATCCTGTTTCCATAAGGAAGAAATCCTTGTCCAGAACAGCTCCCCCAACTTAATATATCGGCATTAAGTACCGAAAATCGAAAGCTATAATGGACAAAGGGATAGTTGAGTGGGAGAAGACAGAGAGTGGTAATCAATGGACACTGCTCTTCGTGGACTAATGCTATTAATCCACGAAGCCTGATATAGCTTGATATACCTTAGAGTATATTAGGAATAATGTCCGAGTTTGCAGATGTTACAAAGGTTGGCTGCGTTGTTAATGGCAGTGTGCTACTGCAACAGGATCTAGAAAAGTTAGGCAGATGGACTGAAAAGTGACAACTGGTGGCAACATTGACTAATGCAAAGTACTGCATAAGGATAGAAGTAAACGCAGAGTAACCTACCAACTGTGTGGCACGAAATTCGGGATGGTAGAGAATGAAAAGGGCCTGGGGGTAATTGTGCAGTCACATATGACGTTTTCTGAGCAGTGCAGACAGGCTGCCAGAGCAAGTCATGGGATCTTGTCAATGATATAAAGGAATTTTGCTAGTAGTGATTATTCCCTTTGTATAAGGGCAATAGTCAGACCGCACCTTGAGTTCTGCGTACAGGTTTGGAGGCCTCATTTTAGGAAGGTGTAGAGCTGCTGGAACGAGTACAGAGAAGGGCAACAAAATTAGTAAATGGAACAAAGGGTTGCTGTTACGAACATTGGCTTAAGTTCTGAAAATTGCAGCTTCTGGAGGCTAGGCACCTGCGTGGCGATGTGATTGAGGTCTATAAGGCCTTGAATGGGTTGAGCGAGCTCAAACCTGAGGGGGCATCAATTCAAATTGAGGAAAGACAGTTGTAAAATAGATGTGTGGAAATTTGCCTTTAGCCAGCGGTTCGTTTATTGCTGGAAGAAACTTCCATCTGTCGTTGTGGAAGTTGATAGCTTAAATAAATTCAAGAAGGAACTGGACAAACTGGATGGTGAAAATGGATTTTTTTTTTAATGGCTAATGCTGTATAAATTTGTTTTCTTGCATTATATGCTTCTGCTAATTAGAAAGTTCTTGGTATCATATAAATGCCATATGATTTCCGTGGGGGTTCTTGCCCAATCCGATGATCTTTCAGGTTTTTCAAGGCGGTTTTTGTAGGAGCATGTTCAGCAGGAGCCAAATTAAAAAAAAAAAGGATATCACTATGGGACCAAAGTGGAAGGCCAAAAGAGAAAACGGCTCCGAAAAGAAGAAATGAGTCAGAAATAGATACTCCAAGGACGAAACCGCAAGGCCTTAAAGCTAATCGTGTGTCAGAATAGAAGGTCCAGTGTGCAGCGAATGGCTGAAAATTTGAATTTGGGCAAAGATAGAACTATTTAAAAAATAATAAAACTAAATACTCAATTGGAGTGGTACACAATGTAAAGAATGGAAATGGAACAGCAAAAAAAGATCACTTGGTCTGAAAAGTCTCGATTTAGAATTTTGCACCAGTGATAGTGTGGCATGAGCCTCATTAAGCTATGAATCCAGTTGTTTCGTGTCCACCACTGAATTGGCTCGAAGTGGTATCATAGAATCGGGTATGTTCCGTTGGTATGGACTCTTTCGAGATCAATGCAATGCAATTTCGAGATCCAGCAAACAACTACCCACCGTACAAAAATTGTATCTAAATGTTTGGAAGGACATTCCCAAGATTTCCAACATTTGCCGCGGCAGATGCATATCTAATTCTAATTGAGAATGTTTGGAAAGGGCTGTTCGACTTTTTTTTTTACCAGTGAGTGTAATTATACCAGGTATCCACTTGAACAAATCTTCGTGGGTAGCATAGTTGGAGGAATTGCTGTAATCCGCACACAGGGTAGAAAAGACTTGAGTTCGAGTCCAGTTGATGCAATGAGCAATCTTTATGGCCATTTTCACAACATGGCTGAATTAGTCGGACTCAGGCGAAGATAACATGGTTTTTTCTCCCGGAAACTCGGGTTTTTCGTCCAGCAAACAGACAATTTACACTTTTGCATCGATCATATTGAATGGAGTAATATGGCCTTCGTACCATTCTTACGTACTGTATTTCAAATAGCAAGCGTGTTAAATTAAAAAGTGTTTCACAATTTTTAAATTTTAAATCATTGAAAGTATTGAATTTGCAAACTGGAAGAATTTATTGCATAAATTCTTGCAGTTTGCTTTTATCTCCAGAAACTCGGGTTTCTTCCCCAGTTAGAAGTAAACTGTCTGTAACACAATAGAAATTTTAAAGGCAATCCAGGATTGGGTTTGGAACATTTATGATTCATAAATTTATTCGCGATTCTTCTTGTTCAAACGTATTTCAAAAGAAGAGTCCCATTGTGATTGCCATATCGTATTAATACGCTTTTTTTTCCTCTCTCTTACAGCCATGTCTCTCATCCCAGTGCTTTCAGCAATCTTCTTCCTCGTATGCCAGGTTTCAAGCAGGTCCCGACGCAATTCTGAACTCTCTGACATAGTGGCAACAGCAAATAACTACTTCGCTCTAAATCTTCATAAGGAGCTCGCAAGTGAGGATGGAAATCTCTTTTATTCTCCCTTCAGTTTGAGCGTAGCCATTGCCATGTTGAAAATAGGAGCAAGAGGACCCACAGCAGAAGAAATTAGGCAGACGATGGGTTATAATTGGGCCGGTCTTACAGATGAAAACATACCCAAAGGGTACCGGAAGTTATTAAATTCACTGACGTCGACTGATGAGTACATTCTAAAAGTTGGGAATGCTGCTTTTATACAGAAGGACTTCGAAATCAAGCCTCAGTACAGTAAGAAACTGAAGAACCAGTTTAAAGCAATCGTCAGGAATGTTGATTTTAAGGGAAATAGGGAAGAAGCTGTTCGTTGGATCAATTCTTGGGTTGCGGTAAGTACAAACCAGAAAATTAAAAAACTTATAGAAACACTGGATCCAAGGACTGTCGCCATGATCGTGAATGCTGTGTACTTTAAAGGTACTTGGAAGACGCAGTTCGATCCTAAAATTACTCTGCGGGCAACATTTTATAATAACGGGTTGCAGTCTTCAGAAAAGAAGGTGTCTATGATGACCATGAGGAATCATGAATTCCCTTATGCCTTCATAGAAGAACACGATTTCAGAGTTCTGGAGCTTCCCTACAAGGGAAAAGATATTGTGATGAGGATTTTGCTTCCGGAGGAGATCAATGGTATCCGTGCACTGGAGGCTCAACTCTCAGAAGATCTTCTGAATAAAATCAACAATAGTTTGAAAGAAGTAAATGTGGAAATTATCTCGATTCCAAAGTTTAAATTGGAATATTCCAAGGAAATGGAAGAACCCCTCAAAGTCATGGACATGAAGAGTGCCTTCACCAGTCGTGCAGATCTGAGCGGGATTAGCAACAGTAAACTTTTGGTTTCCACGATCATCCATAAAGCTTTCATTGAAGTGAACGAAGAGGGAACGGAAGCTGCTGCAGCCACTGGCATTGGAGTTGCTCTGATATCTTATAATCCTCGTACACCAAGATTCGTTGCAGATCACCCGTTCCTCTTTTTTATTATTGACAAGAGGAATGGGATGATTCTCTTCAGTGGAAGAGTCAATGATCTCTGAAATGACCAAAGTTGTATTGAAATTCTAATAAAGGTAATTACTATACAAAGTTATTGAGTTGGTTTTATTAGTATTGAGAAAAAATTTTTAAAACACATTTCCTAAAAACATTTTTCTTAGAATTTTCTTAACTCAGTTACAATGGACGAGAATTTATGTAAGAAAGACAAGTTAACGGTTTTTTTTTCTAATTCTATTAAACAAATTTTTTATTGAGTACATAGTGTCGATTAAAGGCTTAGAGTTTTCCATCTGATTGAGGTGTCAAGTGAGGGTGGAAGACTGAAGTCCCAGTAGCCGATATGATAAGCTGATGTCTGGAGGCGATTGGTTAGCGAGTTAATGAACTCATCTCTTACCTGTTGATTCGGGGAAGGTGGTTCATAGATGGAATAACTGTGGTATATTGGTGATTCTTGTTGCAATCTGAATACTTTTCGCATGTTGGGGAAAGCACGGGCTAATTATGTTTCACTATGAACATGAAATTGTTCTACGGTGGCTATAACCCATACCACGATACCACCATCAGCATGATGACTGGTGGACACATTACCGGTCCATCAAGAGATCCCGGAAAAGCTGGTACATGTGCGTACATCTGCATGCCATAATTGCAAAATGTTTCTGATTTTTTGGCCAGTGACTGTATCATTATAAAGATTAAACATTGCAACAGCCTTCCCCAGTGAATGGCCATTCTATTCATTATAAAATCAAGCTTAAAATACACAGCTAGGTGTCTCAATGTACTTCCTAAAATTAGTAAAGAAACCCGAGCACTTGTGATATGCAGGTTTCAGGTTTCTTTGCTAATGCCCTGCACGTGAAATGAAGATACTACGTTTCTCCTTTAAAGACACTCCTATAAAGTCTTTTTATAATAGAAAGGACTCCAATGTAAGATTACTAGAGAATCTGAGAACGGTAGGCTAATAATACATTCTCCCGAATTGTCTTTCTACTTTCTGCACAGTATAAGAAATTGAGGAAATTCTTCCAGATTGCTTCTAAAAGGTAAGAAATCGATATACAGTCCCTGTTAAAATTATTAGTATATTTAGATATTAAATTTTAACATTCGATTATTGGGAATTTGCAGGAGTTCTGTCAAAAAACGCCACCATTTGTAATGATACCGATATTGCAGTCTCCAACGTTATAAAGTTCTTCCTTAAACTCATTGGCAACTCTTTTCCCTTGTCTTATTTTCCGTCTCACTTTCATAAAGCTGTTAGTATCAAATTTAAATTCTTTTCCCCAGATCATATTGATTTAAAACCTTAGAATTCAGGCTCTCTTGAATACTCATCCAACTCAACTCCTTTCAAGGTCCTTTAATATTTAGAAATGCGGTCGACTGCGTCACTAATTTGTTATTTCCTTTTTCAGAAAAAATCCTCCCACTCCTGACGAATTGAGTTCAGTGAAATTGCTTTTGCGATAGGACAGTAGTTACCAGTTAAATGCCCCTTGACCTGGGATAATTGAAGCCATATCCATTAAAATGGTTTTAGCATTAAAAAAATAAGCAGTTGAATGTCTCCCAGAGTGCCTTTAAAAACCACAAAACCGTGAATTAGGATGGCAGTGTGTTGACTTGTATTACCATGAATCAAGATTCGAAAACCCGTTTACAAGGTCTATTCTTATTTCGCTCAGATCAACTCAACTAGGACCTTACGAAAATAAAATCATGAAGTAGGCCAACATATCGTCAAATTCCATGAAGATACACGCCTCAATTTTCACCACCCTGTTCAGAACCATTACCCAAATAACGTCCTTTAATTGACCAATCCTATTGCGACTGCCATATCGTATTACGTAATACTCTTCTTCTCTCTTACAGTGCTTTCAGGAGTCTTCTTCCTTATATGCCAGGTCGCAAGCAGGTCCGAGACCGCTTCTGAGATCTCTTACCAACTTGCAACAGCAAACAACTACTTTCTTCTAAATTTACATTTTCCAAGTAGCCAACGCAGCTTTTATACAAAGACATTGTGATGAGGGTTTTATTGCCACAGAAGTTGACCGGTCTCTGTGCACTGGAAGCTCAACTATCAGAGGACCTTCTGCATAAAACCTGATGTAGTCTGAAAAGGTAAAAGCGGATAAAGTCATGATTCCTAAGTTTAAATTGGAATATTCCAAAGAAATAAAAGCGACACTGAAAGGTATGCAAATGAGGAGCGCCTTTACCCGTACTGCAGATCTCAGCAGGATTAGCCACTCCATTAAACTTTATATTTCTACCGTCATCCATAAGTCTTTCGTTGAAGTGAACGAAGAAGGTATTGAGGCTGCTGCAGTCACTGGAATTCGAATTGATCTGCTGTCTGCTGAAGATTCGTGACTGATCACCCTTTTCTCTTTCTTATTATTGACAAGAGGAATGAAATGATTCTCTTCTGTGGAAGGGTCAATGAGCTGTCAAAGGATTAATGTTGTATTGAAGTTCTAATAATGGAAATTACTATACTGGGAGATTGAGTCAGATTTATTCATATTTATATTTTTGATATAAATCAATTGATAAATGACAATGGATTCTAAGAACATAGGCGACTAAGGTCATGTTGCTCTGTGTACTCGTATATTGTCTGTAAATTGTGTGTTCTGAGGTGAATTTTCTGTTTGCTGGGAGAAAAACCCGTGTTTCCGGGAGAAAAATCATCCTACCCTCTGAGACCGACTAACTCAACCATGTTTAAAAAATACTCAAAAAAATTCCACCCGTCATCGACGAATTCGAACTCCTTTCCATCCGGTGTGGTGAGGACGGTGATCCTTTCAACTGTGCTACCCACAAGGGCATGGGTCATTGAATAAAATTTTAAAACCATATTTTCTTAATCAGACATTTTTGGTCTTTAGAAATGGTACAGCTTTTTTCCACAATCCAGTTCCAATGGAAGAGTTTCTAAGAAAAATGAATTCGTCTGCAGGTGATGCGTGGTCGGAATCTGTACATCTGATTGAAGTTAATAAAGGATGTTGTTGAATGAAGCGCAAATTTAAAATCCATACTATTTATTTTCGTTTAATTTAAAATTAAAGTTGGACATCAGATTCACCCAAAGATCAAACTTCATAAGTTGATCAGACAAAATACCACAAAAGGTAATCACGTTTGAAAAGCTTATTAATGAATTAACATGTGACAATTGGTAGAATTGAATGTTTATTAGTGATATTAAAATTGGCATTCATTTGTTGTCTAAAATTATGCTATATTGTCCTCGCAATAGCACAGTTGTTAGAATCTTCACCTCCCCCACACTGGATGGAAGAGACCTGAGTTCCAATCCCATTAATGGCGTGAGGAATTTTAATGGGCCTTTTCCACAACTTGGCTGAGATAGTTGGTCTTAGACAATGGTGGCCTGGTTTTTGATTCCTGAAACTGTATTTTTTCCACCAGAAAATAGAAAATCGACCACAGACACATCAAATTTACAGACTTTATGAAATATTTATTTATTTATGACGGCCTCTACAGCCAGGAGTTAGGAGCGGAACTGCAACAACACAAGCGCTTTAAGTGGTTCAAGCCTTAGACTGCTAAATAAGGTTAATTTACCAACACACCCCTCAATTTTTACCACCCTGTTCAGAACCATTGCCCAAAAAACGTGTTTTAATTGACCAACACTATTGCGATTACCATATCGTACTAATACTCTTCTTTTCCTCTCTTACAGCCATGTCTCTCGTTACAGTGCTTTCAGGAGTCTGTTTCCTTATGTGCCAGGTCACAAGCAGGTCCGAAACCGCTTCTAAGATCTCTAACCAACTAGCAACAGCAAATAACTACTTTCTTGTAAATTTACATAAGAAGCTCGCAATTGAGAAAGGAAACTTGTTTTATTCTCCATTTAGTTTATCTATAGCGATGGCCATGTTGGTAAGCGGGGCTCAAAAAACTACAGCCCTAGAAATTAGGGAGACGATGGGTTTTAACAAGGTCATCATTACGGAGAGCAACATACCCAAAGGGTACCATCGGTTATTGAACTCGCTTCGATCATCGACCAAGGAATACGTTTTCCAAGTAGCCAACGCAGCTTTTATAAGAAAGGACATCAAAATCAAACCCCGGTACAGTAGAGACATGAGAATCTATTTTAAAGCAATGATGAGATATGTGGATTTTAAGAAAAACAGTGAGCCAACTATTCGTTGGATCAATTCTTGGGTTGCATCAAGAACAAATCAGAAGATTAAAAATCTTGTAGATTCACTGGATCCAAACACTGTCTCCATGATCGTGAACGCTGTCTACTTCAAAGGCACGTGGAAGACGAAATTTGATCCTAAATTAACCAAACAAACAATGTTTTTAAATAACGGGTCGCAATCTACTAGAAAGGGAGTGCCTATGATGACCATTCATGATCAAAATTTCTCTTATGCCTTCATAAAAGAGAAAGGTGTTAGAGTTTTGGAGCTTCCCTATAAGGGAGAAGACATTGTAATGAGGATTTTATTGCCACAGAAGTTGGATGGTCTCGATGCACTGGAAACTCAACTATCAGAGGACCTTCTGCGTAAAATCAAGAGTAGTCTGAAGAAAGTAAAAGTGAGTAAAGTCATGATTCCTAAGTTTAAATTGGAATATTCCAAAGAAATGAAAAAGACATTGAAAAGTATGAAAATAAGGATTGTCTTTACCTCTACTGCAGATCTCAACGGCATCAGCGACTCCTTAAAACTTTACGTTTCAACTGTCATCCATAAGTCTTTCGTTGAAGTGAACGAAGAGGGAGCTGTGGCTGATTCGGTCACTGGAGTTAGAATTTCCCAGGTGAGTTATGGTACAAGTTTCGTGGCTGATCACCCTTTTCTCTTTTTTGTTATTGATACGAGGAATGAGATGATTCTCTTCTGCGGAAGGGTCAATGAGCTGTGAAAGGACCAAAGTTGTATTGTAGTTCTAATAAAGGATATATTTATTTTATGTTTTTGATACAAATCAATCGATAAATGAAAATGGATAACAGATGAATGTATGTATAAGGCGTGTTTCATTGAATAAAATTTTACAACCGTATTGTCTTAATTAGACATTTTTGTCTTGTAGAAGTCATACATCTATTTTCTACAATCCAGTGTAAATGGAAGAGAATCTAAAAAAAAAGGTGTTTATCTGCAGGTGGTATTGTAGAATCAAGTCCAAATTTAAAATCCACGGTATTTGATTTAAAAACTAGAGTTGGATATCAGTTCCACCCAAATTCAGACTGTTTTGACCTGAGAAAATACCACTGAGATGAACACGTTTCAAAATCTTAGAGATATTTCATTAGAATCGCTGAGCAATATACGTTGATATTTTTAATTTTTTAGTAGATGATTAACGTGTGGCAATTGAAAGTATTGATTGTTTATTAGCAATATTAAAATTTGAATCCATTTGTCAAAAATTGCCTTCGTGGGTAGCAGAGTTGGTATAATCACCGTCCTCTCCACATCCGGTGAAAAGACCTGAATTCTAGTCCCGTAGATGACTTCAGGAATTTTAATGGGCTTTTTTCAGTAGTGGCCGAGTTAGTTGGCGAGGGTGGGTTTTCTTCCAACAAACAGAAAAACGACCACAGAACACATGCAATTTTACATACAGTGTACAAGGATCAATATGGTGTGGAGAAAGTCATGATTCCTAAGTTTAAATTGGAACATTCCAAAGAAATGAATGCGACACTCAAAGGTTTGCAAATGAGAAGCGCCTTTACCCCTACTGCAGATCTTAGAGGGATCAGCGACTGCATTAAACTTTACGTTTCCACCGTCATCCATAAGTCTTTCGTTGAAGTGAACGAAGAGGGAACCGAGGCTGCTGCAGCCACAGGAATTGGGGTTACGGTGTGTTTTGCTGTTCAAAGTTGCGTGGCTGATAACCCTTTTCTGTTTCTTATTATTGACAAGAGGAATGAGATGATTGTCTTCTGTGGGTCAATGAGCTCTGAAAGACCAAAATTGTATTTTGCTGTCATAAAAGAACAGCCAAGGTATTTGGCTGTTCTTCTATTATGGGTGGTAGACAGGTATAAATAGTTCAACCTCAATGCGAATAAAAGTGAAGCTTAACGGGGTGAGTTGATACAATAACACAAAAAGATATTCAATGGGAGATACATAACTTTCTAGTGGTATGAGTAGACCAGTCCATACCAATAGAATGTACCCCATACCAAGATACCACTGCTCCACTGGTGGAGCTAAGACATGCATGGCTTCCTGAGGATCAAGCTACTCTTTGATCTACTGTATCTTCAAAAAGACTCGTCGCACCACATGATCTGTTTACATTGTTCAACAGTCTCCTATTTGCACTGGTGGACCATGCCATTTGAATATTTCGATTTTCTTTTCTTTTTCGCAGATTGAAGTGACTTTCGTATAGGACTCTGAACCTCCCAAACTAATGCGCAATTCACTTTAAATTCCTGCAGTCTCATTCTTGGAATATTGACTATGCAGCTGGTAGCAGCCACAAATCTTCCATGACCTGATACAAAGATGTCCCTGGAAAGTGCACAGCAAAAATAAAAGATAGAATAACAGAGATAAGAGTAGAAGGGCAACAAATCCCCACAGCTGCACTCCATAAAGAATGGAGGGGTAAATGATGGTGCTGATGTAACGCTTTGTTACGCAAAGGGCATCTATATGTGACAGATGGTGTATTCATTTGAAAATTCTGTATTCTTCCTTGATGGGATCAAGGTGATTATTGAATATGAGCTTCCTGTCAAAAACAACTCCAAAATCAGTGTGCTGTTCGGCTAGGGAGATGGGGGATGCCATCCTGAAATGGACAGATCTCAGTTTAGCATCTTCTCGGGGAGAGGAGGACTACTGTAATGGATTTAGTTGGATTTATTCCACAAGTGGCAAAATATTCCGCTGGTTGACTTGATACGATCAGCATATCATATAAAGTTTGACTTTCCTTTGAGGAAGGAAAGCAACATAGCAGTAAACAGTAATCCTGGTAGCACACCATCGTGAAGAACCACTAGTGTGGCCAGCAACACAAACACACCCCACACTAACTCACAAACAAAACATAGATCTGGTCTTTTCACAGTGTTCTGTATCTTCACAGTGAAACCAACGTTCCAGGAGTCGCCCTACCCCAAACATACGTACGTACAGTGGATGACATCAATGAAAACGCCGAAGCCACCCTAGTGCGCTAAAAAACTCCCACGATTTTAGGATATTTCAAAGCTTGGGAAGATCGATTGAGCAATTGTGTGTGTGTGTGTGTGTGTGTGTGTGTGTGTGTGTGTGTGTGTGTGTGTGTGTGTGTGTGTGTGTGTGTGTGTGTGTGTGTGTGTGTGTGTGTGTGTGTGCAGAAGGAAGGCACCTTGAAGGTGATTATGTTAGCAAGACCAACTGTTCACTCAATAAACCTTCTAGTAAAATTCTGAGAACTTTTTTCCGGAAACAACTATTTCGAAATACCA
The DNA here is from genome assembly GCF_048544385.1 of Mastigoproctus giganteus. Classification (NCBI taxonomy): domain Eukaryota; kingdom Metazoa; phylum Arthropoda; class Arachnida; order Uropygi; family Thelyphonidae; genus Mastigoproctus; species Mastigoproctus giganteus. The sequence continues at coordinate 116,719,112 of NC_143588.1, forward strand.
TTATGATGGGGCAACAACCTTCCTTTTTGAACAGCGACTCTGTTCATCACGAAATTCAACGAAAACACACCATTGTTTTACCACGTCCTTTCTAACCTTTTCTTGTGATTTTCCCAAAAATAATAATTCTTTACCAAGGACAGCCAAGCAGCTTGTTTGGAGGAACCGTGCGATGACGTCACCCATTGCACGTACGTGGGTGACGATGACCTATCGGTGTTTATCCAGGTTTGTTTGCGCTGCGCATGTCACATAGAGATTACGTCTCACCTTAACAACGGGTCTTGATAATAGAAAGAACACTGATTTAAGGCTATTATAACAGGGGGCTCTGTTAACCGGGAGTTTGATCACCTGACGACGATAGTTTTCGTGACGCTTTCTCTTCCATTCCTTTCTACCTGCTGCAGAGTATAGGAGTGTTGTAAATTGAAGTGATCCTTCAAGATTTTCCCTGAAAGGTAAGTACTGTACAGAAAAGATAAGTACTATTCTTAAGTTTATTCAATAGAACTAACCAGGAAAAATAAATTTAGTTCTCGTCAAATTTGTGCTTCTTCGTCGTGTTAATGTCATGTGAATGGATGCTTATTAGTTGAGGCATGTGTTCTAACTGGTTTGGGAGCGAAGAGGTGGAATTCAGAAAAAAATTTCTCACAGATCCTATACTTCAAGGCACGAAGTAGAAACTGAATGTCTATAGAATTGATTGGAGACAGTTTGTAAGAGACCCGAGTGCTAGCTTTGGTAGAGACTGCAAATTTCAGTGAGGTTAAGATGGCATTGCCCCCGATATTTGGACAATGCTGCATGGTAGGGCAGATTTGAAATATGTACAGAGTCAGTACATGTTTATAAGGTAACCCACTTGATTTGAAGCAGAAGACGCGATATTTGTGATGTGTTTATACCGAGAAGGCTTAGAAGTCTGGATGATTAGCATTAAAGATACCAGAGGGGTTCGAGAAAGATTTGTATTCAGTCAGAAGTAGTTGTGATAGAATGTTGAAATAAACACCATGTATTTCAATTGTTCAACTTAATAGTCACCATACAAAACGACACCCTTTTCCACCCCTCTCAATACACTTCCGCAGTCAGTTGTGTAGGAGTGCTCTGATTGTCTTTGAAACGATGACTCGGCAGCAGAAATCACCTTGCCATTAGCAGTAAAGTGTTTCCGCGAAGAAAGGACTTCAGGGCAGGAAAGAAGAAGAAATCCTAGGGTATATTTTAACTTTTCCTGGCACATTGACATATTGATGGAACATTTAAACTTTTCCTGGCGCATTGACAAAATTTCATGTGCACATTGTGCCTTTTCCATCTTCTAGTAAAGGGTCAGAAGTCTGGGAACCCACCTAGCAGACACTTAACTCATATGCAACCATTGATAGTTGATGTTCTCCACAGACTTTACACTAATTTGGAGCTATGAGGCTAGTTCGTTGATGCTAATACGGTAATCCAGGATTAATGCCTCAACTTTGGCAACACTTTCTTCTGTTACAACAGTTGCTGGGTGTCCTGGTATTTCTGCATCATGCGCTGAAGTTCTACCACATTTGAATTGTTTATATCAATGTGCAACAAGTCTGTGACTTGGGCAGTCTTCCCCATAAACAGCGACCATTTCTTCGTGGAATGTTTCATTTGCAGCAAGAAGAACAAATCAGTGATCGTAGTCCACTTTAACCATTGTGACACTTCACTTCATTCAGCGAAAAGAAAAAGAAAAATGAGCTGTTACATCGAAACTGAAATTTATATGATTGCAATAGAGAATTCAAGGTATCAAACAAACAAAAAAAAAAATTCATATTCCATCACAGCTACTTCTGGGTAAATGGAAATCTTTTTTGAACTCCTCCCCTCCCCCATTCGTATGTGACCTTGTTTAGATTTGTAAATTTCTGCAGGAAAAGCTATGGTAAGCGTTTTCTTCGACCAATATGGGTTTTTGCTGTTATGCTTTAAGAACCCGATGCAATGTTAAACTCCCCAAACCGATCTGAACAACTGATAGAAAAAATAATCCTGATTCATGCTAAAAGACATGGTGGGGAACTCTCTACACTTGGAACTAAATTCTGTATAATGGCCACTCTAGTACTTTCAATCACGTAATTTATAAAACATTTTTATTAATATTTAATTTTATTTTAAATGGATCACAGAAGGCGTAACCACTTTTTGCTTCTTTTATTACATAAAAGATTAATCTGAATAAAAATTAATGCTTTTAGCAATAATTATTATTTCTCAAGATTAAATAAATATATTAATTAATTGAATTTTGGCATTCCATTTCGTAATTTCCTTAAATAAACAATTCTCAACATCAATGGATATAATAAGCAGCACCATCTGCTTATTTATCTAACGTGATTGAAAGAGACATTCAGTAGCACGCCCTCATGGGTAGCGCAGAATCTGCGTCCTCCACACACTGGGTGGAAAAGACTAAGTTCGAATCCCATCGATGACGTGAGGAATTTTTATGAGCCTTTTCACAATGTGGCAGATTTAGTCGGTCTCAGGAGAGGGTAGCATGATTTTCTCTCCCGGAAACTTGGGATTTTTGTCTAGCAAACAAAAAATCGACCAGAGAACACACGCAATTTACAGACCTAATATATTGTACATAGTGCAATATGGCCTTAGTCGCTGATGCACCTAAAAATCAAACAAACAACATTTCGGCTTTCTTTAATCAGACCACACATACGCGCCTCCATTTTATCCTTCCTTGCTGAAAACTATCAGACATCAAATGTTTTAAATGAATAACTCTAGTGTGATTATAACATCATATTAATACTTCTTTTTTCCTCTCTTCCAGACATGTCTCTTATCACAGTGCTTTCAGGAGTCTTCTTCCTCATATGCCAGGTTTCAGGCAGGTCCGAATCCACTTCTCGAATCTCTCAACAGGTGGCGACAGCAAATAACTACTTTGCTCTAAATCTCCATAAGAAGCTCGCAAAGGAAAAAGGAAATCTCTTTTATTCTCCATTTAGTTTGTCCGTCGCCATTGCCATGTTGAACAATGGAGCTAGAGGGCTCACAGCAGAAGAAATTAGGCAGACGATGGGTTACAACAAGTCCGGCCTTACAGATGAAAATATACTGAAAGGGTACCAGCAGTTACTAAATTCGCTGAGGTCATCAGCGAATGAATACATTCTCTATGTGGGGAACGCTGCTTTTATACAGAAGGACTTTGATATCAATCCCCAGTACAGGAAAGGACTGAAGGACCACTTTAAAGCAATTGTTAGAAAAATGGATTTTCTGAAAAATAGGGATGAAGCTGTTCGTTGGATCAATTCGTGGGTTGCAGTAAGCACAAACCAGAAAATTAAAAAACTTATAGAGTCACTGGATCCAAGTATTGTTGCCATGATTGTGAATGCTGTTTACTTTAAAGGAACGTGGAAGACACAATTCAATCCTAAACTATCCCTGCAAACACCATTTTTCAATAACGGGTCGGAGTCTTCGAGTAAGGTGGTGGATATGATGTTCATGAGAAATCATGAGTTTCCTTATGCCTTCATCGAAGAGGACGGCTTGAGGGTTCTAGAGCTTCCCTACAAGGGAGAAGACATTGTGATGAGGATTTTTCTTCCAGAAGAGTTGAATGGTCTCCCTGAACTAGAGGCCCAACTTTCCGAAGACTTTCTGAATAAAATCAACAACAGTCTGAAGAAAGTAAAAGTAGAAATAGTCACGATTCCTAAGTTTAAATTGGAATATACCAAGGAAATGAAAGAGCCGCTCATAAATCTGGAAATGAAGAGTGTCTTCAGCAGTAGTGCAGATCTCAGCGGGATCAGCAACACTAGCAAACTTTTCGTTTCCACCATTGTTCATAAGGCTTTCGTTGAAGTGAATGAAGAAGGCACCGAAGCAGCTGCAGCCACTGGAATTGGAGTTGCTTTGGTGTCTCATAACCCTCGTACTCCAAGATTCGTTGCAGATCACCCTTTTTTCTTTTCAATTGTTGACAAAAGGAATGGTATGATTCTCTTTTGTGGAAGAGTCAATGAGTTATGAACAGAAGCAGAATTGTATGAAATTCTAATAAAAGAAATTATCGTACAATGAAATTGAGATAGATCTTTTTTATGTATTTTATGTCATTATTATTAAGAATAATTTTTAAAACATATTCCATAAAAGAAGACAACGTTTTTCCTCTTTTACAAGCTCAGTAAATTTTCTTAATTCACGAGAAATTAGGAAAGAATTAATCTATCGGATGTAATTTACCAAACCTTATTTTCTTAACATTAACTGAAAATTTTCATAAAATGTAATCTGAATATTTTTATTTTAAACCAATTTCCACTTTTCGTTACCAGGTGGCAATTTCTCAGAACGCCATCTACCTGTTGGAAATTAGAAATATGTTATTATTTTGTTGCTAAGTCGTCTGCTTACCACATAGCTGTCGCCATGAATTTTATTTATTAATACCAGTAAAAATTTAAATATAATTATGAAGAAGACAAGAAAACAATAAAAGAAGACAGTTTTAGAAGATTTTAAGCTAGTCTCTACAGGTAATCTTGATTAAATACGTAATTTGTCATAATTAGCTGTAAATAATTCAATTTTTAATTACCTGCTTAAAACCTGTCATATGACAAACGTAACTTATTTATAGTATGATAGTAAACTTATTTTGCTTCACCCGAATACCATTTTCCCTCTTATAATTATTTATATGGGACATCCCACTAAATCATGATTTTTAAAATTTTTCTTTTTAATTATTCTTGGAACTGCTGAAGCATACTTCATCATACAAAAACAAGAGTAAGAAATTTTACTTGTTAATGTATGAACAGGAAAGTTTCGTTTCTTTTTTATTATTTGGATAATACAGTACTATTTAAAAAAAGAAAAAAAAAACAAACCGGATTTCCTCATGCCATCGGAAGTGTCCTTGACCTTTTGTTTAACGAACATAATTACTACTGAAAGAATATTATTAATACCGACTGAAAATACAATAACTGCAATTTATAAATTAATTACATTGGACATAATTCCTTGAAGAGGAAAACTAAACGTATCGATTGTATGAAAGTAAATGCTGTAAATAAAAGATATTGTAACAAAGTGGTAAAAATTAAACTGCGCCACTTTAAAGAACCTAAAGTGCTATGAAGAACGGTTGTTTCTAAGAACAGAAACAGAAGGTATAAATGAGGAAGAAGAAAAGATAGTTCTGACAATTTGGAATTGGGCAGTTAATGGATCTTGGATAGTTGAGACGCGTATTCGGACTGGTTTATAAAAGATTTGGAGAATTACGGATGCTAATTGAGAACAGTGCTCATGGAAGAATCAATAGAAAAAGCATACAGCAGAAACTGAACGTCTCTGTGGTAAGGATTTAAAAGAGAGGTTGAAAGAGTTGGATCATTAATTAACTTGAATTTCCTCTTTTGGACAGTTTAAAAGATTTACAAAAGTTTTAAGAGAACTGTCCCAGAACAATATTCCATAGTAGGACGGATTTGAGACGTGTACAGGGTCGATATCTGTTTGGACAAAAAGTTTTGATGCAGTGGAAGCAGTATTTGTGGTGTGCTTATGCTAAAAGAGATTAAAAGTCAAGGAAATCCTCATTTCCTTGACAGGATCATCCAGGCGATGATCCTATCTAAAAATCTGAGTTTTATCGAAGGTGAACAGAGAAATAATACAAGATTAAATTTTGAAAGGAATTGAAATTTAGTATTTTCAATACGAGAATAAACATTTATCTATAGACGGGTGTTTAAGGAATTGATGGAGATATTCAAAAAGTTGAAGTTGTGCAGGTCAAGTTTTTCGAAACTGGAAGAAGAAGCGCAGTGTGTAATCATCAGTAAAATTATGGATTGGATTTCCAGGCGATAGAGGAAGATCATTAATATTAATGATCTTTCTCCACCTCCAACAAGGAAAAAGAACTGAATTTCGGAGTAATACCAGAATTAATGGAGAAGTTAGAAGACAGAAAGCCATCCTCCATCACCAGCAGAGGATTGGTGATGGTAGATGGCTTTCAAAGAGAAAACTGGCTTCCCAATTGCAAAATACAATCGAAATCTATACGATAGGATCTTGTTTAGAGGACCTTTATGTCAAAAATGAACTTTAAGAATAACTTTTACAACAAAACCGTCCTCAAAGCAGTTAAAGAATCACCAAGAAATCCAGGAATATATGGGAGCTGTAGTCAGTATATGCATCGTCAGGGATTTGATGGAGGGGGTTGGCATCTACAAATCTTTAAATCGAAAAGTTAATGCAATGGATGCATTAGAAAGACAAGTGCGGACTTGCTATGGGGCGCCATCCCTAACTGGATTAAAAAGCGATCTGCTGTAAGAATACAGATATAACCTTCATAAGTTATGGAAAGTGCACCATGAAGATTATATGCCATATTAGAGAGCGAACGGGTCCTTTCACGTCTGCTCCCGATAGGTTGGCAACCTAGTGTATATTAAAATATATTTAAATAATGAATGAATGAGAGAAATATTTCGAAATCACATGTATAAGTTCGAGGTTCTGGGTTTATTCGTAATCAGTTCTAAGCAAATTATCACTTAAGAGATAAGAAAATTATTTCCTAAGCGATCTCAGCCCAGCATTATTGATTACAACTTCATTCTACGCTTCTAAGACATTTTGCAACAACAGGATATAAGTGATGTCCCTCACTTCCTCCCTCAATTGTCTGAGTACGCGGGGGATTTACACAAGGACAATTACTTCGTTAAAACTGTCCTTCATGAAATCCCCTCACTGAAACCTTTTCAATCTTCCAAGAATTCTTGAAAAAAATAGAAATTCTTCCGAAAATAGATGTCTCTGAATATAAATGAATTAAACCAATGAACGGCCATGTCTTTCAGGAACATGGTTGCTTTGGTTGTGTCCGGATTATAAGAGAGTCATATTTTAATAGTGGCCCACTTGCATGTTCTCCGGCTGCCTTCAGATTCATGTTCGATTTCGAACCCAAACGTGCAGATTTACAAACACGATGTACCGACGTGCCTTGGACAGATTACAATTGGCACCAATCCAACGAACTCAACTCTACTCTCATGACTATAAATGACAGCATCCTTTTGCATTCATCGCGCAACTGTAAAAGGAACAATGAATCCTTTTTGACATCCGAATGTATAAATATCGACCAACAACAGTTCATTTATCCACGCACCCGTATCCTCATCAGCGTAATCATTACATATTTTTTTCTTTCCCACATCCTTCCACTTTCTTGATCCTGTTTAATCATATCCTGTTTCAAAGCTGTTTGCTGTCTTCCAGGACACAAAAGTTCCGGGTAGTAGTCGAAGCTTTGCTGGAAAAAATGTTCCCTTGAAAGCAAAACTTAAGAATAAATAATCTTCAAACCTTGGTCCAATCATTTATATTAGATACTGTGGGATGTTTGTGTATTCTTTCTATCGTGTGAACTCCTCTGAGATGTCATCGTCTCAGAATATAAACAGAAAATTGATAAATATTATATTTATTAATTTGTTTCGGTGCCCATAAATTCATGAGTGCGCCATTAATAATATCAATAGTTTCTATATAATAAGAATTAGTGTGTTAGGTGATAACTGTTAGATTTTCGTATTTAATTATATAAATGTAAAAAAATAAATTTTAAATATAAATTGATAAAACCTAAGGGTAAGGGTTTTATACTCTCGTCCCGTGTCATCAATGGATATCTTTATTTTATTTATTTTTAAAATGGAATAGCGTATTATCCACTTAAAATCAGCTGAACAACGTTGATATGTACTGTACATAAGTGCTGCCCTCTACTAGAATTTTTAAAAAATAATTCGTATTTAATATTTCACTTGATAAGCAGTAGTAGTGGCATGTGATGCAAGAAAGCAAATGTATGAGCTTATGCAGAATCAGCCAAAAAAAAAAAAAAAATCACACCATTCCCCCCAAATGCCTGTCCAGTTCCTCCTTAAATTTATTCAACCTATCAACTTCCACAACGACAGATGGAAGTTTGTTCTAGCAATTAATAACCCGCTGGCTAAAGTCAAATTTCCGCCCATCTATTCTACATCTGTCTTTTCTTAATTTGAATTTATGCCCCCTTAGGTTCGTAATCTGAACAAGTGGAAGGATCCCATCAGAATTCAGCGTGCTCAACCCATTCAAGGCCTTATACACCTCAATCAGATCACCGCGCAGGTGCCTAGTCTCCAGCCACTGCAATTTGCAGAACTTAAGCCTGTCTTGGTAAGAGGATCCCTTCATTCCCCTCACCAATCTTGTTGCCCTTCTCTGTAAACGCTCAAGCAAATCGACATCCTTCCTAAAATGAGGCCTCCAGACCTGTACGCAGTACTCAAAGCGTGGCCTGACCATTGCCTTATACAGATGGACAATCACCTCCTTTTCCCTGCTAGCAAAATTCCTATATATCATTGACAAAACCCCATGACCTGCCCTGGCAGCCTGTCTGCATAAGGGTTCTAAGCAGCGAAAAACAAATACAATCCAGTTGCAGATGAACTGATTTTGCAAAGATATTCAAATTCTTAGAAAAACCATTCTTACTAGAAGAAAAAAGTGAAGAGCAGTTAGCTTGTGTTAATCAGGGATATGACGATCTCTGAGAAAGGTCAATTGCAAAAGCTACAGAGGTTGAGGGAAGATCTCCAAGGGTAGATGGTATAAATCCAGTTATATTAACAAATTGTTGCATGTAAGTGTATCAAATTGGTAATAAGATTAACGGTATAATATAATCTCTTCTTCTTGGAGTGGGGAATCACTAATCTTTTCCGAAGTGTACGGGATGGTTATAAAGTAATTTTTCCACTTTTAAAATCAATAAATCAAGAAGTGTAGATCGATACAAGAAGTCCTTAAGGGGTCAGTGTTGGAAACGTCTTGTTTCGAATCTTCAATGATTAAAATGAGAATAGATGAATGCTAAAACTTTACAATGACCATTGAAGGTTGGGAACGATGTCGTTCTGTTTCCAAATGACTTGGATCTGTCAGAAATATTATCTCAAAATGATTATAATTATTTCTTATTTATGGTAAAAATGGGTGGAAATTTGAGTCATAGAACTTCTATGAATATCATAGAACTTCTAGAGAGGGTTCAAAGAAGGCGATCAGCCAATAAGGCGCAGCAATCGTACTCAAGAGGCTTACAAGGACGGTCCTGCAAAACTTGGCATCTTAGTGAGAACCTGATGTTTAAGATTGCTGGAATAAATTATCTACCAACGTAAAAAACTGTTATGTTAGGGCAACCCGAGAATCAACACATGCGAGAGTCTGCCCATGAGTAATATGTTCATAAATTGCTGTGTTCTCTGGATTTGCCTGCTTTGCTGGGCGAAAAATTTGAATTTCTTCAGGAAAAACCTTACTGTCCATGTCTCAGACCAACTAACTCAGCCACAGAGCAAAAAATGCCCTTTAAATGTTCTTTGCGGAATTGAGGGGATCCAAACCCAGCCTTTTTCCTCCCGGTGTGTGGAAGACGGTGATTATAACCACTGTGCTACCACCCGGACTATTTATCAAGTTAATCGCGTTCAATAAAGTTAAATGCCGAATTAGATGGTCAGTTTTTGGTAATTTAAAACATGAGTTATTAGCGAATTTTTGTTTTTGGCTGACCCAGGAAATGGCTAGTTCCTTGTATCCTTTAGCCATTCTAACACTAATACTTTTGGTCACTTAGTACAGTTGAACTTGAAAAATCATTATCTGGTGCTCTTGTTCGATACTGTTCAATTAGTGCAATTGGGAAAAAATAAAAAGAAAAAACACCTGTCTCTTGTTCTCAATATTTCCTTAGAGGTGTTGCTGTATTGTGCAATCAGAGCCTTCAATCAAGCCATTAGGATAGAAAATAGAACATAGATGGACAAAAACATAATGAACCTTTGGAGTAAAGAGAATATTTAAGGAAATATTATATTATATTTCAATATAATATTATTTAATATATTTTAGGATGTATGTAAAAAAATAAATAGTAAAATTCAAGGACTACCATTCCAAAGAAACAAAAAATGTTTTCTGCATAAAAAATTAAACGAAAGTACAACTTACCTACAATCAGTTCCTGATAACAAAGACAAGTGCAGTGTATACTCTTTAATTAGAAGGCTCATTGATGTTCGGGTAGAATTACCATTCCGATTGTGGGAATGCGGTCTGTCTTTTGTATTTACAGTTGTTGCAAAAGAGGGAGGCATGGAGTGCATTTCATCTATGACCATGAATCTGTCTCTTTGGTCTTAAGAGAATGTTCTATTAGGAACCAGTATCCGATCGACTAAGAAGACATGGACGTCTTAGTCGATCATGTCATGGGGAAGACAGGTGATCTTTCTGATTTTCAGAAGGGTGTTATTGTTGGAACACGTTTAGCAGGAGATGCAATTGGAAATAGCTGATGTGGTGCTGCCAATGCCAATTCTGGACTGCGGAATAGGGGCAAGAGGTCATGTGGTCTGATGAATCTCGTACACTTTTTTGCAGCTATAGGTTGAAAGTGTGGCATGGGCCTCATGATGCCATACATCGAGAGTGTCTTGAGTCCACCACTCAAGACGCTGAAGGTGCTATCCTGTTGGTATGGACGGGGTCCTCTCATAGCGCTAGAAGGTCGTGTTACCTCTAATGAATATCTTTCTGTTGTATTGGACCAATGCAGTATTTCATTTTAACGTGGATTGCGACGGATTCTTTAAAGATGACAACGTAACTATCCACCGTGCAAAAATCTCACTTGAATGGTTTCAGGACTACCAACGTCTACCCTGGCTGCCTAATTCTTCAGATATGAATGCAGTTAAGAATGTCTGGGATATGTTGGAAAGGGCAGTTCGGCTTTGTAGTCCTCTGCCAACCACAACTCAAGGGTCATTTGCAGGTTTAATTACAGTACATAGCTGAATACTGTTGCATTGCAACGCTACTTGAGCTCCCTTTTTTTAATTTTTGTGTTTCCAGCTGTGTTTTTCCTTAAGAAAGAGAAAACAGGCATAGGTGTTCCCTTTCCCTTAAGAAAGAGAAAAGGAAAAGTAAAAGGGAATGCTGATGCTTCCATCTGATATCATTTCAATCGGAGGTGGGCGCGCTGCACCCTTTTTTCCTTCTGAGTATCGGTCCTAATTGAGCCCACAATAATCCACATATAGAAAACTGAAAACCAATTAAATGTTCTTGGATTGGCTATCTGAAACAGCGCATAAAAATAATGCCTTTTAATACTTCAGCCCAATCCCAAATAGAAAACTAGAGTTTGAAAATATTTGTTTGGTTACAGATTTCTTGTTAAGTTTAATCGATAATATTCAAATCATGTTCCTTCTTACTATTTTAAATTTTTGAAATAAAAGTGTTAGCTAATTTAGGTTTAATATTTTTAATAAAAGGGTTAATACTTAATAAAGAGTGTAATACTTTTATAATTCATTTAAAATTTGTACAACGATTTTTTAAATTTTATTTTAAGTTTGATTTACAAAGGAAACAACTTTGAAAAAAATATACAAATTTTAATATTTTGAAGTCTAGATTGTGACCATGTTATAAAACCAGTTATAAAACTTTTAAATTTCGATTAGTAGCTATTCGTAAGTTAAAGTAATTATGAATTTTAAAAAAATTAAAAATTTACTAAATTATGAGCTTTAAAAAGTGTTAAAATTTGCCTAAGAAAAGAAAGTACACATTCCTTTCTACTGTAATAGTAGAATCGATGCGTGGGTTATGATTACAAGATTGAACGTGTTGTGTTAATTCTGTACCCGATAAATTAGATTTGAAGCTATTAAAGTGGTAGCAGTCACGTGTGTTAGAAATTTTTGAAGTCCCAAATTTATTTGTTGGACTACCAATGAAACATGCTTGACAACCTGATTGACATCTAATCAAATATATAATGTCGTATACTGATATGTTGTCCTGTATGGATTAAATTTAGAACCTAATTTGTTATAAGATGTAAATATTAACTTGATATCTGTCGAAGTCGTCCAGCATATTGTTGATGGTATGGAAGGACGATAAGGGGTTTGTGTATCTTATTCGAATTGTTATTAATATTGTCAGGGTTATTAATACTATTATGGACTTTAGTAATGGTTTCTTTTATTAGTTGTAATGGGTATTTTCTGTCGATAAATTTTTTAGTGAGGTATTGCAATTCTGTGGATAGATCTGCTTGTGTGTGACTATATTCAATAGCATTATACACTGTGCTGCCACTTTATTAGGTACACCTATCTAGTAGAGTGTTGAACCTCCTATAGCCTTCAAAACAACCTGAATTCGTCAAGGCATGGGTTGAAGAAGATACTGAAAACGTTGTGTAGGAAAGGAGTACCATGCAGACATGAGTGTGTCACGCAGTTCCTTCAGATTCGACGGAGGTGTAGGCCTGCAGCGAACAGCCCTTTCCAGCTCAATCAGTGGCCTGCTCAATATCCAGGAATTGAGCAGGCCACTGCAGCAACGAAAATCATTGTTATGTTCCTGTAACCATTCCATAGTGATTCCGGCTTTGTGCACCGGCGCATTATCCTGCTGGAAGTAACCATCTGACTGAGGATAAACTGTCAACATGAACAGATGCACTTGGTCAGCAACGATGTTTAAGTACGATGTGGCATTCAATGGACTCAACGTGTGCCAATTAAACATTCCCCACACCATAACACTGCTCCCATCACCTTGCACAGTAGTCAGACATGACGGGTCCATGGATTCATGTTGTTTTCGCCAAATTCTGAGCCTTACATCAACATGATGCACCAGGAACTTCGACTCGTCAGACCAAGCAACTGTTTCCCAATCCTCGATAGACCAGTGCTGGTGTTGTTGTGCCCACAGCAGGCGTGCTCTCTTGTTCTTCACTGATAACAAAGGTACGCAATGTGGCTCTCAGCTGTTTTAGCCTATTCGCGACAAAGCGCGACTAGTGGTCCGTTGCGATATTTTGTTCTGCGCACCAAGGTTGTATTCTGACGTGATGTGCGACATTGTGGCCTGTCTGTTTGCTTGCACAATTCTAGCCATCCTCCTCTGACCTCTCTCATCAACAAGCGATTTTCTTCCACGTGGAGAGGATGTTTTCTGTTCGTTGCACCATTCTCAATACACCCTTGAAACTGTGAAAAGTTCAGGAGAACTGCTGTTTCAGAGATGCTTTGTCCAGCACGTCTTGTACCTACTACCATGCCACGTTCGAAGTCCGTTAGATCACGCCTTTCCCCATTCTTGCTACGGTTTGTACGCTTAACTGATGCTAGAAAGGTTGTTCTGCTGCATTTATATCCACAAGTGTGGTCATGTGACTTACAACGCTGTGGGACAAACCATTTGTGTGCGCAGCAGGGGTGTACCTAATAAAGTGGCAGCACAGTGTATATCTGATTATAAATAACTGCTTTTTTGATGTATAGAGGATGGTGTGAGTAGTAATGTAAGAACTTACCTGCATGTGTGTTCTTTCTGTATATTTTGTTGCCTAAAATTGTACCGATTTTATATATACCGAGATTTAGAAAATTAATTTCATTATCGATTTCTACTTCGAAGATAAATTTGAGTCTCTCATGCGTTGTATTAAATGTATTAAATAAAGTGTCAATAGTTGATTTATTACCTATTAAAAGGACGTCGTTCGCGTATCTCATATATAATTTGATGTGCATAGGAAAAGGCTGAAGTATTTTTTCTTCAATAGAAGCGAGGCAGATTTCGGATAAAGGGACTGAGATACCGAGACCCATAGGGAGGCCAAAAATTTGTCCATAAATATTATTTTGAAACCTAAATTGCTTAGCATTAAGTAACAGTGACGTGAGCTCTAAAATGTCATTAACCTTTAAATCAGTACGTTTTGTCAAAGTATCGTCTTTAATTAATAGTTCTTTAGGAGCTAGTAGCGTGGTTTCGATGTGCACGTTTGTATATAGGGAGAAGGCGTAGAAACACGAGAGAATATCATTTCCAGATATGGTCACGGAAGTTATACATTCGTGTGGCTGCTTAATGTGTATACCCTAAGGCAATGGTAAGGCCACGCCTTGAGTACTGCGTACAGGTCTGGAGGCCGCCTCATTTTAGGAAGAATGTAGATTTGCTTGAGCGTGTACAGAGAAGGGCAACAAGATTGGTGAGGGGGAATGAAGGGATCCTCTTACCAAGAGAGGCTTAAGTTCTGGAGATTGCAGCGGCTGGAGACTAGGCACCTGCGAGGTGATCTGATTGAGGTGTATAAGGCCTTGAATGGGTTGAGCACGCTGAATTTTGATGGGATTCTTCCACTTGTTCAGATTATGAACCTGAGGGGACATAAATTCAAATTAGAATAGATGTGCGGAAATTTGCCTTTAGCCAGCGGGTTGTTAATTGCTGGAACAAACTTCCATCTGTCGTTGTGGAAGTTGATAGGTTAAATAAATTTAAGGAGTAACTGGACAAACATTTTAGAAGGAATTGTTTTGTAAATTTTTGGCTGATGCCGCTCATGCACTTGCTTTCTTGCATCACATGCCATTACTACTACTATCCTGATCGAGAAAATGTCATTAAAGGTGAAATAATTTTGACGAAGAATATGGATAGATTAGAATAAGCAGACTGTTTAAAGGAAACCATAGGTCTCAAAGGGCAGTCTTGTTTATGGAGTTTAACTATTCCAAAAATATGTGGAAGAATATTACTCCGAATACCTATTTATTGGAGGGTGTGTAAATTAATTTGTTTATTAGCTCTGAGTTTCCTTAGGATCCCATCAAGTTTATTTTTAAATTTGTTAATCTTAAACGTGTTGTAAACTCTGTATGTCGTTGAGTCTGACAGGATGTGTAGCATTTTTTTTATATTGTATTTCAATCATGGCATTTTTAACTGGATAGTGATTGCTGTTAATGGCAAAATTAAATCCATATCCTAAACTAGAAAATTCATTAGGAGAAAACGTTTGTGTAGAAATGTTAACAACCCAGTTAGAGATTTTTTTGTGTTTCCACAGAAGTTTCCACGTGAACTGAAATGCATTTCGGGAACTTAAAAAAAAAAGTAAATTGCAGCTATTATCAACCTGCTGCTGAATGGAAGCTCCTCAACAATTCATGCTGAGGGAAATGGACCTTAATCTACCACGCTGGTCCAGTGTGAATTGAGAGATCGACCGTATTTAGCAGTCAGGGGCTTGAACCCCGGTCTACTCAAAAAGCGTTTTTGTTACTGCACTCCCGCTCCTGACCACTCAGCTACGGAGGCCTTACTCGGGAAGTAAACAACCCCAGGGGCTCGCACCTGGGAGTATGGGCTTGGCACACCCAGGGTCGTGAGCTGGATATCATCATTCTTCTCTTTCTTGGTGATTCCCTTTTGACTCTCTCTCTCTCTCTCTCTCTTAGGGTAACTCGGGAATTTTGTTTTGGCTGATGCAGCATAAGCCTCAGGCTTCCTTGCACCATTCTGTTCTTCTCTTCCCACTATATAGCTAACTGAGGATCGTTTCGAAAGTCGCTCGTGCGCGGCTATTAGCTTTTATCTCACTTTTATTTATTTTGAATACATGATTTTAATATTTAATAAGACAACTATAGAATGCACTTTCTTTTCTTACGCAAATTTTAACACTTTTTAAAGCTCATAATTCAGTAAATTTTTAAATTTTTAAAAATGCATAATTACTTTAAGTTACGAATAGCTACTAATCGGAATTTAAAAGTTTTATAAATACTATGTACCTGTTACAGTATAAGTTTAATCAAACCAAGCGGATTACTATGAGGTGAGCTATCGCCATCTGTCGGGCAATATATTCATTATTTAATTCGTTTTGCAAAAAATAAGGGATTTTATTATTATTATTTATTATTTTTTTTTTTTTTCCGAGTTTAAACTGAAAATAAACAATAAAATAGTATGTTTTATCATAAAACTAAAAAAGAAAAAAAAAACATCGGGGAGAATAACATAATAACAAAATTGTTCTATTTACAGTTATTTGTAGAAGAAGGTGCATTTTGAAATAATCTTAAGATACGATAATTTACCTTAATCCAAGACCTGGATCCACACTTGGAAGTATAAGTGAAGAAACTGGATTCAATCTTATATTCGTGTAAAACACAACAGTTATAATTACATTCGCTTCCATCTGCTACATAATTAGAGTTACATCTCCAGATGTAATGGTGGAACTCTGGGAAGAGCTTCATTGTTTTGTGACGTCACTTCCTTGTTAGAAATTGCAAAAGAAGTGATGTCGTCATACGCACGCGACTTGAATTATGTTGAAAAAGAAATCCAGAACAGAAAGAAAGAAATAAATTGTGCAATTTGTTCTTATTTTCGTATAAATTGGTCGCTAAAAATGGCTGAAAGAAACACTTTAATTGTATAGATGATCATTTATTTTTGTAAAAAAATTTATGAATTTTACACCCGGCCTTACTCGATTTACAAACTCAATCTATTTTGATTTTTTCATAAATAATAGCTGGCCGAATCCGAGATTTTTTGTTGTGATATTAACCAATCGGTAGGAAGGACACCAGGATAGCTGACTTTAATGGCGATGGTCCCAGCCAAACTTGGATGGATGGCAATTCTACATTTACTGGCCAATAACTTGGAGACTTTTATTCAATATCTAATAGGGCCCCAGTTACAGCCCGTATTGCTCGAGGTGTTAATTCCACTATGTATGAGGAAGTCTAGCTCCAAACATCAATGATTTCTTTTGTTTTCTCAATTGTGGCTCCTGCTAAACGTGTTCCTACAATAACACCTTTCTGACAAGGTTGACTAAGACCGGGAAAGTGTACAGTATTTATCTGATACGAGGAAATGTGTCCTCCTACTTGAGATAACTTACGTTTGTATACCTTAATGCTAGTTGCAAAAGGTTTCTAATTTTTTTTGCCAGTGAGTGTATATGATAATGTCATAATGGAAGAAAGTGAATGAGAGCAGAGGCTTAAACGAAGGCCACCTGCACTAATTTTAAGCCTCCTGTTTTCTTTAATTTTCTGAGGAATTATTTCAAAGTGAAGAAAAAAAATTGGAAGACCAGAGAAACCTAAAACCTCATTTGAAACCCATTTAAGAAAGCTCTACAGAAAACCATTATAAGATAACCACAGTTAAGTGCCACAAACCGCTAGATGGTTCCTTACAGTAGGAGCGTGAGCGCGGTAGCACAATGGTTTTAAACACCATCCACCCGAACCAGGGGGAAAATCCGGTGTTTCGTCCAGCAAAACAGGAAAATCGACTAGACAATCATGGGCAGATGAGTTGGTTGTCGGGTGGTCCTAATATGACAGTTTTTACTGAAGGAACCGAGTTATCAATCATGACACGACTGATAACTCGGTTCTTCAAACAAAGATCTCATTTTATGGCGCAAGACTTCGTATCTTTCGACAGGACAACGATCTGTTCTGAGCCTAATAGAACCTTTGTGAGTCAAACTGAAAATGCACGTGAGGGTTCGTCCACAGAGACCAACAATACGTGTGAAATAGAAAACCGTTCCAAACTTCCAGTTGAAATGATGCTGAAATATTTCCATGGGTATATGTTAATGGGAAGGCAGTGTATAAATGAGTTTCGTTTAGGTGATTAGGTAGGTGTTTGTGTTAAATGCTTAAGAAACTAAGGCTATGTTATGTTTTTCTCTGGAATTTCATGAGGAAAACTATGCAGACTTGGTATAGTTTTTTTTGGATTCAATACCTTTCCTTCTAGACCATTCCTTCTAGAGGAATGGTGGAATTTCCTTTTGGAGGAATAATCACCATTCCTTCTAGAGGAATGGTGATTATAATCACTGCATACTCGCAAAGGGATTTTTGGGAATACGCTACTAGTCTTCTGAAACAGTTTCAGTAAATGCAGTAAACACACAAAATTGTTGAAATAAATGTAATTCTTAATTCTTACAAATTCAGAATTTGTACATGCCCCGAAAACAGTTATGGTAACGCGATCACGCGTCCAGTAAAGAGAATAAGATTAGAAAATTTATAAACAAGAAAGAAAATGAAAGATATGTTAATAATAAAGTAAATTTGTATCGACTCTTCAGCTCTCACAAAGCTGCAGCTTTGTTTCCCACTTGGTTCACTTCGATAACTGTCTTGTGCATCACCTCCGAAACAAGCAACCCTTTAGCAATTCCACTTAAATCGGCGCGTTCGAAGACACAGTCCATGCTCGAAGAACTTCTTTCAGTTCCTTGGAATATGTCATGATAAATTTAGGAATGGCAATGTGACCTATTTCTTTCTCCGTTAAACTCGTGAAAATTACAACCAAAAAGTTAGGTGTTGGGTTACTTTCTAGCTCAGCTAATCCTTGTGTTTGTTCTTGAAGCAGGAGCAACGATGCTAAATAGTTTCCTTTGAAAGAAAGCTCTGAAACTGAGAACTATCTGTCTTCAAAAGAAGCATATTGAAAATTCTGTTTAAACAACTGCATAGTTGGGATTAATTGAGCTGAGACTCCATGGTTATAGTAAGTTAGCATTTCAGTGTCACTCTTTTTAAACTGGGTTTGCCAAGTGCCTTTGAAGGACACCGCGTTTAAAAGGATCAATATAGTGCCACCTCCATTTCACCTATTCATTCACTCCAATAGTTTGTCTACTTCTTCCTTGAATTTATTTAAGCTATCAACTTCCACAACAACAGATGGAAGCTTTTTCCAGCAATCAACCACCTGCTGTCCAAAGGCAAACTTCCTCACATCTATTCTGCAACCATTCTTCCTCAATTTGAATTTGTGTCCCCCTCATATGTGTGTGGTCTGAACAAGAGGAAGAATCCAATCAGAATTCACTTTGCCCAAACCATTCAAAGCCCTAAACACCTCAAGCAGATCAGTGTCTGGTCTCCTGACGCTGCCAGTTTCAGAACTGAATCCTCTCTTCGTAAGACACCCCTTTGTTACATTTACCAATCTCGTTGCCATTCTCAGTAATCGTTCCAGCAGCTATACATCCTTCTGTATACAGTACTCAAGATGTGGCCTGACCATTGCCTTATACAATGGGATAATCAGTTCCTTATCCTTGATAGCAGAATTCCTGTATATCATTAACAAAACCCCATTAGCTGTCTTGACAGCATGTCTGCATTGTTCAGAGAACTTCACGTCCGACTGCACAATTACTCCCAGGTCTTTTTCATTTTCCACTACCCTGAGTGTATGTTACCCTTGGGTTACTTTGCATTCGTCAATTTTAAACTTCAGTTGCCACTTCTCAGCCCATCTGCCCAACTTTTCTAGACACTGTTGCAATAGGCGTACTGTCATTAACAACCCTACCAATCTTCGTATCGTCTGCAAAATTGGATATTAAGCCTGATATACCTTCATCAATATCATTGATAAATACAGAAAACAACAATGGGTCCAACACGGAAAGCTGGGGGACTCCACTAATAACATTTGTCCACGTAGAGCAGTGTCCATTGATTACCACTCTGTCGTCTCCCACTCAACCATCCCTTGATCCATAGCAGCAACTTGCCCTTAATACCGTACTGCTCCAATTTGTACAGTAGTCTTCCATGTGCAACAGTATCAAAAGCTTTCCCGAAATCCAAGCGCATGATATCAAAATTATTTTTTGCATCCAGTTCCTTTTTGATCACATAGTAGTATCCGGTCAAATTGATTAGGGAAGATTTCCCCTTAACAAATCCATGCTGTGCCTAAACTATATTTGCAGTCTTGTCTAGATGATCCTGCATTGCTTCTTTAACCAGTGACTCCATTACTTTCTCCGGAACAGAAATTAAATTAACAGGTCTCAAGGGGACCAAAGGGTGATACGAGTAATGAAATTACTCATGTCACCCTTTGGTCCCCCTTTATGAACTGGAGATATATTTGTACACCTTCAGTCCGTGGAGACCTCCCTGAATCCAAGGATGCTCTCATGATTATGGCAAAGGGTTTGGTTACTTCCTTTAATAAAGGGTTTGCCGCCTCCTTCAATATAACTGGATTGATTTCATCCACCCTTGGTGCTTTTATGTTTAACTTCAACAATTTCTCCTTCACTTTGCTCTCCCTTATTACAAAATCATTTAGTTTCCTGTTTAGCATATTTCTGTCCGCCCCTTCCTTACAGAATTCCTCATGTGTGAATGTAGATGCCAAATACTCATTCAGTATGTCAGCTACCTGAGCAGGATCAACAGCCAAACCATCGATATCAAGTGGACCAAACTGATTCATCCCCTTCCTTCTAGAGTTTATATAAGTAAAGTCCTTGTATCTATGTATAGTATGTTTGAGTTCAATTATCGTTCACTGTATACCTGACTCCATCTGTCGGTCAAAATATTCATTATATTTTTATAATTTGCAGAAGATAAAGAATTTCAAGTATTGTGTTCAAAGAATTTTTTTTTTTTTTTTTTTTCGAATTATAAAACAAAAAAAAAATTTAAGAGGAAAATTTTTCTGCTTACAGATAAGTCGAGATAGAATGTGCGTTTGAAATAATCTCAGTAGACGATAATGATCCCTCTTAACTCAAGGTTCCATCTGCTACATAATCAGATTTATCATATTTGAAAATCTTGAGACACCGTGCTGGATTTTGGACCATCAAATTCAACTTATAGCCGAAATATACGGTAATCTTGTAGCCCGATTACTGTCGGTAATCAGCGTTCCAAAACACAGGTCTCTTCGTTCTTTCCCGACAGGGATTACAGGAATAATATCAAATTAGTCGCTGTACTGGACCCTTATTTAAAAGTTGTTAAAAGGTATTTATTTAAACACTTATTTATAAAGATCTAAATTAAGTGATAAGTATATTAATCTGTACTTAAATGTGGTCATTGCAAAAGTGCAGTATTACACGAGTTTGATTTGACCGAGGTTCCATGTGACCTCGAATGCTCAGTTAGAAACTCCTTTATGGCTGTGGCCAGATGCAAAACGAACATTTTTAAATTTACTAATAAAAATTTAGTGCATATTAATTAATTTAATCTCATTTAAACATATACATTTATTTTTACTCCAACTTTGTTTACTGTTTCGCAATGAATCCCTCAATATTTACCCTTAAGCATTTATCGATTTATTGTTTACCTTAAAGATTTCTTAACCCTATTACACTACCACGTGGTAATCGATGACGCAAATTCCGCCTAATAGATTACGTTTCTAGACGTGTTAAAATGTAGAATATGTCACTCCCACTCAAGTTGTGCCACTAACCCTTATTTTCCATTACATTTACTGACACGTTGCCCCCGTGGATCACAGGATCGCTGTCCAATCCCACACCTGGTGGAAAAGACTTTCTCAGATGAAAGCACAGTTTCCAAGGAAAATGTCACGCAACGCTCCCTGAGACCGGCTAACTCGAAAACAGTGTGAAAAAAAATCCATAAAACTATCTCCCGTAATTGTGGGATTCGAATCATCCCTTTTTCGCGTCGTGTGGAAGGACAAGGGTCGTAACTACTGTCCTATCCGCAAGAGTAAGTTTATTTGTAAGGATCTGCTTAGCCAAGCAGCCCAGGAGCCAATGAAACCCAAGATGAACCCTTTCATCAATCTTATTGGAAAATTTCAATCTGGTTCAGAAGAGAAACTACAAATTATGAAAAAATTTCCATATTCCAGAACCAAAACTTTGCCAAGGCAACTTTCACCCGAAGGGAGAAATTATCGTCAAACTCCAATAGCGCCTCTGCCATAAACAGTTCGCAGCTATTGCTGGTTGGCCACTACTCTGAAGTTCTACTTATTTTATGATTCCACTGGTTCATCTGATCCAACTACTCTACAGACTCAGCAAATTGCTATTTCCACAGACTGGTTCAACCGGTTCTACAGATTCTATTGATTCAATATTATGCTGATTCTACTGAGTCAGCATTCTGCAGATTCAGCTGACTCAACGGGTTCCACTGACTATGCCACCTTCACTGATTCTAATAGCATTCTAATCCAGTTGATGGCACAGGTTCCTATGAGAAATATTTATATTAAATGATCTTCAACAAAGGCTGGATCAAACAGCTCATCAACCTTCGTTGATGAGCTGTTTGAACCAACACCGACACGGGATATATAACAAGTGTGCTACCCAACTGTGCAAAAATACGTGTAAGCTATTTGTTTTCACCAAAATATGGAATCTATCTTAAAGTTCAAAGTTTAAAACATATTTTTTGGACATTTAGGTTTCGTGTCCTTATCCTAAAGAGGGATACTGTATACACTTACTGCTTTCTTTACAGTTTGCTGTGCAGCGTAAAAAATGTAAAAATAAAAAATAAAAAAAAAACATTTTATTAAGTATAATAAAATGTACGAGTCCAACATAATTTTTTTACAAAGAAACGTCAGATTTTAGACGAACTATATTGTATTACTATTCGTAGGATCAGTAACTCTCCCCGCATAGAGAATCAGTTCGCTACGTTCGTCGATGATAAAAAACAAGAAGGGGTGGTCAGCCACAAATTCCTGACGATCTATTAGCGTCGATTTAATAACGCTCATTGCACTGATGGAGGCTGTCTCACGGCCAGTTTCGTCCAATTCAATTAGAGCTTTGTGCACACCGCGTGTTAAACTCAAACCTTCCGTTTCACTGATTCCAGTGAAGTCAGCCCTTGTAAAGAGAGAACTCAGTCCCAACGATTTGAAAGGCTCCCTTAGTTCTTTAACACACTTTATTTGAAGCTTGGGAATGGATACCAACTCCAGCTGGACCATCTTCAAGCTCTCATTTACTTCGCGTAGTAAATTCATGTCCAGCTGCTTTTCCAGATCTGCCAATTGCTCCACACCAATGGGTAACAAAATCCACATTACGATATGTCGACCTCTGAAAGGGAGTTCTATCGCTTTTACGTTGTTTTCCTCTATCTCGGCAAAACGAAACTCTTGTTTTCTCAGATGCATCATGGGTACAGATTTCATAAATGCACTTACCCCAGTCTTGTAAAATCCTTCGTCTTTGGTCTCGCTAGTAGGAAACGCAGTTTGCCAAAAGCCCCTGAAGTAGCTGGCACTCAAAAGAAGCATCAAAGTGTTGGTATCTATTTCATGAACGATGTTTTTTAATTTATCTTTTGATTTTCCTCGAATCCATAAATCTATTTCAGTTCTTGGCTTTTTATCTCCATTTCTAAAATTTTCATCCCACACATCGCTGCGGTAAAACACTTTTACGAAGGTTTTGTAATCCGGAAGAATTGGATAATCTGTATGAACTAAAAGAAGATTAGCTAAGTCCAGTATATAAAACTCTGGGATTTTGTGAAGGTAGGAAACGAGTTCGTGGAATCCTTCGTGGACTTGGTCATTTGCAAGTGCAGCTGAGTCGAAACCAAGGGTTTGGCGCATATCTTCTGCAGTTTGACCACGCGCCCCATAAAACAACATGCCCAGAGCACTAAATATAGATATTGGAGAGTAGAATACATTTTCATGCCCTGTTACTAGTGCATTGTGTAGCTTAACAGCGAATTTATTACTAGCTTCAACTACCTCTTGTGGGATGATGTCATAAATGGTGGAGATTGTAGTGGTGGCAAAAGCGTGGGACAAGATCAGTAGGAGGAAAAAGAGTTTGATCCACCAAATCATGTTCAAGCCTAAAGAAAAACAGTAAATCAGAAAAATAAAGAGCAAAGCATACACATTAATTTATTTTATTTTGAGAAAATATAATTTAAATTTTTTTATACAAAAGTGAGGTCGGATCTGTTGTTGTTCTAACCACAAGTGGTGTTATAATAACTTCTGGGTATTCCTTCAAATGATTTATTATTTAAAATTCAGATACATGCCCCATTTTAAATTTTTCTTGGGCCCTACGTGCCAGTTATTTTTTGTTACAAAACAATCAGTTCGTTTTCCAAATTTTATGTTATAACCAACAAAACTCAGTTTTGACAAACCTATGAAAAAAATTAACTTCTTTTTAAGATTTCAAAGATTTTTAAGGGCGAAAAGACAACCGAATATTTTTATTGAATATTTATTAAATATTCATGAATTTTCCTTGAACAAGTAGCTGAAGGCTAGAAAAACGTCTAAAATCCTAGTTGGAAATTTCACCTATGAACACGTACAGTTTCTCCTCAACTGCAAATATTTTGTTAAATATTTCAATTATTCTTTCATTTTTCCATTCGAGAACCAAGGTTGAAAATCCCTGCTTTTCATCCAGCAAACAGACAGACAGACAATCCGATAAACGAGTAATACATAAAATATTCAAATTATTGAACTTTTGCCATTTATATCTTAAATTTTATCATTGACTGACTAAAACCCTTACGATACGACTAGAGTCAATAAAAATTCCTTCTGTCCTGATAGGGAATATTTCTCGACTTCCATTGATTGAAATTGAACCTGATGCTTCTGTACATCGTGAAACTTTTCCACAGAGCAGCAAAGTTAGCTTTAGTATAAGCATCAGTAGTGGCATATGATGCAAGAAAGCAAGCATATCAGCATTAGCCAAAAAAAAAAAAAAAAAACCACTTCCCATTTCACCTATCCATTCCCTCCAGAACTTTAGTTCTATCTTGAATTTATTTAAGCTGTCAACTTCCACAATAGATGGAAGTTTGTTCCAGCGATCAACCACTCGCTGGCTAAAGACACATTTTCGCACATCCCTTTTGCAACCGCCTTTCCTCAATTTAAATTTATGCCCCCTCAAGTGGGTAATCTGAGCAAGAGAAAGAATCCCTTCAGCACAGAGCTTGCTGAAACCATTCAAAGCCTTAAACACCTCAATCAGATCATCTCACAGGTACTTAGTCACCAGACGGTGCAATTTGAATTCTTTGGTAAGAGAATCCCTTTTTCTCCCTCACTAATCTCGTTGACGTTCTCTCTACTCGTTCCATCAGCCCTACCACCTTCCTACAAGAGGCCTCCAGACCTGTATTCAGTATACTCAAGGTGTGGCCTGACTTATACAAAGGGATAATCACCTCCTTATCTCTACTAGCAAAATTCCAGTATATCATTCACAAACCAATGAGATGGCCTGGCAGAATGTCTGCACTGCTCTGAGAACTTCATAATCTGACTGCACAATTACTCCCAGGTCTTTTTCATTCTCCACTACCCCGAGCCTAGTACCACACAGTAGTACATTACTCTAGGGTTACTACTACCCATATGCATCACTTACATTTGTCAATGTTAAACTTCAGTTGCCACTTCTCAGCCCATCTGCCTAACTTTACTAGATTCTGTTGCAGTCAGTAACAACCCTACCAACCTTTGTGTCATCTGCAAACTTGGACATTAAGCCTGATATACTTTCACCAATATCACTAATAACTATAGAAAACAACAATGGGCCCAACACCGAAACCTAGGAGACCCCACTAATAACATTAGTCAGTGAAGAGCAGTCTCCATTTGTCTCCACTCTCTGTCTTCTGTCACTCAACAACCGTCCTTTTATCCATAACAGCAACTTCTCCAAAAGCGTATCATCCTATGGTGCAGCTGCACCAGGGCGCTAAGCTCTGGAGGACACAAACGAAAAGTTATTTAATCTTCAAGATCAATAAAGAAACGTTGTACCATGGCCCAAACTCATTATGATATACCACTGCCAATCTGTTCCATGAGTGGATGGACCCTGCGTAATCCTCTATCAGGTACTATGCTTATTGCTATTAATACATGCGAAATTATTTTTATTTACAAACCCTACAATTTCTGTCGACACAGGTTGTTGTAGGGTTTTAGTTGCATTAGCAACTTAGACCATATTTCATAGTATATATGTCTGTAAATTGCGTGTGTTGTGTGGTCGACGTGCTGTTTGCTGGACAATGAATCTGAGTTTCCGAAAGAAAAAATCAAAAAAGCCATACTACCCTCAGCTGAGACCGACTAACTCAGCCACATTGTGAAAATGACCCATAAAAATTCATCGGGTCGACAGGATTCGAACTTGTCTTTTCGCACTCGGTGTGAGGAGAACGGTGATTATACCAACTGTGTACCTATGAGGGTAACACACATACTTCTACTGCATCAAATACAAGGGATGTTCAAAAAGTAGTGGCAATTCTCTTACAAAAAAAAAAATAATAATAATAATAATAATAAAAATACAAGCATTATTTAAAATATTTAATAGTTTCATCATATCTTCGTTCTCCTGGACAACTAAATTATCCAGAAGGTCGATGATTACTTGGTCATACGCCTCTAAATTATTGCGGAAGGCGTCTGATGCCACCAGCAGGCTGATTTGTAAATGTTGACTTTTGAGCTACGCATTCATCTTGCTGAAAAATAATAAACTTGAACATTTAGTTCCTGCACTCTTCACCTATCGACACTCGTTAACGAAACAATAAGCTGCACTTTCTACTCATCGATTGGCCTTGCATACATTCCCCATCCATGTCGAATCGACTTTATCTTCCTGGAAACTGTACCACGGATCAATATAAGATCCACATCAGCAAAACATGGAACATCCTTTTGTTTTTCCGTAAGATTTCGACCTTTATTTTAACGTTCACTATCTGAACTATGTTCAGAGCGTCTTCAACACATACTTACACTTCTCCGTACTGTGAAACAATTTTCTTTTATAAGTGGCCTATAACTCATGATTCTTCCTTATGAGCGAGAATCACCGACAGTTTACACTATCGATGATTCTTTTTGAACGCATCCAGGTGATATGACTTTATGTTCCTTTCTCCAATTACGAATACGCCCATCTGTATGAGAGTTGGAAACGGGATTCATCAGACCAAGCAACGCATTTCTATAATACATTGTATTGGGTGGATATCTGTACCAGACGAGGCACACAACGCTGACTACGGGCGTCGACCACATGTGGCTGTCCCACGTGTAATCTTTAGCTGGTTGTTCAACCATCCTTGAACCAGTCACAGCATATTCGTCACACTACAACTGGAGCATTCAACCATATTTGGCTGTTGTAAAGATACTGGTACGTGCACATCTTGTCCCACATTCGAAGTCGGAAAAATATCAACCAGACTCATTCTTCCTCGCAGAAACTCGAAACCCGATTGCCACATGAGCAAACTATACTCTTATATGAACCGTTGCATGCTTTGAGCCTTCACCACATGATACCAGTCAGTTTTTACACAAGGCTGTACTAAAGCAAAACCACCGTGTGTGTGTAATTCTTGTTTAATTTTTAAACTGGGTACATAAAAAAACAAATACAACCGTTGAATCTAGGCATTTCTTCAAATAAATTGTAGAACCATCTTTAAATTTATTGAAGTACAAAAGAAGTTACAGTAACTAATTCAAAATATCAACAAAAAATGTAAACATCACTTTTTCTTGGCTGATTAAATTTATGTATATGAACCAGACATTCTGAATGACAGGCGAAAAATCACCAATGCATGGATTCAAAATTGAACATTAGTTCAGAATTTTTAGATAAAAAGTTGTCAGCAGCCTGAGTTTGGTTACTACTGCCCTGAGGCAAAAGAACCCGTATGAAGAAGGTGGTCGGGGAAGGCCTTTCTCCACATTTCGATAGACAATCCTTGACTATTCTGAGGTTAGGAACGAGATCCATGAGTCCGCATGTGAGGCTTTTCAAAGTCTCAAAGGCCCTCAAGTTGATCATGAATGCTCTTCCACATAGAACTCAACTGATAGACGAATTTCTTAAAAAGGATATTCCTCAAGTCCGCCAGGAGGTCCGATACTAAATCCGACGGAGCAGTTTTGAGTCCGTTGAGGGAATAAAAGGGAGAAATACCAATCTGCTCTTAGAACCCTCAAAGTGCCAAGCACTCCTTGAGGCATGGAATTCTGTTACCACAGAGCTCTTTATAAGAATTCGGATACATGAATCTCGGAACAGGTTTAAAGCGAAGGCGCATAAGG
Organism: Mastigoproctus giganteus; assembly: GCF_048544385.1. Lineage (NCBI taxonomy): Eukaryota > Metazoa > Arthropoda > Arachnida > Uropygi > Thelyphonidae > Mastigoproctus > Mastigoproctus giganteus. The sequence continues at coordinate 116,747,102 of NC_143588.1, forward strand.
AGAAGGCACATATTATTAATTTATGGATTCTTCTTATATTATTCATTGCTTTCAAAACTGAATTATTTGACTCCAGTTTCATAAAAAGTCAAGAAATGAGAAATATGTGCTGGGGGAGGGGGGTAAGTGAGAGAGGTGGTATAATGTATGACGTAACAGTGATTGTAAATATTTAGATAGTTTAAACACAAAACAGAAAGAAAAATGAATGGAATTTCCGATTTATCTGTTTTATTTATATTTCATTTTATTTTTATACTTTATTTAATAATTTTTTTCACATTTCCTTATTAAACCTTCACGTGTTTCTGTGGCTTACACCTGTTCCTAAGTTTCATGTATAGGGAGTGGACAAAATAATGGGAACACTTGATATGAAAGTAACAGATCTTGTAATTTTTGCACGTTTAGCAGGGGCTAAAAGTGCAAAAGTGATGTCTGCACTCAGTATGGAACTCTGATAGAACGAATATGACAGAAAATCGAAGCTGACTAAAAGAGACCGCCAGACAAGAAAAAGGAGTGTAGCACGAAAATATAAAAATACTCAGAAAATAACTGCAGAACGTAATATGAGCCTCAGCAATCCAGTTCTAGCAAAAAAATTCGGCGAAAACTTCATAAAGCTGAAATTTATGGAAGAGCAACTAATGCCAAGCCACACGTTAGTGATGCTAGAAAGAGGATGCAATGGTGTAAGGAGCACATCTGCACATCTTTTGATTGGAAACATGTCATATTTTCAGAATAATCATCATTCACACTTTTTCCAATATCAGTGAGAGTTTCATTTTGCCGTTGCCAAATGAAGCGCAGCATCTTGACTGTCTTGTGCCAACCGTCCAGCATGCAGGAGGATCATCAATGGTTTGGACAGCAATATCTTGCTGTCCTGAACGGGCGAATTATTGCCACTAATTATCTTGACATTCTGAGTGACCAGGTTCATCCCATGGTGGAAACATTGTTTCCCAAAAACAGTGCCATGTTTCAAGATGGAGTACCATGTTTCAAGTGAGGAGCGTGAAACTGAGGCTAAGCATCTTCCGTGGCCTGCACAATCACCAGACAAACGTTATTCGAACATCTGTAGGCATATCACATTTGGCGAAGAGAGTGAAAGAAAAATTTCTTCTGCTTTGATCACTCAAGCCGCTTGAAACTTTTCTCCATAAGACGAAGACACAAGGATACACGAGAGAATACAGGATACAATATACGCCGTTTTAAAAGCAAAGGGTGGCCCAATCAGTGTATCTGTAACTCTTATCACAAGTGTTTCCATTATTTTGTCCAGCATCTGTATTAGTATCCAGTATTAGCCGTATACTGCAAGGAAGCCACGATCTTTTGCTGCAACCAAAATAAAATTAATAATAAACAAAATAAAAAAAAAGAAAATAAACGGTGGTCCTCTCTTCATGTAGGTAACTATCCAGCTGACCTCTGCATTTCTCCAAGATGTCAGCTTCAACTACTCACGGAGATAACTTATTCAACTAATTAACAACCCTCTAGTTAAAAAAGTTACATTGATTTTATTTTTTCTCTACAGTCCTGTCTAAACTTCTTTCCCCATAATTTGAATCTATAGTCCCAAGTTCTGAAATCATACATACACTGCTCGACAAAATTAACAGGACACGTAGAAAACATGGTGTAACTCGTGCAGCTTGCGATAAAGCAGGACAAAATTGAGTAGTTCTGTTCTCTGATGAGTCCCATTTTTAGCCTACAAACAGATTCTAGAAATTATTTCATCTGGAGACAACGAGGAATGCGATATCATCTCTCCAAAATCAGAGAAAGGGGCACTTATGGTGTTCTTGTGTGGGACGGAATGTGAGACGAAATGATCAACGGCCGCATCCCTCTTCAGGTTTTTGATAGGTGGTAGCGTAACTGCGCAGGAGCACCAAGGATAGATCCTTGAACCCTATGTGCGACTTTTTAGGGGAGCGTTTAGCCCATATTTTCTTTTCATGAACAACAACACCACTGCACATAGAGCTCAAGTGGTGGACTATCTTAAAAATGAATAAGATAGTCCACCACTTGAGATAGTTATCAAACGATTGCCGTGGCCAGCTCGATCACCAAACTTAAATCCGATCAAACATGCATGGGACGCCCTTGGGCGTCGCATTGCACGCCGACAGCCAACTCCTCGGTCAGTTGGTGAGGTCTGCGCTGGTGGAAGAATGGGATTTGTTGCCACAGAATCTTATAGACACCCTTATGAGAATAGTTCACCGTTTTCAGGCTTCTTTAGGCGTTGGAGGGGATTCATAAGCCGTATTGATGTCATGTGACCATTTTCGATATCTTGTATGAACTTCCGTAATGTGACCTTTTCGGTAATTCTTATACCCCTATAAATGTCCCTTACACCTGTCCAAAGTTTCTCGATGTGTCCTCATTTCATCGTTCTAGGGTATGACAATATTTGGTACCATACCAAATATTGTCCCACTTCATGGCAAGTTGCATGAGTTACATCCCTTTTTCTACGTGTTCTGTTAATTTTGTCGAGCAGTGTATTAAGACGGAGCTCAAACGATAGTGACAAAATGCAATACTACATTAAACTCGATCTGGATATCGTTAGCTTTGGAGTATACATATATATAATGTAATGTCACAATTATGTCTAGAATATTTGTCATAGTTAGTAGTACAGGCATGTGATGCAAGCAAAAAAAAAAAGCCTTTCTATTTCACTTATTCATTCCTTCTAAAAGTTTGTCCCGTTCCTTCTTGAATTTATTTGAGCTATAAACTTCCACAACGACAGATAGAAGTTTCTTCCAGCAATCAACTACCCGCTGGCTGAAAGCAAATTTCGGTACATCTATTCTACAACTATCTTTCCTCACTTTCAATTTATACCCCCTGAGGTTCGTAATCTGAGCAAGAGGAAGAATCCCATCAGAATTGAGACTGCTCAATCCATTCAAAACCTTATACACCTCAATGAGATCACCTCGCATGTGCCTGGTCTTCAGACGCAGCAATTTGCAGAACTTAAGCCTTTCTTGGTAAGACCATCCCTTCGTTCCCCTCACCAATCTTGTTGCCCTTCTCTGTACTCCAAGTATATGATATCAAAATTATTTTTTGCATCCAGTTCCTTTGTAACCTCATCAATGTATGTGGCTACAAATGTATTCCCCTATATTAGGCGAATTGGGCAAAATTTATCGCCCAATAACAACAGCCTAAAATAGACTACAAAATAATTTAATATAATAAGCGATTAATGAATCTAAATGCTTTGCTTCTTGTGACAAACTTAACACCGGAAATTACATCATAATTTAAATAATCAACATTTTGTATTGATAGAAATCGTGTACAGTGATTAAAGGCTTAGTTACATCTGAATTTATACTATATTTTATATATGCATAATTATTCGATTAAGACGAAACTAATACAATTAAGCTTTTCCTATCCCTAAATAAAAACTGGCCAAATATAAATACAGAATATTAAATTATCAAGAAGAGAAAATTTAAAACGTATACTCTACAAAATTTTGTACTTACGAACGTTAGTTGAGATCCTTAAGCGCCCTCTGCACGTATTTGCACAACTAGTGGTAGTAACGAAATTATAGATATTTATTATTTAATTTAAAAAATAAATAAATCGATATAATAGATAAAGTGTGTTGCACTTAAGTGATAAAGCTAGTAAATAATGTTTAAAACTTGAATTTTCATCTTTTCGACCTAAAAATGTTCCTTTATTAGCGTTAATTTTTTTCAGTTCACCTGTAATTAAGCTGTTACAAGTATAAGAAAAGTCATATGAACAGTCGAGATAAGTCGATGTTTTAAGTTCATAAAATTATCAAAAATTAGCTAATAATATTAATTTTAAAGCATAAGAAGGAAATAGGAAATAACTTCAAATTGAAACACCAAAATTATCTGCTTTTTGATTCTTTTTTTTTTTTAATATATTTTTAATAATAGATTATTGTGAATCGATTCTTGGGAACCTGTTTTTTAACAAACGATTCTCTGAAATATGATTCTTATAACTGTGGAAATACAAATATTGGAATTAAATAATTTGTTAAAATTTGAAATCGATAAACAAATTTCGAGATTACGTATATACATAATCCAAAATTTGTATTTTGTAACAGTTGTAATTACAAAATATTCGAGACTTCTATATTGGTGTGTTAAGGTGAGTTATCTTTATAAAGAAGTCTCTAAGAATTTGTAGATGATTGGAGTACTGAATTTAAACTTTCTAACTGTATTGAATCAGAAATTCTCCCTTATACTTTTCTTGCAAATGAATATGATCTATAAAGATTCAAAATGTTCAATGTCAGAGTTTGCTACATTTGTCAGTTGATGATCATTAATTTACGTGAAAAAAAAAAAAAAAACAATACATCAGATTTGTAGAACACTACGTGTGTATTCAAAGCTTGTTGAAAAATTAGATCTTTAATTGGTACGCAAGGTCTTCAATTGATAAGGTCCTCGGGGAAAAATGTAATTTGTTTTATTGTAACTGCTTACGGCAGCCAGTAAACCAAAGGGTTGATTAAATTTGAACATTAGGTTGCAAAACCCAAATGCGATGTGCTTCTTGCTCTCTTTTAGGAAGAGAAACCAATTTTCTTTGAAGCAACAAGGCCATCTAAGGGTTACTTTTTATACTCTATTGAATATTGATTGCGTGTGTAATAATAGAGATGTTAATTAAGGTTACTGAGGTGAGGTTTCACTTAATAATATTTTCTCTAGTTATGATTTTTTTTTTCTATACATTTATTCTGGAATGTTTGTTTCTAGTATTCGAGATTTCTCTAAGGGTTCAATTCAATACTTACAAAACTATGGCTCCAAGTAAAAAGCCGATATTTTTCAAACAGACAAAATAGTATTGAACTAATACTGTTACTGAACAAAGTGAAATCCATTCATGCCATTTATCTTTACTCTTGCTTCCAAGAAAACATTGTTCCTTCTACAGCTCATTAATCCTTCCACAGAAAAGAATCATTTCATTTCTCTTGTCAACAATAAGAAATAAGAATGGATGATCTACGACAAACCACAAAATGTTTGAACGAACAGACAACGAAGCACCTCCATTTGTTGTGGATGTAGCTATCTCACTTCCTTCTTCGTTCACTTCAATGAAAGCCTTGTGAATAACTGCAGAGACTAAAAGTTTGTGAGTGGTACTGATTCCACTGAAATCTGCACTACTGCTGAAAGCATTCGTCATTTGCATATCTTCAAAAGTCCCTTTCATTTCCTTGGAGTATTCAAATTTAAATTTTGGAACCATGGTAATTTCCACTTCCGCTTTCTTCAGGCTACTGTTGATTTTATTCAGTAGTTCTTGTGTCAATTGAGTCTCTAATGCAGGCAGACCATTTCTCTCTTCTGGAAGCAAAATCCTCATCACAATATCATCACCCTTATAGGGAAGCTCTAAAACTCTCAATTTGTTCTCTTCCATGAAGGCATAAGGAAATATTTGGTCTCTCAAATACATCATAGACACTTCTTTACCAGATGACTCCAGTCCGTTATTGTAAAATGGGAAGTTCCGATTTTCTTTTGGGTCAAACTTCGTCTTCCACGTGCCTTTAAAGTAGACTGCATTCAAAATCATGGAGACAGTGCTTTTATCCAGTGATTCTACAAGTTTCTCAATTTTATGGTTTGTATTTTCTGCAACCCACGAATTAATCTCATTTACAACTTGCTCTCCCTCCTCAAAATCCACATTTCTAACGTGTGCTTTAAAATAAATTTCCAGTTCTTTGATGTACTGTTGGCTGACCTCGAATTTCTTCTCCACCAAAGCAGCATTAGCTACTTGGAGAACGTATTCATTGGCTGATGATTCTATTAGTTCCAGTAACTGCCTGTATTCCTTGGGTATGTTATCATCACTAAGACTGACGTTGTTATAACCCATCGTCTCTCTAATCTCCTGTGCTGTGAGTCCTCTAGCTCCGTATAGCAGCATGGCAATTGCACTGGACAAACTAAATGGAGAATAAAATATGTTTCCTTTTTCAGATGACAGCTGCTTGTGTAGATTTAGAGCAAAATAGTTATTAGCTGATGCCACTTGGTAGGAGGGTTCAGCATTCGATATAGGCGTGCTTGCAATGTAGTACACAAGGAGGCAGATTCCTGAAAAGACCTTTGTGATACCCATGGCTGGAAAAGAAAAGAAAGTAGTTAGCATCACGTAGTATTTTTATTTATGGAAACTAACTAATTGATTAACAGACATGTATAAAGAATCAGAGCATCATTTATCAGACAATTTCTAGATTGGTAGCATTTGATCATCTCAGTTTAAGTTAATAGAAAAAATCAAAGATAAAATGGTAATACAGTGGATAAACTGCTTTTTATACCAACAGTATTTACTGTCGACATACAAAGCACTTTGAACCGTTAGGCACTATTTTTAGTACATATAATTACAAAATATATTTGGAGGAAGCAGTAATAGAACAGGAAAACATAACATATTGCTGATTACTGCAAAGAATGCTGAGAGACCAGTTATGAAGCAGAGCATACTAGTGAAAATGAACATGTCAGGGCCGGTGCGGCTCCTTATTTATTTTATTTTTTTTAAAATTGAATAACAAGAATAAATAGGTCGACTCCATACTGGTTTATGTGGTAAAAATACCTGAATAATTTAAAATGTTGTACAGACGCTGAATAAAATGGGAAATATTACTTCGAACTGAAGAGCAGCCAGAATTAGAGAAAATCAGACTTCCTACTTATTTTGTGTTTAAAAATAAAAACTGTCATATTAGGACAACCCGAGAATTCCCTTATTCACCAGTGTGTGTATTATGTCTTTAAATTACGTTTGTCCTCTGGTCGGTTTGTCTGACGAGACTCGAGTTTATTATTATCAATTTATTTCTCTGGTGAGGAGACACCTCTGGGACAGCTGTTGGCTAGAAGGATGTGAGTTACATTGAAAGGTGTGAAAAGTACCCCATGAGCAAAACGTTACAAAGTCCATGTGACGTTGTCCCTGAAAGATTGAATAGAGAATTTTGAAATACATGCGTAATTATGATTTCATATTAGAATATTTCAAATTTTGATATCTTAAGTTGACATCTAGAATAATGAGAAGACATAGTTAGCATTAGTAGAGGCATATGATGCAAGAAAGCAAGCCTATGCAGCATCAGCCAAAAAAAATAAAATAAAATAAATAATAATAACCTTCCTATTTCACCCCTCCTTTCGTTCCAAATGTCTGTTCAGCTCAGCCTTAAATTTATTTAGGCTATCAACTTCCACAACAAAAGATGGAAGTCTGTTCCACCAATCAACTACCCGCTGACTAAAAGCAAATTTCCGCACATCTATTCTACAACTGTCTTTCCTCAATTTGAACCTATGCCCCCTCAAGTTCTTAATCTGAGCAAGAGGAAGAATCCCATCAGCATTCAGCTTGCTCATCCCATTCAAGGCCTTATACACCTCAATCAGATCACCTCGCAGGTGCCTAGTCTCCAGGCGCTGCAATTTGCAGAACTTAAACCTTTCTTGGTAAGAACACCCCTTTGTTCTCCTCACCAGTCTTGTTACCCTTCTTTGTACTCCTTCTAACAATTCTACATCCTTCCTAAAATGAGGCCTGCAGACCTCATTACACCTAGAGTACACAGTACTCTACGTGTGACCTGACCATTGCCTTGTACAATAAGATAAGCACCTCCCTGTCCCTGTTAGCAAAATTCCTATATATCATTGACAAGCCTCCATGACCTGCCCTGGCAGGACGTCTGCACTGCTCAGCGAACTTCATATTTGGCGACACAATTATCCCCAATTAGTTACAATCAGTTGAAAGGGATCAAAATTAAATGCAGTTTTGGGCCGAGTAGCTGCGCACTAAAGTTGCACGATACGACAGGAGTCGGCAAATATTTGCAATCTGTAGGCGTTATCGTTACAGAGCTTTTCCCCTTTCATTTCTTAGTTGATTGAAGAGTTCTATCGTGTTAACTAGAAAAAAGCGACTTAGGCTGTCCAAATTTTTTAAATTGCTTTGAAGAGGAGGTCTTGTTTCAGCATTCCTAGGGGCTTCTCGATGAGAGTGAAACAAACCGTCAATGCTAAGAGCATCTAATCTTCCTGTTAGTAGTTGGGCTAATGGGAAAATGTATCTTGTGTTAATTGTTTGTTTCTCGGGAGGAACACTGAGATTGGAAAATATGATGGCTCTAGAGATAGTAAATGGGTGATTCGGGATCCTGTTCAGCCATCTCAAGAGCCAGTATTCAATACTTAGGAAAGCTTTCAGGTTGCTGGGTGGGGCGGAGGACCAAATTTGTGAAGCATAAAGTGGGATGGGACGCATACATTTCAATATATACTTTTTAACAAGATCTGGGTTTCTAATGCCAATTAACTCCTGTTAGGCAGCCCAGAGCGAAGCATATGTTTTTGCTTTGATGTAATCAAAGTGTTCGGAAAATGTTAGTCGCTCATCCCATTTTAGGCCAAGGTCTACATGCGATTTAAACTGTGGAACTTCCCATCCGCTTACCATTGTAGAGGTATTGTTCCTGCTTTTTTTTTCTTTGTAATTTTCATCTGGGCAGATTTGCTTGGGTTTTAATGTAGTCCAATACAGTCGCGGTAATACTCCAGTTCATTTAATTGTGTTATTGGCTTGTTGATTTGTTTACTTAATTTGTTGTAGATCTTTAGATTTGAAGAAGAATTTCAGGTCATCAGCATATATAATAAAGTTGTCTTTATGGGATGCAAAAAATGGTTCCAGAGTTGCAGCAAATAAAAGTGAGGAGAGAACGCCTCCTTGTGGCACTCTCTGCGAAATGGAGTAATGGGCAATAAAATCACCATTAGAGATTTTGAGGCGTCTTTTCTTCAAAATGTTACATCAAATTTTCAGGAGATTGTCTTGTATTTTGAAGTAGAAAGATAAAATTTGTTCCACAGTCGTTATCGAGATATTGTCAAAAGCTGCGGATGTATCAAAGAAGATAATATCGAGCTGCTCCTTATTGTTGAGAGTTTTTTGAATGCGAAAAAGGGTTTCGAGGAGATTTGTGACAGTCCTGAGGGGGAAACCTTACTATCATCACCCGACCGACAAATCTACAGAGTGAAAAAGAAAAAAGCCCATAAAAGCTCCTCTCTTCATTGAAGATATTCGAACTCGGGCTTTTTCCACCCGATGTGTGGAAGTAGGGTAATTATAACTACTGTGCTATTTGCGTAGACTGCTTATTTTGTCCTGCGATCCAAATCAGTGTTATTCGGACAGTAGGTGTTAATAATTAACAAAAAGATGGTATTCAGTTAATAATGCTGTACGAAAATTTGAGAGGCTTCATTGTTCTAATGGATAGAGTTCTATTAATAAATGTGGAACTGGATCTAAAACTAACAAGAATTTGGAGTTCGCATCGCTACCAAAAAGGAAAAAAAAGATAAAATTACTGTAAGTTATTGTAATAGGGTTTTAGGAGCATCATCAACTAAGGTCATATTGCTCCGTATATACTGTCTGTAAATTGTGTGTTCTGAGATCGATTTGCTGGACGAAAAACCCGAGTTTCCGGGAGATAAAACCATCTACCCTTACTTGGGACCAACTTACTCAGCCATGTTGTGAAAAAGGTCTATAAAAATTTCTCACATCATCAACGGGACTGGAACTTGGGTCTTTTCAACCCAGTGTTGTGGAGAACAGTGATTCTACCAACTGTGTTACCCACGAGGGCAATTACTGTCCAAACACGGCATAGAACAATCAACAGTTTTAGTACCGATTAACAATATCAATTCGTGGCTGAATCGGAGTCACAGAGTTCTACTAAATATCGAAACAGGTTCTTAAAGTTTTGATAAAATGTGATCTCTTGTGTTAGACAAACAATTTGCAGGTAAGACACTTCCAGGAGTATAAAATATAATTCAATTCAATCTCTCTCTCCTCTCAGTTAAAATACATATTAAACTGATCTTATTAGGTCCATACACTTTTGTGTACCAAATATTCTTCATGGATATCTTCTAAAACTAATTGTAAACTATTAATACATACCTTGAGAAAGAAACAGTTCAAAATAAAGGCGATTCCTACACACAACGTTAATTATAATGTCAGGAGATCGACTTTGTCAGGTGTTACCAACACTGGACTTCTCAAACTTTTGAAATCCGGTTTATTCTTACTTACAAGACATTTATAGGTTACACTAGAACATTAGTGAACTAGTCTTCAGAGACATGCGTGATGACTTCACCACTATCTGGTTTACATATTTAACCATTTGTCTTAGACAAGCCCATTGCTAACAACACGGGAGCAAAAAGAAAACCACGATACGGGAATTTCCTCGTACTGGATTAGATAATCATGACAACAGAGTCTCACACACACACACGTTTCACGAATACCTGTTTGTGCAAAAATTCAGGGCATCTGTTTTTATTTTAGCTGTTATCCCAACTTCAGAAGCATTGTGAGATATACTGAATAGTTGTATTAGCCAATCATTCGTTGAATGAAGGTTTAGGGGAAATTATAGATTCTTTTCCCCATTCCATTTCCTCTAGTTTCAGATGCTCGGTCGTTGTTGAAAAAAATGAACTATTTGAATAACGCGGAGTAACACATCAGTACGTTGCAAACACGTCGCGATGATTGAAAAGAGTCGTAATAACTGAAAAGAGTATGTATGTAATCATTCATAAATAGCGCATGCTTTGAATACTTTATTTTGATGTATTTTAAACAAAATGAGTTCAGTAAATACATTTTTAATTTCTATCTTGTATGAGGTGCAAACTAAAAGTTCCTGGACTGGAACAATAAAATTAATTTAGACTTGCATTAGTTACACCCTGTTCACTTCAGAATAGTGACTTCCAGGGTTTATACATCGATCCCAGCGCTTTTCCAAATCTTTGAAGCACTTCTGCAACTCCTATTCCGTGATTCTGTCCAAAACTTTAGGGGATTCAACATGAATCTTTGCGATGTCATCAAAATTTCGACTTTTAATTGGATTTTCATATTGGGGAATAGGAAGAATTCACAGAGGGCCAGTTCGAGAGAGTAGGAAGGGTATGGGACTATCTCCATTTTGTAAATGGCTAGAGACTAGTGAACAACAAAGCGGTGAGGATTAGCGTATTGTCATGATGCAAACTGCCAATTCTGAGTGCACCATTTTGGCGTTTTCTCCTGAAATTCCTCAAACAGCTTAGGACTCCCGATATACAATTGGCAATTTGGCTCTGCTGAAGGAACTCTTGATGAACAGTTCCCTTATTACCCAAGAAAACAATCAACATGCTCTTGACAATTTATCTGACGTGCCTTACCTTTTCAATGATGAACCTTTCCACTAGAAGGACGGTTTTTTTTTTTTTTTTCTATTTTTGGTCACAACCAACTTTGGAAACGAAGTTTCTCTCCTTTTCGGCCTGTATAAGTCTTTGCACATAGAAAGCCGGCATAAGATCCTTCAAGAAGGATCTGCATGTTACATGTCAGAAATTCTGAGAAAGGCCAGGGACCCACTTTTAACTTACTATAAATTAATAAACGGAAGAAAGTATGAACACAAAGAGGTAATTATTAAAGTTGAACGAAGCGAAAAGTTTATCTGAATCTGGAGAATATTTTACAGAAAAGAATTTGTGAGTTGACTGAGCATTAGCAGCACTCCCCTTGTGTGGGAATGAGCTAATTTGTGATGCTGCAGAAGACTGAAAGCCCGGGACGGCTGATATAACATTGCAGTTCGCACATGTGGCTATCACTTTTTGAGTGCCTGCGAAGAATTGTTCGACATAGAGATTTTTCCATCTTCGGAAGTGGGCCACGAAGTAGGGAGGAATAAGTACTCTGGTGAGGCAAACCCTGGGACCGCCTGAGCTTTCCAGGGAGGGCCTCTCCCACCCAGATATCCTCGTGAACTTTAATGTATAGTGCTACAGGTCAAGTGGTACAGGGGCTCTCCCTCTCCCCCATCTTTCCGTTGTGTACTTTTGTTAAGCAATACAAACTCTGTGAAGGCCAAAAAGCGTGCATTGATGTGTGGTCTGCGTCGTGTTGTGTTTTGTTAAGTTCGTCTGTTATTCATCTGGCTTCTTAGCCGCGAAGTGCTTGGAAAACCAAGGCCTCTCCGTTTCCCATCCATTACCATGAAGCTGGGGCGAACCGTGGCGTGGCCTTAGCTTGCCAGGAAGGGTCCTCTAGAAAATAAAAAAATGTGAAGTTTTGTTGGAAAGAAGAGTGGGATGACATTTCTAGCTTGGAGGGTACGTGAAAGTGAAGAAGGTGGATGATAGGAAGACATCCCCCGGGAATACAGACGAATTGGGGGAGAGAAGAGACAGCCCTGTAGAGGCAACCCACCGTCCACTGTGGAGACTGTTTAGAACAGCAAAAATGTTTAGGGTGCTAAAGCCCACCAGACGGTGTCGGGATGCGAGGTGGTGAAGGGGTAGGCAATATCCTGGGTGTTTAAGAGATTAAAATCATTGGATCAGAGCACCCTTTTGTGGGGAGAAAAAGGGATGGTTGCTGTTGGGCTATTATATTATGTTGAAAAATCCCATACTGGTCAGAATAGCTGTAGCCATTGTCGCCTTGCCATCCACAGCATGGCATCAGCACAAGTAGTGTGGGGGGGGGAGCATGCACATTGTGTATTTTTCGCAGGCCCCAACAACTCATTCGACAATCTCAGAGTTTACACACATGATCAGAAATATTTTTACCACAATTACACATCTTAACTTGCAAGGGAGTATTTAATTTTTTATTTTTTTTGGTGGGAACACGTATTCAGAGTGCAACATTCAAGAGATAATTAGGACATTCTCATGTACTCTTTCACCTAAAAAACATAGAATCACTCATTACAGCACTCTAAATATAGATCAGCACACACTTTTTTTGCAGGTTAAGGATCCTATGAACAATTACACTGGATAGTCATACCAGGGAGAGACTGGGATCTGGAAATGAGTTTAATCCATTCTTTTCCATCTATTTTTCTGTTGTCACTTCATGAACCTTCATACTCAATCTGGTCATTGAGATACTCAGCAACTGCAGCTTTTTGTCTATCATTGTAAGAGTGATTGCTCGTTATCAGCTAATAATCTTAATTGAGTATTATAATCCTGAAAAGTGAAAAATTCCGATAAGAAAAGCATATTTCTTGGTATAAGTCTACTTCAGAATCGATTGTAGGGTTGCAGGGGATGAGTTCTTCAGAATTTTTCCAGGTCACGAGGCATCACCATATCGTACCTTAAACTGCGTTTATTATACGGTCGGATTTCTTGTTTAGCTGGATGAAAACCTTTATAAACAAAAATATGAATCCGCCTCAGTGATTGATTTTTTGACCACGATATGGAAAACCAAGTGATTTTCAGAGTTCCTTCCGTTCCATCATGATGTATTTCTACATTTCAACCGTCGATAAGAATCATACAGGAGTAGATAAGGTGAGTTGAGCTTGTTTTTATTCAACTTAAGAAAAGATTAAGTTTATGTTTATCTGTATCGTAGAGTTGACTCAGCGCCTCCTTAGCCAAGTGGGCAGGAGCAGTAGCGCGCAACACACGCTTCTTGATTAGACCTGGGTTCGAGCCTGTGACCACCAAATACGGAGGATGCGGAAGGTCAGGGAATGACCACTGCATATTTCCAGCCAGGATAAAGGGTGAGGGTTGGCGTCAGGAAGTGCATACGTAAAAATTGCATGACAAAAAAAACAATAAAACGCTGACCCCCATATATAATGGGAAAAAGCGAGGACAAAAAAGAAAAGTGTAGAGCAACTTGCAACCTCGTGCAACTTTTTGAGAAAAGATTATTTCTGTAGTTATATTTCCTTAATTCATTAAGCTGCTCGGTTATTCTTTGAAATGTAATGTGTAAAAACAAGACAAACTTCAAATGAAATTCTAAATTTAATGAACATTTCAAAGGTACAGTGATTATATTGAAACAGTTAAAATGCAGTTGATGAAAAGTGTAGAAGTAATTTTGCTAGTCCCTCTGAACGTTTCTTGATATTCATACACAACGAAGGAAAACTTGTTTCTTAGTACTTTTTGGATTCTGAGAATGGAAATAAGCTGGTAGACTTGTTTTTGAAGTTTAGGTGAAAGAAAGAGCAATACAGAAAGAAAGGACAAAAGAAAAATTGCTGAGAGAGAAAGAAAGAGGAAAAAAGAAATAAATTTTAATAGAGCTGAGCTGGTAAACTTATTTTTTGAAGTTTGAGTGGCAGAGAAAGCGAGAAAAAAAAAGGAAGAATGCATACAAAGGAAGAAAGAGATACTGAGAGAAAGTGAAAGAAAATAGAAAGAAGGCGGAAACAAAACGAGTGAGGGAGAAGAGAGAAATGATTTCCATTTCACCTAGAGAATTAAAGGGAGTGAGAGAGGAGAGAAAGAGAATTATATAAGTAGCCAGGGTCGGCAGCGAGAGTCTCGTTCAAGGAAATAGTACATCTTTAAATCGAGGCTAGCACGTTGCTGATGTAGTAGTCTCAATGACATGTTTTCTCCTTTGAGGGAAAGACAAGTAGGCCACACTGGCTTTTTCTTGTCAGGAGCATGTCAACTGTAGTACTTATGATAGCTGTATGCCTTTTTCCAGATAACAGTGGTCATACATCATATCTTGAAGTTATCTTGAAACAATCATTTCTCCAGTTGTAGTAACAGTGATGTTTTTTAGGAGCATCAGCGACTAAGAACATATGGCTCGATGTATATTGTCTCTAAATTACTTGTGTTGTTAGGTTGATTTTCTGTTCGCTGGACGAAAAACAGAGTTTCCGGGAGAAAAAACCATTCTACCATCGCCTGAGACCGAATAACTCAGCCATGTTGTAAAAAAAGTCCATAAGGATTCCTCACATCATTGACGGGACTCGAACTCGGGTCTTTTCCGCTCGATGTGAGGAGAATGGTGATCCTACCAACTGTGCTATCACGAGGACTCATTTCTCCAATCTTCGCTTAATGTCAGCATGATGTTATTCATCAACATACAATGCCCAAACATGTCGTGAGCGATTTCTTAGCTAGCCAACCAGCTTATGTGAGACATTAACCTTTAAGAATTAATTGTCAGAGGAACCAAATTATAGTTCCCGGGACTTAATCATACATTCCAGTGGGATTTCTCAAGATATATCTGGCTATGACCAATTAAAAGCAAAAGCATTCAATCTATTTCCAAAGAAGAAACTCCTTTCTGAATTAATATGCTCCTCTCTGAGCTTCATTCTTTTCTCTTAATATTTATTTTTACTCAACGAGATCTGAAAAGAAAGTTGTAATAGTAGAATTCTTAAATCTTACGCCGAAAGAAAAGATTTTTAAGCGGATTTCTTATTCTTAAACTGGAAATGTTCTCACCGAATTTCATCATCAGTAGTACAAATCGATGTTAGACAGTGATGAAAGGACACGTGCAGGCTTAGATTCGTGGGAAGGGAAGTAATGTGTAACATTATCAATATCAGAGTTGTCTGGTGACATCCATACCTAATTTAAGAGGAAGTGATCAGGGATACACAGAAAAATTGCAAGTTTTAGGTGGAGTACATTCGTTATCTGGGTCAGACTATCAAGGCCAAATGTAGTTCTAGATTTAAGAGCAAGTAATAAGCATCTTCGACAGTACAATCGAATTAATTTAATGGGAACATTGTCCTCGGTCAGTAAAAGTAAATGAAAAAATTAACAGGAAACATTAAAAAAATCACAAGTTTGGGTGACTACGAGGGAGGTATCAAAAAGTTCGTACCCTGACCTAGATAAAACATCAGTAGGAAGATGCCATTTTAAATATAAGTTGTCTACATATTCAATAACTAACATTTGAAATTTCATTCCCTTAGATGATCGTACACCAGAGGCAGATCCCGGAATCTGAGGAAGGACGCTGTGGTTGATAAAGTGGAGTATCGAGCAGTGATCAAGTTCCTGCGTTTGCAGGGCAAGGAAGCTCAAGAAATTGACGAAGAAATGAAAGCTGTGTATGTCATTTTGTCATCAGAAGAATTGTCCATTCTATGACATTGTAAAAAAAAGTGGAAACGGGAGTTCCAGTGTGGTCTTTGACGAGCCAAGAGAAGGAAGGCCATCAACATCCACAGACAGTGAGACGGTTGCAAAGGTTGAGCAGCTGGTGCTGAGTGACAGACGTGTGACAATTCATTTCATCGCAAATGCAGTGGGAATTAGTTATGGGCCTGCCCACAGCATATTACATGACCTCAAAATATTAGGGCCGCCCATAATTTCTTATATATGCCCTTATATGTATTCCTTCTGTAAACTGCTTGTGTTGTCTGGTCGATTTGCCTGTTTTTCTGGAAATAAACCCAGTTTCTGGGGGAGGGGAAACCTTTCTATCTACTCCTGAGACCCACTGACTCAGCCACAGAATGCAGAAGCCGTTTTTGTTCAACGAGGTTGCAGTTGCTACTGTGGAGAAGAGACGGAGAGGGTGCCACGTCTTGTTCCAATCTTCATGCGATGTGCGATTGTTGCCACCAAAAATAAGGGACGTCCATTTACGTGGCCAGTTAATGTGTGAAGGCTTGTGTAAAACCAAAGCTGGTTAATTTTTGAGGTAGTGAATTGAATATCAGGTAAAAAACATTTGGTCGCTGCTTATTTGGTCAAGGAATTCCATCTCACCTGCCATCTTTTAAGTAGCTCACTTCAACATTTCGCTTTTTCGTTCTTTGGATGGGTGGTGGGATCATAGATCAAATCGGAAAAAGTTAGAGGAACTCCTCTACGAATATAACAAGAAAAAACTTTGTATGTGAGATACAGATCCAGAGGTAATAAGCCTGCAATATCTTGTAAAGATGCAGTTGAAGCTAATTTTACAAGTACTCAGAGGAGTTAGAAAAAGGTTCTTTGAACACTGTCTGGTTTGGTTTGAACTGTGGTAAGTTAGGATCTGTAAAAACACCATATGCTAGCTGCATATGTGACGATTAGAATAAAAAAAACTGCGTAATATAGAATTCTGAGAGTTCCCTTTTTCAAACCCCAGTCCTGCCTGGAGATTTTGATTGCCCTATGCCCACTATAAGCGGTTCGAGACAATTGGCAAAGACAGTCCATTAAACCAACAACCGATAAATTACTTTTCAAGGAAATATCATAATCAAAGTTTATATGAAGACATCCTTAATTTATTTTTCAAAGTCTATTCCACACTGGTGGTGCGCGCTGGTTCAGGATCTTACCGATACCCACCATCAGAACATGCTTCTGGTTCAGGTGGACTGAAGGGAGTTGTATCTGGTCAATTTTCAGTCCACCTGAACCAGAAGCATGGTCTGATATTGGGTATCGGTAAGATTCTGAACCAGCGTGCACACCAACCCTGATGCCCAGAGTATGGAAGCAAAAGTCACCCCAGGATTCCATTACACAAGAAGCCTAGCTTCAGGATAAAAACTTGCCACCACCAGCATGGTCTCATGATAGTTATCGGTAAGATTCTGAACCAGCGTGCACACCAAACCTGATGGGTAGAGTATGGGATCAAAGGTCTCCCCAGGCTTCCACTACACATGGACCCAGATCCAGGATAAAAACTTGGCACTGTCCCGCTGGCTAATGGAGTTAATCCCTCACCTATAAATTAACTGCTGGCAACGCCTCTTGCCTGTATGCACATCAGGGCGCATCGGCAAGAGGAGTGTGTCATTAAGAATATAATCTCTTTTTATCTACCTTAGATTTGCTGTTTTCTATTGTAATGGCACATCAGAACTTAATACTTTAGAATCGTAATTTGTTTATTGTAAAATTGGTAATTGTATTATTGGTAACTGTAACAGTAATATTCAAATTCGAAATCCTTTCTATTTTCATTTTCCCCAACAGCATGGTCTGATGATGGGTGTTGGTAAGATACCCGAAACGTCACCTTAATGTGTAGTAATTTAGGTGAACAGCCTAATAAACTATATTAGTAATTTCACGTGGTATAAGAGTCGTAATAATAAAAAAAAATAAAACCCTAAAGTGTATCGTGATTCGTCTGACCACATGATTTCTTCCATTGTCCAATCACGACGTCCTCGGCACTGCTGCAAACGCATTTTCCTGATCCCCTCCCCCCAAAAAAATAAAGGGGCTTCCCAATAGAAAGGCGACTCCAATACCATGCGAAGGAAATTCTTCAATTCTTTGCGCATGGTACAGGTGGAAATATGGTAGTTCTGGGGTTGAAATCCGATGTTATTTGTTGCACACAGGATGTCCTATTTTAGCCTATAGTCTTCCTTAAAGTACGACGGCTTCGATCTTGAAGTAGGGGTTTTCTGCCACATTTACGCCTCTGAGGTGTGGAAGAACCGCACCCTTCCCAGTCATTAAAAACCTTTGAGATGGATGATTTTGAGAAACCGGTTATGTCTTTCGTTTCTTGAATCGTGGCTCCTGCCAAACGTGCGCCCACGATGAGTCCTTTTTAAAACAAAACTTTTTTTCTATAAAGTGGTTATACTACCCACTTATAATTACGTGGCTGGAACCTGGTCCCATCGTGCCGGGCTCTCCACTTTTCAAAATAAATTCAATAAACTATTAAATTTCAAAATAAATACAGCTTTTTACTACTTCTCGTTAAAGCACATAGAGCTGTTTCCGCGCATGCTCTACAAGTTTTATCCAGTTCTATTCCCCATGATCTGTATTTCCCACTGTTAATGCTAAAAGACCCAGATTCCAATCCCATCAATGACATGAGCTTTTATGGGTTTTTTTCATTCCGTGGCTGAGTTAGTAAGTCTTAGGAGAGGACGTTTGTCGAGTTAAGTCTCATCACTCCCGCGCAAAGCGAATATTAATCACCCCTAAGACATTTCTTTCACTAAATACTTCAACTTGGTTGCATACCAAATAATAAGTTAATTTCAATTCAGGTATTCTCTGGTGAGTGTGTGGAGAACGGTGATTATACCAGCTGTGCTACACACGAGGGTTTTAGATGTATCTAATAAAGTGGAACTCGTTGTATGTTATCCTGATAATGTGTGCGCGGTTTCTAAATTACAGCCCAATGCACTTCAACTTTTTATGGGTGTAAGAGTTTCTAAAAATGGTGTTAGGATTCGTAGAGGATGCCATACAAAACTGGGGATGGAATTATTTTGGCCCTTTCTCTAACGAAAAATTTAAAGCACGCATACTTGAGATGTGAAGAAACTGTCATATTACGGATTCATTTTTCTTTTTTTCATCAAGACTCTCTCGAAAACATGATGAAAGATAGAATTACTTCGTGCCTATGACAAAGTGCAAGGATTCCTGCAAATCACTTTTTGTAATATTGAAATTTGAATAAAACTCTTTTGAAGATAAAATACGTGATATTCTGAAATTAAAGAAAAATATGAAACAGTAAGCGAATTCAGAATCGGTTTACACAGCCTGACTCCGACCCTAATAGGACAGTGAATCACTGGCACATTCACTGTTCAATTAGGGGCGATACAGAGTCGCCGCTAGTAGTTTTATATACAGAGTCCTAGTTCTCCTGGAACTAGGATTCTGTATATAAAACTACTCAACTTCTAGTTTGAAGTCTAAGACTTCTTCATTTACATCGAATATTGATGATGAAGTCTTCCACTCTCCCCACGCTCTCTTTTTGTTTTCTTTTACTTCCCATGGATCCATCTGTTGACCCCTCGCTTTACTATTCTTTCCAAACCCCCTCCCAGATTCATACTTCTCCAATTTAAATAGCATGTCTCTTCTTCTTCTATTGCATCTGCTTGGGACTTGTCCTAGATACATGCAGCAGGACGACAGTAGATCTTGGCGACCTCCACTTGGGACGCGGTGACCAGGTGTTGCTGTTTCTCACCTGCTAATTGCTAGATGTCGCCGACAACACAACAGGACATATCATCAAACTTACACATTCAACACACTACATACAAATGGCCGGCTTTGGCGCAAGCTTCTTCACAAGATGTACAACAGCTAATGGGGGAAGCCCTGGGGTCCGCCACAAGACATGAATATCCCCTGAATATTTCATATTCTGAAAGTTCAAATGTAATGATTTTGTTCAGCAGAAGAGTTTCTCAACTGTATTTGGTAAAATGTTTTTATGAATGTAACAATAAAGGAGAATGCTATTAATGGAGATTCAGTCTGATTATTGTCACATTCAATTTGGATTCAGTCGGATTATTATCAAATTCAAATTAGATTAATCTGATTATTATGAAATTGTTAAATTTGACTAGCAGATGTTATGGCTGTGTTAATGTAGCTCACAAAACATTCATTAGGAAAATTCCTGTGGTGATGAAATATGATTAATGTACATTACTTTATCCCAGTTTTTATTAACCGGACAACATGACACAGCTAGAGTTCATTTTTTGTATAAAATTTAAAAAAATGAAATATACTTTCCCTGGACTCACTGTGCAATTTACCTCCATATGACCTCGCGGAGTTACTCTTTTCTAAATTCTGGTTATAAACACTATTCTTCCACACCATGTGGAATCTTGCCCATGCGGGAAGTAATTCTGGTGGGCCTCCAATAAAAATCGGACAAGAATAACATTGTTTTTCTTATGAAAAATCAGATTTTTCATCATTAAAGAAAGAATTTGAGTGGGGATTCATTGAAATCGGAGACCACTTACCAAGACAGTTAGTGGGTTTTAGGAACATGGGCTACTAAGACCATATTGCTCCATGTATATTGTCTCTAAATTGTGCGTGTTCTTTGATCGATTTTCTGTTTCCCTAATGAAAATCCTAGTTTCAGTGAGAAAAAACCCATGCTACCCTTACTTGAGACCGACTAAATGAACCACATTGTGAAAAAGGCCCATAAAAATTCCTCATCGACAGGACTCGAACTCATGTCTTTTCCTTTCCGATGTGGGGGAGGACGGCGATCCTACCAACCGTGCTACTCATGAGGGCTTACACCAAGGGAATCTTGTTTGCATGTTTCTCGCAGGTATGCAAGATTTCACGATGGATGCGAGACTCAGGAGGCTATTAGTTACCATGCATGGCAAACTCCAATGGTTCATTTAATGATAGAACAATTTCCCATCAACAGAGAAACAATTAGTGTAATTCTGATAGAAGATTTGGCCAACGAATGATCCGCTCAAGGTTCGTTTCTCACTGTTTGATTGAAATGGCATTGAAGATAATCAATGCCATGTCTGTAATGGTGGCATTTTTTAGCTAAACATTCAAGTAGGCAGTCGAAACGAACTTTAGGATGGGCACTATCAGATTAACTGAAGAGGATATACACCGCATATCTGGTACAGAAAAGTTTTGTTTAAAATTTCTTAAAATTTAATTTCTATACTTTTTTAGATAGCCCTGTAGATTAATTAACTCTGTACTAGAGTGATATTGCAAGGGAGAGATGAATTTTTATCAGTGTGGCCTGGACTTGTGGGTAAAAGAAATCTATTATGTAGAGACGCTATTCATGTGAACAGAGGTGGTGTAAGAAGTTTTGCGTATATCGTTCAGGATACTTTAAGCGTTTAGAAAAACTGCTAGTTAGGAGGAGAAGATTAATATCTTTATCTGATGGCATGGGTCAAAGTATTTCCTGCACACAGTTCAGGAATGATTGTTTGTTACGGCAACAGCCGATTTTGGAAAACGGTTCTGAAGGTGGCAACGTTTCATATGAGCAGGAATATAACGCTATAGGATTGTAAACTATAGAAGAATACTTATTCTTAACAATGTGTACAGTAATATCAGGAGTGTTGACAAAAAATGAGTGAATTTGAACATTAGGACAACTAAGGCTGACATAAAAATTCCTCACGTGTCGACAGGAGTCGAACTCATGACTTTTCGACTCGATTTGGGCAGAATAGCAATTCTCCCATCTCTTCTACCCACGAGTGCTCGTCATTGGGAACAAACGTTTTAAATGAACTGGATGATTTTTATTTATAGTCTGTTGTTGAGAACTTCTTAAGGAACAACAAGGATCCAGAATACAAGAATATAGTTAAAAATATGTCGGAAAACTTCATGAAGCTGGGCTGCGACATGAGTGTCAAGGTTTTTACACTCCTACATCGATTATTTCCCAGAAAATCTAAGAAGCGTTAGTTTAGCTATTAAAATGAATCATCCAGAACGCTGCAAGAAAGTGTATAGAACCTTCTTGCAGCGTTCATCATTAACCATAATTCAGGTTAATTATGAAGGCACAATTGGATTCTGAAGAGATTTCCTTGGATTAGACGAGTGTCAAAGTATTGCCAATTCACAAAGGCCGTTCTAATTGTGATGCTGGTAACTACAGACTGGACAGTCTGACTCCAGTAAAAGGGAAAATCTTAGAGGCAAGTATTAAGAGCGAAATCCAGGGAACATTTCGATAAAAATGGTATTTTGAGAGAAAAACCATACGGTTTTGTTGAGAAAAAACCAGTTGCTCATGAGTTAGAAGTTGAAAGCAATTTCGATACAGTGTATTTGGATTTTAGCAAGGCATTTGTCTCAGCAACTCATGAGAGGTTGCAAGTACTAAGCGCGTAGTACCAAGGTTCTACGCTATTTCCTCTGAATTTTCTTGTAAATCAACACGCGGCCTCAGTATGGTCAATCAATACAATAAAACGTTAAACACGTATCGAAAAAATGACTACATTACTATGGCTCAGTTAAAGGAATTGAAGGCCAGAACATTTACACGATGTTCTAATTATTACTGATAGTAGGACTACTACCCAAGACATTTTACATTCGTTTAATAATATTCATTCCAGGCTCAAATTTACATTGGAAAGGGAGGATACTGATACAAAGTCATTAAACTTTCTTTAATGCTTTCTTTAAAAGTCATTAAAATTTCACGCTTGCTCGGGACTCGAATAAAATCCAATTCCGCATCTATCGAAAACCTACAAACACCGGTATGCTTCTACATTATAACAGCTATCACCCGTTGACCTACAAAAGATCGATTATCTTTAATCAATTTCTAACTACCTATAAATATTCAATGACGGAATCTACATTGGGCTCAGAAATACAAATATTAACCAGCAGCTTGTTAAACAGGGATTTAACAATCCTTGCTATAATAAACCCTTTAACCTTTAACCCTTGCTTCAATAAACCGAATTAGGGTACAAGCTAGCGATAGGATACAAAATACTACATCATCCAACAATCGTAATATCAAAAAAAATTTTATTTCTGTTCCATGTGTTGAACAGTGGCACAAACAACTTAACAGATTCTTTAAAGATACCGAATTTAAAATTATGGCCAGGCCAATACTGAAAAATCGCTCAGTCCTTTCCTCGTTCACAACACAAATAATGACTTGATAAACAACATTTCTTAGGGAGATTGCAACTCGTCGTACCAAGGTTCGACGCGGTTTCCTCTGAATTTTCGTGTACATCAACACGCAGCCTTAGTTCGTGCTTCTCGTTCATCAGTGTCAGAATTAGCCTTTCATGCCGTTAAAGAAAAACATATTTTTCAACAAACATACTTAATGATAGCCCGCCATTTTTAATCTCCGATTCGTGGGCTTTTACGCGCATACACGAAGACAAATAATCCCCATTTAAGTTTCATATTCACCCCTATTCCGTAATTTTCATTCTTGTGATCACGACATATGGTCGAAAAGTGTTGTCAGCTCCAGGAAGGAAAATTGTTTTGCAAATTTTTCGTTAAATTTCTTTTAATTAATTTAATTTTTAATTGCGTAGATTGACTTCTAATTGGATTCAATCGTTTTTTAATTTTTTTTTTTACTGTAATGTAAGATTTTCGATTTTTTCGTTTTAATTGCTGGAAAGTATCATACGGAAGTGTTCTACGTGTTATATTGAGGTAAACTTCTCTTATTATTTTACAAGCATTTCTAATCTATATTTTTTGGCAGGTGCAGAAAAAGCCTTTGGCTTCCTTGCACTATAGGGCTAATAACAATATTAATACTAACTCACATGTGTGAAGGAGGCGCCCTTGTATCTCATGATCGTAAAAATACACCACACCAGTTAAAGAGAATCTGAGAAATTCGAAACTCTGAGAATTCGTATGAAACACTGTAGGCAGTCGAAGAGAGCCGATGTCTCTTAAATGTTTCCTGCAACTGAACTGAAAGGGATTAACTTCAGGTGTCTGGTAGACAATTTTTCTTTTTAAAATTTAATTTCTGTAAATTTAAATTTTATTTCAAATCTCATGATTTGTAAATTTAACAGTTTAATATCTCTAATATTTTGTTATATAAATTCTCTAATATATTTCAAATTAAATTTTGAAATCTTGTTTAAATTAAAATTTTACATCGATAATGATTGTTAGAATGTGTACTTTGAATACAAAATCCAAGGTCATATTGGGCCAGACAGAAATGCCTGGGGCCATTTCCGGTGTGAGTCAAGAGATTGTTGTTTGTATAGCCTGTGGCAAGTATTTAAGATCGGGCTACTAAAAAAACCAAACTGAACTGACGATTCTTGTCTTTGCACTCGTTTTAAGTACTTGACCGATCTCAAAGTAGACCTTGGTTCGTTACAAGAAGAATTGAGTCACTTAAGCAACGGGTGCGTGCCCTAGAAGCAAATGTAACAGAGAGCTCGTAAGGGACTCAAGTATCTCATGATCTGTCAAGTGATACACCTACAATTCGGTTCCCAGAACTGAAGAGTCAAGTGTATGCTGCTGTGGTTAAAGGAGATTTAGTTTGTCAGAGAAATGGGTAATATTTTTGTAATAAAGTTAGGTGGAGCTGAACCAGGGTTTTTCGGGAGGAGCAATTGATGTTATCACCAGAGTGTCAGAGGTGGGTGAAGGGAATATTATTATTCTTTTGAGGACTAACGATATTAAATGAACATAACCTGACCATTTGTTGGATAAATATAGGACCATGCTGAAAAATGCTGCGCCTTAAGTCAGAATATGTTTGTGTCTTCAGTTCTTTTCGAGACATGATAGGAAGGTTCATATGCTGGAAACTTTGTGGATTAATTCAAGATTTTAGGATGCTCCCAAAGATTTACGGCGGGAAATTGAGCGTGGCCCGCATTATAGATAGAAGAAATCTATTTTGTAGAGACAGTATTCATTTGAATGAAGGTTGTGCAAGGATCTTTGCCAGTATCATTGAGCATATCTTAAGGATTCGGGGAAAGTGTTATTTAGGAGAGAGAAGAGTAATAAACATCCTCGTTTATCTGACTACACGATCAAAGTAATGCTTGAGCACACCCAAATAATTCTTGTTTGTTGCTATCACCGGAGATGTAGGAACGATGTTCTGAGGATGGCAACGTTTCAAATGGGCGGGAAGACAAAGTAGGGTAACAAGCCTCATTAACTTAAAGGTGTGCAGGGTACTAAATTATAGAAGAATATTTAGTCTTAACTGTGCATAAAGCAATTTCAGGAGAATTAGTACTCCTTAATAGGACAACTAATGCTGACATAATAGAGCTCAAGTGGTGCTATCGAGAAATTGCGAATGATAAGTTCCATGGATGTATAGTTTGTATGTGCATGCTATATAATCAAGCTTATACTGTATAGCATCAGCTAAAATAAATAAATAAATCAGAAATAAACTTCCCATTTCACCTATACATCGTCCTCAACAGTTCCTTTAGTTCTTACTTGAATTTATTTAAGCTATCCACTTATCACAATATCAAATGAAAGTTTGTTTAAGCAATCAACCACCCGCTGGCCAAAGGGAAACTTCCGCACATCTACCGTCCTTTCTCAGTTTGAATTTATGCCCCCTGAAGTGCTTAATATGAGCAAGAGGAAGAATCCCGTCATCATTGGGCTTGCTCAGTCCATTCAAAGCCTTAAACCTCTCAGTAATTTGCAGAATTGAAGCATTCCTTGATAAGAACACCACTTTGTTCCCCTCACCAATCTCGCAGCAGCTTACCTAATATTCTTTTGTGGGTGGGGGATTTAATCTGTATGGGATGCCTATATTCTATTTGAACCTTTTCTTTATTCTCTTTTCCTTACCCCCACCTTTCGCATCTGACTCGTATATCTCACAGAAGAAATCGGGCTCTTGGGAATTTTTTATATTAAGTATATTCCTCCTTGGGATTGGGCTGAGTGTTCAAAATGACTAGTCACAACTTCATTAAGGCTATATACAAATCTTTATTACACATATATACAGGACAAGAAATTAAGAATAATTATGCGCATATTATAACATGATAACACCACATAAATGACACATTGTATGAACTAATTGGTTATGTAAATTTATATTCATGTACATCACTTATCTAGCACAAAGATATTAACACTTTCATGAATTTCCTTATGATAACTTCTCTAATGTATCATCAATTTTTCTTGGGGATCGCGCTCAGTTTCCACATTCAACTTTCTTATACAATCCTTATACTTTCTTATATAGCAATACTAATCACAAAACCTCCTCTGGCTAAATTACCATGATACAACTGAAAGCATCCTATTAACTAGCTTTTATCTTAATTATCTGGTTCATACCAGATAATTAAGATAATGAAAAAAAAAAACTTTCTGACTTGGTCACCAATAGTACAACTGGATCATCATATATGACAGTATTTACCTTAATTATTCCTTTCAATTTCCCGTCTATATTAGATACTTTACTTCATCATTGATAAATACAGAAAACAAAAATGAGCCCAACACCAAAGACTTGAGGACTCCACTGGTAACTTTAGTACAAGAAAAGCAGAGTCCATTGGTAACAAATCTCTGTGTTCTCCCGTCCTTTTATCTATAGAAGTAACTTGCCCCCTAACGCCAAACAGCTCCAATTTGTACAGCACTGTTATGTGCAACAGTATCAAAGGCTTTGCTGAAAGCCAACTACCTGATACAAAAATTATTTTTTTGCATCCAGTTCCTTTGTGACCACATCATAGTGTCCAATAAAATATGTCAAACATGATTTTCTTTAACAAATCCATGCTGAGTCTGAATTATGATCAGCCTTGTCTAGATGATCTTCCATTAATTCTTTAACTAATGACTCGATTGCTTTCCCTAGAACAGAAGTTGAGCTAACCGGTCGGTAATTACTTGTGTCACTTTTTAACCCACCTTTGTGTACATAGGATATATTCGCACAACTCCACTGCAACAGGACTTCCCCTGATTACAAGAATGGTCTCGTATTTGTAGCTAAGTATTTCCTTACATCCTTTGCTGCACCCCCTAATTATAACTGGACAGATCCCGTTCACCCAAGCGGCCTTTTTTACTTCTAACTCTGATAATTTCTCTTCCTCTTTCCTCTCGGTTATAACAAAACATTTAGTTCTCTGTAAGAGTTAGATACACTATTCTCTCCACTTTCCTACAGAAT
Source organism: Mastigoproctus giganteus (assembly GCF_048544385.1). NCBI lineage: Eukaryota > Metazoa > Arthropoda > Arachnida > Uropygi > Thelyphonidae > Mastigoproctus > Mastigoproctus giganteus. Next base: position 116,774,579 of record NC_143588.1, read on the forward strand.
TCCTCATACGTGCATGTCTATGCAAAATACTCATCGGTTTATCAGCTATCTGAGCAGGATCATCAAAAGTTGAACCATCGATATCAAGTGAACCAATTTGATTCATCTCCTTCTTTATAGGTTACAAAACTAAAGAGGTCTGCTATTTTTATTTGTATCCTTTTGCCAAAGATTTCTCTTAATATGCCTTCGCTTGTCTTTGTAACTTGACTTTGTGACTTCGCTCCTTTGTAACTTGATTACAGACTTGCTAATATCTGCCATAGACTTCTGTGTCGCCTGATAATTTATATGCATCCCACGCATTTTTCTTCTCTGCCACAAGTCTCTAGTTCATTTGACAACCATTTAGGCCTAAACCTTGAACTGTATTTCTTAATTGGTACGAAAAGTCTAATAATTTCTGATATTATTTCCCTCAATGTTCCCCATTTATAATTTTCTGATGGCAATATCATCAGCGGGTCCCACTATACAGAAGTTAAAACTGTCTGAGGTCACTGTATCCATCTTTATGAAATCAAGAACCGTTATTCCTCTTTAAGTATATCCCACATTAATGAACTGTGATCACTACCACCTGGTGATTCTTTCATCTACAGATTCTTAATTCATGCATAACGATTGCTGATAATCAGATTAAATGTATTCCTCTCTCTTGTTACCTAACGTGCTGCTGTACAAAACTGTCACCCGCTAAATCCAGAAAAGTCTTGCTATGTGCGATTGAGCAACTCCCTAGTTACAGTAAATAACTGAAAAGTAAAATTTCCCTATTATAAGATGGTCTGATTTGTTGGTTTTGTAATCCCCAACACTTTACTTTCTGGGGTACTGCATGTTCCAACAGAAGCAGTGCAAAAATCACTTTTACTTCTGCCTGTGGCGATTGTTAACTGTTTGTCTATGTATCCCCGAAGCAATCAGTTTTCTGATCGTCCTAACTCTGCCTCAATAGCATCAGAAAACATTCTTGCACCCATTCTATTTAAGAAGCAGTATCTCCTATTAGGAAACATACCAAGCTGAGAAATCCTCTACCCTATGAACATTGAACAATCTCCTGAGGACTGAATTTATTCACATCATATACTTCCTGCTGTTTGCCACGGGCAGAATTGCAGACACGTTGAAATTTAACTCTAATATGCGACTATTTCCCAACATTGTCCTCTACTTGTTAAGTCTGCACCACAAGTGGTGGGCTGTAACTGAGCCCCAGTCGTTGCTCACCTCGACTATCTCGTGCTGAACGCCCGAAAGTGAAATATATTTGTACTAACGGACAGTACTTGAACAAGTCAAATGCCCGGAACATAACATTTTACAAGAGATAGACACCAAAAGTTGATTGTCAAGGCTCGTACACTTAACAGGTCAGGTGTAACTCCTAATAAAATTGAATGAATGAGAGCGAGAAATAAAAACCATGAAGTATAATAAGAAGACCCAAGGAAATTCAGCCGTTTATATCATCTGACCTCATGTACGGTTCATAAAGAAGAGCATGCAATGTTGTACGAAAAGAAGAGGCTTTTTCTGGATAGAAATGTTCTTCACTGAAGGATTGTATGAAGGAAATCCATCGGAAAGAACTTCTGTGACTAATACCAAATCCAGCGTCGGAGGTAGAAATGGAAAGAACATCGCTATTTAAAAGAGTTGAAATTAAAAAAAAAATTTTCGAAATCTTCCTCCTTTGAAAATTATTAAAAGCCTTTTCATTCTGACTTTTCTTTAAATTTACTGAACTTTGAAAAATGTGTGCAATTCTACAATGAGGAACATAATAATAGAAAGGCAAAATTAGTCAATGTGCTCCTTATTGCAGATGAATCTCGGTACTGAGCTCCGAGAATTCCAGCTCTTGCAAAGTCATTGAAATATTAATGCATAGCAGGAAGGTACCACACGTGCGTGTGGCACTTCCATCTTTGCACGCATATCATTGGAGCCCCTTGTTCAATTGTTTCTATTATTTTGTTCAACATCTGTATTTTATAAAGCTTAAAACTGTGATGCTAATTGTATTTTTCTCTTTTCCAGCCATGGATATCCTAAAGGTTCTGCTGCTTTCGGGAATCTGCTTCTTTACGTGTATCGTTCCCAGTACACGCCAAATTGATATAAACCTCACAAAACAATTGGCGCAAATTGACTGCCAATTTGCTGTGAATGTGCACAAGCAGTTCTCATTGAAGCCTGGAAACTTGCTGTATTCCCCATTTTTCTTGTCCGAGTGCATCGCAATGATGTTTTTAGGGGCTAGAGGGAACACTGCAGAACTAATAAAGAAGGCGATGGGTTATGAGAGCATCGCAGTTTCAAAAGAACAATTACTCGATTTGTACCACAATTACCATTCCACGATTGGGAAAGAAGCAGATGGATGCATTCTGGAAGTGGCCAATGGCGCATTTTTGAAGCACGAATTAAAAATCAATCAAAAGTACGCCAACATGGTGAAGAATCGTCTGAAAGGCCTAGCAAGAAACATCAATTTTCATCTGCGGAAAGCTTCTGGTGAGATCAATTCTTGGGTTTCGAATGTGACAAAGCACAGAATTAGAACACTAGTAGAACACGTAGACCCGCAAATTAGCTCTGTTTTTATGAATGCAGTCTACTTCAAAGGTATGTGGAAGAGAAGATTCGACCCAGCACCAAGTACAGGATATCAATTTTTCAACAACGGATTGAGATCATCTGTTTCGCAGGTAACTATGATGAGCATGGAGAACGAATTATTCCCCTATGCCTTCATGAAAGAAAGGGGCGTGAGAATTCTGGAGCTTCCATACAGGGGCGACCATCTCGCGATGCGAATTTTCTTACCAGAAAAGTTAAATGGGCTATCACAAATCGAGCAATTATTATCAACGGACTTTCTCACCGAAGTCGACGAAAGCCTGAAGGAAGTGGTCTTGAATAGAGTTATGATTCCTAAGTTTAAACTGGAATACTCCAATCGAATGAAGCAGATCCTGGAACATTTGAAAATGAACAACGTGTTTACGAAACAGGCAGATTTCAGTGGGATTAGCGAAGCCGGTCACGTTTCTCTTTCATCACTTTGGCATAAGGCTTGTATTGAAGTGGACGAATTGGGAAGTGAGCGAACTTCACCCTCAAGTTTGGTAGCCACTCCCCAGCCACATGGAAAAGATGATCTTCTTATTACTCATGTTAATAATTCTCTCAGGGTTTTTTTTAACAGTAATAAATCTCGCATTTTTGTTAATGGGTTAGCTGCTACTGCGCCTTCCCTTAGTGTTGTTCATGGCAATGCTATTATTGCTAGTGTTAGTCTTGGTAAGGGTGGTATTGTTAGTATTAGTAATGGTAGTGCTTCTATTAGTAATGGTTATATTGGTGGTGGGACGGTTGGTGTTAAGACGGCTGGCAGTTGGACGACTGAAGGTAAGATAAAACCAAAAGCTACTAGTATTGATGATATTAATGTTGTTGGTGAGAGATTCTTTATTGCAAATCATCCATTCCTATTTCATATTTTAGACAGACTAAATGGAATGATTTTGCTCTGTGGTAGAGTTCGTCAGCTGTAAAGGGAGATATGTTTTTATGAATGCAACAATAAGGTAAAGTTCTATTAATGGTGACTTGGATTTAATAGCAATGCTTTTCTCACGCAGACTTTTCATCCACAAAACAGGTTTATCAACTGCAGAACACTCTCAATTGGCAGGCACAATATACTGATTGCCTTAGTTGCTTTGGTTCTTAACATACATTACAATAAATATAGAACGCCAGAAACCAACGTTTCAAAGCACATCATGTCCTTTCACTTGGTCTTGTTCTTCTAGAGGGTTTTAAAGACTTTCAAGTAATCACTCAAATGTTATATATTTATTTTGATAGCAATTAAAGTCATCTTATTATGGTAATCACCGTGTTTTTATAAAGATCACACAATTGCATGAGCCACACACGAGCTTATAATAGAGAGATTTTCTTTAATTGTACTCAAGTAATATACCATTACACGTTAATCATGGTTGGTTGATCAAAAGTGAAATGTCTCTAATTTCATTTGTCTTAAAGGTTTTTAATTTTGTTTTGTTTGTTTTGAATGGTATCCATCATTTCTCACCTGATTGCAATTATTTTCTAACTGAAATTCCTCACTGGATAAAATAATGTTAACTCGCAGTTCCCAAGATAAAAATCTATGATTTTTCACATTTAAAAATGTGTTCTTGTTTTGCTTTCACACAGCAAGTTTGGCATAACAATAAAAGTATACGATACAAATGAAACAGGCTGTTGCTGGGGATATTTTAAACCTCCTCTGACTCTTCTGATTAAATTACTGTCCAAAGGACAACGAGGACAGCAGGCGATACAGAGACGTTCAAGGGCGCTTTTCCACCAAAGGAAATCAAAAGCGCCCTTGAAGTCAACAAAGAGAGATAGAGTCAAAGTCAACCAAGACACCCTCAGAGAACTTTCCTGTCGAAAAACCATAATTAGTTTTAGTAAAGCTGTTTTTCGTGAGTCTGGAGAAAATCCCTCTTGCAAACATTTGTTAAAAGTTTTATCAATACTGATGGTCTTAATGTAATAACCTTAAAATAAATAAGTTTTTTTACTTTGTCCACTCGGGACATTTTTAACATGATTTTCTTTACAACAGTTGTAAGTTCCACAGAAGTAAATGCAAGTGTAACTTCATTAGGAGAATAATTAAAATTAGCAGAACCATGATGAATTTGATTCAGAATGATTATAATCGAAATATTACTATTTAGAAATAGAAAATCCATACCGAGGAAAGTGTGGTGATGGACTATCAATATTTGATTTTCATGGGCCTACACAGGAATTTGACTGGAAGAATAACTGACAGCTCAATTTTTTTATTTTTTAATATGGAGGAGAGGAATTTATTCCTGCATACATTTGAATAGAGTCCTACAGACTTTATTTGAAACATCTTGTTGAGTTCACCTTATTACATCAATATTTTTTGAAAAAACAAAGACAATAAATAGAGAAATATTAAAAATAACAATAGGACATGAACGACAGCACTGGAAACGAGTCCGGGCTCGGTGCTGATATTGATCACTACTCCATTCTATACTCTCATTTATTTGTCTAGAAACATAAATCATGCAGTATAAAAAAAGTTAAAATATAAATCATAAAATTATAAAAAAGCAGTCATAAAACAATACAATAAAACTGAAATTCAATGGATGTGTTAACTTTTTCTTAAAATTTAAAAAATAATTAAAAATACTAATAATGATCCATCCAGGTTATTAGGTTCATCTGACCTTGCGAACTTGTACTGTTCTTTAAATTCTACTGTAATATGTCTCAAAAGTTGATACAATTCTCTGGTGAAAAGGTTGAATTGAGAAGAATCTTGAAATTTGGCCGAATATCTTCGAATATCCGTGGGCGTTATCTATTTTAATTTTAAATGAAGGTTTTTGCCGCTTCATGGTCACCCCTTTCACCTTACAGGCCTCCAAATTTTGCGAGCTGAGTCAGCAATCCCTTACTGATAAGAGGTAGATAGATCCTTTTGTAACAAGCATTCGCAGACCCTCAATGCCAAATTTCTTAAGCCTGACTTTTTTAAATGAGGTCCATCTTTTTGTTGGTATGACCTATCCATTATCCCAGTGTTTTCAATTTCTGCAATAAATCATTTCATGTTTTTGAAGTTCATCCCATGAACCATAAAAGTGTGAAATCCTTTGTCCTATATCTATGGTGATAATAAGAGGACAATGCCAGATAGAAACTAGAGTCATATAGAGAGACCTTATTAACAAAGGGGTGGTACGCTAACCCAGTACTAGATGTCAAGAGAGGTTTTAGTTTATGTATTAATAAAAATATGAATAAAAGCTTGTATTTTTATTTAGTTAATTTATTACAGCCTTTGAAGATGCAATAATTTTTAATTAAACCCTATGCTATCGCATTTAAATCATGATGAATCCTCTTTTGCAGATATCATGTTGAACTAATTAAAAATGTTATTTCTTTTTTTTTTAAATTTGAACTGATTATTAAACTTTGGAATTTTTAGAAAAATGCTGTTTATTGTCTCCAAAGGAAATGAAATTTTACCTATAGAGTGTATAATGCTGAGTTAATAATTCTTAAGGTTAATTTTCTTTGAAAATCTTAAAAAATCGAACTGTACCTATATAACAAAATCACTACAAAAAGAACGATTCTTCGGAACTGCATCAAAATCGACAAATGTACCGTTACTAAAATAATAAATAAATTGAAATACAGTATATATTTATTATTTTTTTCAGTTTAATTATTACTTAACTTAAAAATAAATTCCTTATTGCTCAATCAAAGCTGATTTGAAAAAGCAAAAGGATTTACAAATGGATTAATTTTCTGATTTTATATATTGCGTTATTATTATGCAAGGCTTAATGGAATCGTAATCTTTCGCAAAATATATGATGAAGTGTAACCATCCGCAAGGGAATAACAATCTTGTTTTTTAGAATTCCATGGAAATTTTGTAGTCCTATATGACAAAGATCATTGTTCCCTGTTAATCGTGCACAAATATATGGAATTCGAAGAATATTTTAAATTCTACGTCCCAAAATGGGACGGCCTATTTGTTTACAGACAATAAACATTTCTCGTAGTTACATAAGTGAATATATAATAATTATAAAATACAAAGAAAAAATTAAAATGAACAGTTGTGGGTGGTTGTTCTGAAATATAGCGAAGAGGGCATACAATTTCTGGTTATGCCCCTGTACTTGGAACTTAGTATATAACTAAGCTCCAAATTATATATTAACAGGGTAGACGGTGGAGGTTCATCACCTCCACCGTCTACCCTGCCATTCTCTATGGTGCAGAAATATGGGCCTCTGCTGCACATACAAACCTTAAGCGGGTGTACACTGCTGAATACTGGCTACTGAAATGGGCGAATAACAAGCTTCGGCTACCTCCCGCTACCACAACTACCATGATGGCACAAGCACTCGACATCCCGAGGTTGAAGTTCCTGATCGTTGAAAAGAGGCTGGTCTTCACAGCCAAACTCATCTCAGGCCAAATATCATCTCCAAATATTTGGAATGCTTGCTCTTGGAGGATTCCACAGCCAAGCCTAAGGTCGGTACCAGCACTTGTGGCTCACCACAACAGGCTTGTACTCACCGAAAGATTTCTGCCCAAGCAGATGCTCGCTGCCCTCAACAGTGTGGACGCCGACATCGACACCATAATAAGTAAAAAGAAGGACAGACACAAGTTTATCAAAGCTCTTGAAACCTGAATCACTGCCAACTTGTATTTGTTTTTCTTTATTTGTGTTCAGCTCCTTGTTTTTATGATGTATTTGTATTTCTTTTTGCATTTGTAATCTGTATTTTGTAGCCTTTTGTATGTGTTCGCTATATTTTGTAGCCTTTTGTATGTGTTCGCTATATTTTGTAGCCATTTGAATTTGTACTTATGTTATCTATATGTGAACCCCTGGCGCTCGTCGCCGTGATGGGATATTGTGCTGTAAATCTACTTCACAATAAAGATTTATTTATTTATTTATTTATTTATTTATATAATCTGGCCGAGTTAGTCGGTCTCAGGAGATGGTAGCGTGGTTTTTCCTCCCGGAAACTCGAGTTTTTCGTCCAGCAAACAGAAAATCCACCTCAGAACACACAATTTACAGACAATATGCAAGGAGCAATGTGGCCTTAGTTGCTAATGCTTCTAAAACCCTTCAACAACAACTGTTGAATATTTAGCAGAGAGACCATGGAGAGGGCAAACACAGATTCATTCATTCTCAGTTACCTTCTAATATATTCATTTTTTATTCATTCTGGAAATTAAAATACACCCTCGGTTACCTTCTGATATACTGTATTTAAAAGAACAAATTCATCCCGATCTGCATCTAGGTCGTTGATAATGCTTCAGAGATTAGATGGCACCATCGAAAGTGTTTTCAGCTGCTGTGCTACGGTCGGTAGAGAACTGTCAAGCCGAAATGTCCATTCTAACATATTCCAAACATTCCCAATTGGATTCAAGTCAGCAGAATTAAGCGGCCAGGGTAGATGAGATAGGAGATTAGATACCTGTGTATTTAGTATTTAACCGAAATACTAAAATTTTAATAAAGGGTGTATCTGAGAAATTTCGCATCACTCGGAAACAGGCACTTGTTTCAACAGGGATAACAGAATTTCTGTCTCTCTAGGAAACAGAAGGCATACAGAAAATTAAAACAAAAAAATCTCCTGACTATACAATTTTCAAAAGTTAAAGGACCTATTTCCTCCGAGTGAAGACGAAGGGAAACTACAGCATGCGCCTTTTGCAGACAGAAGCAACCCAAAAGAATTCTGGCTAGACATCGACTCAGATGTGAATCTTTCACGAAATACCTCCGGAATGGTATTTCCTTGCCCTCGTGGGTAGCACAGTTGGTAGGATCGCCTCCTCCTCACACTGTGAGAAAAGACCTGAGTTGGGGTCCCGTCGATGCCAGGAGGAATTTTTGTGGGCCTTTTTTCACACCGTGGCGAACTAAGATGGTCTCAGGGGAGGGTAGGATAGTTTTTCTCCTGGAAAATCAGGTTTTTTGTCCAGCAACATAAAATCGACCACAGAACACAAGCAATTTACAATACAGTATACACGGAGCAATATGGCCTTAGTTGCTCATGCTCCTAAAACCCTACCATAACAATAAAAAAAACAGCATAACGATACTTCCTTGAAGAATATAGAAATAACCAGATAGTGTTAATAACGATTATTAATATTTACCAAACAAACCTGTACTAAGACTTACAGGCATCCACAATATATTTTTAAAATTTGTAGTGTTTATATATAGAGGAAATTTTACTGTTCACTTTAACCAGATTTGCGCTGCGAGTATCCTGGTGGATCTGGAGCGAATACTTGATTACACCGATACCCAAAAGCAGCACTCCCAAACATGGAGTTCAGAGGAATATCTGATACAGATATTGATCTCAAGTCCATGATTGAGACACAGATATTGATCCAAGTGCATGATTGAGACACAGATATTGTATTAGTATTAGTATTAGTATTAGTATTAGTAACGGCCACATGGTGCAAGAAAGCCTATGACTTATGCTGCACCAGCAAAAAAAAAAAAAAAAAAAAAATCCGAACAAAACAATGAAAAAAACAAAAAAATAAATAAAAAAATAAAAAAATAACTAAATAATAATAATTAATAAATAAAAAAATAAATAAAAATGAAATTAAACCTATCATCTTATGCGCTTCCCTTACTAGAAAGTGCTATCCAGATGACCTTTGAATTTCCCCAAACTGTCGGCCTCTACCACCCATGACGGCGACTCATTCCAGTAATTTATAACTCGCTGGCTAAAATAAAACTTCCTGCAGTCCAATCTAAACATTTCCCCCCGTAACTTGAATTTATGTCCCCTAATTCTACCATCATTTATAATCTTGAAAATTTTGTCCTCATTCATTTTACTGATGCCTCTCAGAGCCTTAAACACCTCAATCAAATCTCCTCTAAGGTGTCTAGTTTCCAAACTCTGCAACCCACATATTCGAAGTCTTTCTTCATAAGGACGCCCTTTTGCCGATCTCACCAGGCGAGTTACCCTTCTTTGCACCCTTTCAAGAAGCTCGATGTCTTTCTTTAGGTGTGGTCTCCATACTTGAACACAGTATTCCAAGTGAGGTCTAACATAAGCCTTATATAATGGGATTATCACGTCCCTATCTCTACTTGCAAAAGTTCGATAGATCATCGATAGGACACCATGGGCCTTCCTTGCAACCTGTTTACAATGCTCAGAGAATTTCATGTCTGACCGTATCGTAACACCCAAGTCCCTTTCCTCCAGTACTGGGTTTAGTTGAACTCCACCAAGTGAATAAGTTTTTTTGGGATTACTGTTTCCCATGTGTAATACCTTACACTTTGTTAGATTATAGCACAGCTGCCATTTTTCTGACCATTCTTGAAGTCTATCTAGGTCTCTCTGAAGAAGCTCAGCTTGACAGTGATCATTAACTACTCTACCAATTTTAACATCATCTGCAAATTTAGACATCACGCCCTCTATCCCTTCATCAATGTCGTTTATGAAAATTAAAAACAACAGTGGTCCTAATACTGATCCTTGGGGAACCCCACTTCTTACATCAACCCAATCTGAGGAATAGCCGTTTATCACAACCCTCTGCCTCCTGCCCTGAAGCCATCCTTCTATCCATTTAAGGATTTTCCCAGTGATTCCAACCTGTTCCAGCTTATAAAGCAACCGCTCATGTGGGACTGAGTCAAAAGCTTTGCAAGTCCATGATTGGGACACAGATATTGTATAGTTATTAGACCATATAATATAATTTTCGGTGCAGGGACAGCAAATCAAATCCGATGGCTTTTCTTCTACCTGTAATTGTCACCGATGAATCATTAACTGAGTTTATCAGATTTTTACTGTTTGCCCTACATCTTCTATATTATTTTCCTGTAAATACCAATAATATACAAATCTTCATGCCATATAGTTGTCCCAAGAGTAACCTGGAGCAGTTGCCAATAACCTGATATTTATTATTATTATCAATTTAAAATTAAGCATTGTGTATAGAATTTAAAAATGAGAATGTCAATTTTTGTTATGTTCGTGTTGTTATGTGCCAGTGATTCACTGTTCTATTAGGGGCGGAGTCAGGCTGTGTAAACCGATTCTGAATTCGCTTACTGTTTTATATTTTTCTTTAATTTCAGAATATCACGTATTTTATCTTCAAAAAAAAATTATTCAAGTTTCAATATTACAAAAAGTGAATTGCAAGAATTCTTGCACTTTGTCATAGTCAAGTAGTAATTCTTTCATCATGTGGTATGTTTTCGAGAGACTGGTAGTTTTGAAGAAGAAATATGACAGTTTCTTCCCATCTCAAGGATGCGTGCTTTAAATTTTTCGTTAGAGAAAGGGCCAAAATAATTCCATCCACAGTTCTGTTTCGCATCCTCTACGAATCCTAACACCATTTTTAGAAACTCTTACACCCATAAAAAATTGAAGTGCATTGGGCTGTAATTTAGAAACCGCGCACACATTATCAGGATAACATACACTGAGTTCCGCTTTATTAGATACATCTAAAGCCCTCGTACGTAGAACAGCTGGTATAATTACCGTTCTCAACACACCCACAAGAGCATACCTGAATTCAAATTAACTTATTATTTAGTATCCGACCAATTTAAAGTATTTGGTGATATAAATGTCTTAGGAGTGATTAATATTCGCTTTGCGCGGGAGTGACGAGACTTAGCTCGACAAACGTCCTCTCCTAAGACTGACTAACTTGGCCACGGAATGAAAAAATACCAATAAAAGCTCACGTCATTGATGGGATTTGAACCTGGGTCTTTTAGCATTAACAGTGGCAAATACAGATCATGGGGCACAGAACTGGATAAAACTTGCAGAGCATGCGCGGAAACAGTTCTATGTGCTTTAACGAGAAGTAATAAAAAGGTGTATTTATTTTGAAAAGAGGAGAGCCCGTCACGATGGGACCAGGTTCCAGCCGCGTAAGTATAAATGGGTAGTATAACTGCTTTATAGAAAAAAGGTTTTGTTTTAAAAAGGACTCATCGTGGGTGCACGTTTAGCAGGAGCCACGATTCAAGAAACAAAAAACAACCGGTTACTCAAAATCATCCATCTCAAAATCGGAATTCAACCCCAGAACTGCTCTATTTCCACCTGTACCATGCGCAAAGAATTGAAGAATTCCCTTCGCATGGTATTGGAGTCGCCTTGCTATTGGAAAGCCACTTTCTGGGTTTTTTTTGCCGAAAATCAGGAAAATGCGTTTGCATCGGTGCCGAGGAGGTCGTGATTGGACAATGGAAGAATTCATGTGGTCAGACGAATCAAGATACAGTTTAGGGTTATTATTATATTAATATCAATCTTATACCACTTAAAATTAATAATATAGTTTATTAGGCTGTTCACCTAAATTACCATACATTAAGGTGACGTTTCGGGTATCTTACCGATACCTATCATCAGACCATGCTGTTGGGGGAAAAGAAAATAGAAAGGGTTTCAAATTTTAATATTACTGTTATAGTTACCAATAATACAATTACAAATTTTACAATAAACAAATTACGATTCTAAAGTATTAAGTTCTGAATTGACATTACAATAGGTGAATTTATAGGTGAGGGATAAATTCCATTAGCCAGTCGGATAGTGCCAAGTTTTTATCCTGGATTCTAGGTTCTTTTGTAGTGGAAGCCTGAGGCGACCTTTGCTCCCATACTCTTGGCATCTGGGTTGGTGTGCACGCTGGATCTTACCGATACCCAATATTAGACCATGCTTCTGGTTCAGGTGGACTGAAAATAGACCAGATGCAACTCCCTTCAGTCCACCTAAACGGGAAACATGGTCTGATGTTGGATATCGGTAAGATCGTGAACCAGCGTGCACCATCAGCGTGGATTTGACTTTGAAAAATAAATTAAAGATGTCTTTCATCTAAAATAAGATTATAATATTTCATTGAAAAGTAATTTTACGTTTGTCTGGTTTAATGGAGTGTCTACCATTTGTTTGCAACCGCTTGTAGGGGGCATGGGAACTGGCAATCAAAATCTCCACGCAGGACTGGGGTTTGAAAAAGGGAACTCTCAGAATTCTATATTACACAGTCTTTTTTATTCCAGTCGTGACATATGCAGCTAATACATTGTGTTTCACAGAACCTAACTTACCACAGTTCAAACCAAACCAGACAGTTCACAGAACCTTTTTGATAGCTCCTCTGAGAACTTGTAAAACACCTTCAACTGTATCTTTACAAGCTATTGAGGGATTATTACCTCTGGATCTGTATCTCACATACAAAGGAAAGGATTTCCTCTAACTTTTAATGATTTGACCTATGATCCGCCCACCGATCAAAGAACGAAAAAGCGAAATGTTAAACTGAGCTACTTAAAAGATGGCAAGTGAGATCGAATTCCTTGACCAATTAAGCAGTGACCAAATGTTTTTTAACTGATATTCAATTCACTACCTCAATTATTATTCAGCTTTGGTTTTACACAAGCCTTCACACATTAACTGGCCATGTGAATGGACGTCCCTTATTTTTGGTGGCAACAATCGCACATCGTAATAGTATATTACTTGGTAACGTGTAATGGTAACGTTTATTACTTGAGTTCATTCAAAGAAAAATTCTCTATCATAAGGTTGTGTGTGGCTCCTGCAATTGTGTTATCTTTAAAACATAACTGTGATTACCATAATAAGATTACTTTAATTCCTGTCAATATAAATATATAACATTTGAGTGATTACTTAAAAGTCTCTAAAACCCTCTAGAAGAACAGGACCATGTCAAAGGACATGATGTGCTTTGAAACGTTGGTTTCTGGCGTTCTATATTTATTGTAATGTGTGTTAAGCACCAAAGCAACTAAGGCAATCAGTATACTGTGCCTACCAATTGAGAGTGTTCTGCGGTTTATAAACTTGTTTTGTGCATGAAAAGTCTGCATGAGAAAAGCATTGCTATTGAATCCAAGTCACCATTAATAGATGGTGACTTGGATTCAATTGTTGCATTCATAGAAACATATTTCCCGTTACAGCTGACAAACTCTACCACTGAGCAAAATCATTCCATTTGGTCTGTCTAAAATATGAAATAGGAATGGACGATCTACAATAAAGAATCTCTCACCAACAACATTCTCACCATCAATACTGATAGCTGGTGGTTTTATCCCACCTTCAGCCACCAATAGAATCACTAATAACAGTAACACTACCATTACTAATACTAACAATACCACCCTTACTAAGACTAACACTACCAATAACAGCATTACCATGAACAACACTAACGGATTCAGCAGCAGCTAAACCATTTAAGCCTTATGCCAAAGTGATGAAAGAGAAATGTGACCGGTTTCGCTAATCCCACTGAAATCTGCCTGTTTTGTGAACTTGTTAATTTTCAAATGTTCCAGGATCTTCTTCATTCGAAGGGAGTATTCCAGTTGAAACCCAGGAATCATGACTCTATTCAGGACCACTTCCATCAGGCTTTCGTCGAATTCGGTCAGAAAGTCCGTTGATAATAATTTCTCGATTTGTGATAGCCCATTTAACTCTTCTGGTAAGAAAACTCGCATCACGAGATGGTCGCCCCTGTATGGAAGCTCCAGAATTCTCACGCTCCTTTCTTTCATGAAGGCATAGGGGAATAATTCGTTCTCCATGCTCATCATAGTTACCTGCGAAACAGATGATCTCAATCCGTTGTTGAAAAATTGATATGCTGTACTTGGTGCTGCGTCGAATCTTCTCTTCCACATACCTTTGAAGTAGACTGCATTCATAAAAACAGCTAATTTGCGGGTCTACGTGTTTTTTTACTCTTCTAATTCTCTTCTTTGTCACATTCGAAACCCAAGAATTGATCTCACCAGAAGCTTTCCGCAGCTGAAAATTGATGTTTCTTGCTAGGCCTTTCAGACGATTCTTCACCATGTCGGCGTAGTTTTGATTGATTTTTAATTCGTGCTTCAAAAATGCGCCATTGGCCACTTCCAGAATGCATCCGTCTGCTTCTGATCCGATCGTGGAATGGTAATCGTGGTACAAATCGAGTAATTGTTCTTCTGACACTCCAATGCTCTCATAACCCATCGCCTACTATATATTAGCTCTGCAGTGTTTCCTCTATCCCCTACCAACATCATGGCGATGCTCTCGGGCAAGCAAAATGGGGAATAAAGCAAGTTTCTAGGTCTTCAATGAGAACTTCTTGTGCACATTCACATCAAATTGGCAGTCGGTTTGTGCCAATTGTTTTGTGAGGTCTATATCAATTTGGGGTGTACTGGGAACGATACCCGTAAAGAAGCACATTCCCGAAAGCAGCAGAACCTTTGAGATATACATGGCTGGAAAAGAGAAAAATACAATTAGCATCACAGTTTTAAGCTTTATAAAATACAGATGTTGAACAAAATAATGGAAACAATTGAACAAGGGTCTCCAGTAATATGCGTGCAAAGCAGAATGTGCCACAGGCGTGTGGCACCTTCCTGCTATGCATTAATATTTCACTGACTTTGCAAGAGCCGGAATCCTCGGAGCTCAGTATCGAGATTCATCTGAAATAAGGAGCACATTGACTAATTTCTCCTTTCCATTATTATGTTCCCCACTGTACAATTGCAGACATTTTTCAAAGTTCAGTCAATTTAAAGGAAAGTCAGAATGAAAAGGCTTTTAATAATTTTCAAAGAAGGAAGGTTTCGAAAATTTTTTTAAAAAATTTCAGCTCCTTTAAAGAACGATGTTCTTGCCATTTCTACCTACAGGCTGGAGTTGGTATTAGTCACAGAAGTTCTTTACGATGGATTTCCTGGATACAATCCTTCAGCGAAGATTTCTATCCAGAAAAAGCCTCTTTTTTTCGTGCAACATTGCATGCTCTTCATTATGAACCGTACATGAGGTCAGAAGATATAAACGGCTAATTTGCTTGGATCTTCTTATTGTACTGCATGGTTTTTGTTTCTCTCTCTCATTCATTCCATTTTCTTAGGAGTTACACTTGACCTGTTAAGTGAACGTCCCTTGACAATCAACTTTTGGTGTCTATCTCTTGTAAATTGTTATGTTCCAGGCATTAGACTTGTCCAAGTACTCCCAGTGATCGATAATACAAATATCTTTCACTTTAGGGCGCTCAGCACGAGATGGTCGAGTTGAGCAACGACTGAGGCTCAGTAACAGCCCACTTCTTGTGGTGCAGACTTAACAAGTAGAGGACAATGTTGGGAAAAAGTCGCAAATTAGGGTTAAATTTCAACATGCCTGCAATTCTTCCCGTGGCAAACAGCAGGGAGTATATGATGAGAGCCTTGTCAAAAAATTCAGCCTTCAGAAGATTGTTCAATGTTCATGGGGTACAGGTTTTCTCAGCTTGGTATGTTTCCTAATAGGAGGTACAGCTTCTACAGGTACATTTACAGGTGAAAGTGATTCTTGCAATGCTTCTATTGGAATGAGCAGCAGCCTGGAAAACAGGATGCAGGGTATTTCAGAGACTGTTGGGAGTCATTGCGGTACAAGTAAACACATGGGTTGTGTTAGGGTAGCTAAGAATAGGAACAGGTTCAGGAATACTTGCGTGTACACTAATGCTAGGAGTTTGGTAAATAAATTTGATGAATTTGAGGTATTGCTCAAAACATCAAAGGCAGATATTGTTGGGATATCAGAGACGAGGTGTCACACAGATATAAGGAATGCAGAACTGGAATTTGGGGAGTACAATGTACACAGAAAGGATACACAGGATAGGAAGAGAAGAGAGGTTATGCTATTAGTTAAGAAACATAAAATCCAAGAAAGTGAAGCCAGTCGACATCGCTGGACAGTGCAGTGTCGAGTCAGTTTAGTGTGACATAAGCATTGGGAGATCAAAATTGAGAGTAGGAGTGTGCTATAGTCCTAATGACTCTGATGAATATAATAAGAAACTGTACATGGAAATAGAGTGGGCCAGTAAATCAGAGAGTCTTATAATGGGAGATTTTAATTTCCCAGATATTGACTGGAATTTGTGGGTTGGTCACTCACACACTAGCAAGGCTTTTGTGGATTTATTGGATGATTGTTTTCTACATCAGCATGTTCGGGAGGCAACTAGATGGAGTAATACTCTTGATTTGATTATCAGTAGTGATTCTTCATGCATTAAGAATCTACAGATAAAGGAACCACTAGGTGGCAGTGATCACCGTGTGCTGCAGTGGGATTTACTCAAAGAGGTAACTACCATCAGGGGTAAAGGGAAGGGGTATTGCTTCCGTAAAGGTGACTATGGTGAGACAGTATTTAAAATCTATTCGGTGGGAACAACTGATGATGTTACCAACAGCAAATTCAAAATGGGAAGCATTCAAAGAATTTATCTTCGAAGCTACTAGGCTTTACATACCAACTAAGAAATATTTTTCAAGGTTTAGCCCTAATTGGATGTTAGATGAACTAATGAGACATATGGCAGAGAAGAAAAATGCATGGGATACATATAAATTAATGGGTGACATGGAAGATTATGATAGATATAAGCTGGTCTTTAACCAAGTCACAAAGGAGATTAGGCAGGCAAAGGTTAATTATGAGAAATCCTTGGCAAAGGATGCAAAGAAAAACAACAAAGAGTTTTTTACCTATGTAAACTCTAGAAGGAAAGGGATGAATCAAATTGGTTCACTAGATATTGAAGGTTCAACTGTTGATGATCCTGTTCAGGTGGATAACAAAGTAAATGAGTATTTTACATCTAAATTCACACATGAGAAGTTATTCAGCGAGGGGAATGCCAGAGATGAGTTAAACTCTGACAGTGAGCTAGATGATTTTGTAATAACTGAGAGCAAAGTGGAGGAGAAATTGTTGAAGATAAACATAAAAAGGGCACCCGGGGTGAACGGGATCTCTCCACTTATATTAAAGGAGGCAGCAAAGGAAGTAAGCAAACCCTTAGCCATAATTATGAGAGCTTCTTTGGACTCAGGGGAGGTACCCATGGACTGGAGATGTGAAAATGTGACTCCAATTCACAAAGGAGGATCAAAGGGCAACAAAAGTAATTATAGATCTGTTAGTTTAAATTCTGTTCCTGGAAAATTAATGGAAGCACTGTAGGATCATCTAGACAAGACTTCAGTTATAGCTCGGACACAGCATGTTTTGTTAAGGAAAAGTCTTGCCTGACCAATTTGATTGGATACTATGATGTGGTCACAAAAGAACTGGATGCAGGGAATAACTTTGATATCATATATTTGGATCTTAGAAAGGCTTTTGATACTGTTGCACATGGAAGACTGCTGCACAATTTGGAGCAGTGTGGCATTGGAGGCAAATTGCTGCTATGGATAAAGGGATGGTTGAGTGGGAGAAGACAGAGAGTGGTAATCAATGGACTGCTCATCGTGGACTAATGTTATTAGTGGAGCCCCTCAGGGTTCAGTATTGAGTCCATTGTTGTTTTCTGTATTTATAAATGATATCGATAATGGTATATCAAGTTTAATGTCCAAGTTTGCAGCCGATACGAAGGTTGGCAGGGTTGTTGAGGACACTAATGACAGTACGTTGCTGCAACAGGATCTAGAAAAGTTGAGCAGATGGGCTGAGAGGTGACAAATGAAGTTGAACATTGACAAATGTAAAGTACTACTATATATGGGAAGCAGCAACCACAGAGTGACGTATCAACTCTGTGGTAGTACACTGACAGTGTAGAGAACGAAAAGGACCTGGGGGTAATTGTGCAGGCAGATATGAAATTTTCTGAGCAGTGAAAATGGGCTGCAAGAGTAGCACATGGTGTCTTGTCAATGATATACAGGAATTTTTCTAGCAGGGTAAGGAGGTGATTATCCCCTTGTATAAGGCAATGGTCAGGCCACACCTGGAGTACTGTATACAGGTCTGGAGGCCTCATTTTAAGAAGGATGTAAAGCTGTTGGAGCGAGTACAGAGAAGGGCAACAAGATTAGTGAATGGAACAAAGTTGTGCTTTTACGAAGAAAGGCTTAAGTTTTGCAAATTACAGTGTCTGGAGGCTTGGCACCAGCGAGGTGATCTGATAGAGGTGTATAAAGCCTTGAATGGTTTGAGCATGCTCAGTGCTGACGGAATTCTTCCTCTTGCTCAGAATAATCGTCTGTGAGGGCATAAATTCAAATTGAAGAAAGACAGATGTAGGACAGATGTGCCGAAGTTTGCCTTTAGCCAGCGGGTGGATAGTTGGTGGAACAGACATCCATCCTTTGTTGTGGAAGTTGATAGCCTAAATAAATTTAAGGCTGAGCTGGACAGGTACTTGGAACAAATGGAGGGGTGAAATGGGGGCGTTTTTTTTTTTTTTTTTTGTCTGTTGCTACATAAGCTTGCTTCTTGCATCAAATGCCTCTAATAATGCTAATGTTAATTTAAATAGAAAGGGTGCAAAGAATGTTTGCTGATGCTATCGAGGCAGAGTTAGGAGAATAAGAAAACTGGTTGCTTCGGGGATACACTAATAGATTAACAATCGCCATAGGCAGAAGTAAAAGTGATTCTTGCACTGCTTCTATTAGAACATGCAGAGCCAGGAAAACAAAGCGTTGGGGGTTACAAAACCAACAAATCAGATCATCTCATAATAGGTAAATTTAACTTTCCAGGTATTGGCTGTAACTTTTCTGGATTTAGCAGATGACTATTTTGTGCAGCAGCACGCTAGGCAACAAGAGAGAGGAATACATTTATTCTGATTATCAGCAATCGTTATGCATGAATTAAGAATCTGTGGTTGAAAGAACCACTAGGTGGTAGTTATCACAGTTCATTAATGTGGGATGTACTGAAAGACGAATAAGGGTTCTTGATTTCATAACGGTGGATACAGTGGCCTCAGACAGTTTTAAATTCTGTACAGTGGCACCCGCTGATGATGTTGCCATCAGAAAATTTTAAATGGGGAACACTGAAGGAAATAATAGAAATTATTAGGCTTTTCATACCAATTAAGAAATACTGTTCAAGGTTTAGGCCTAAATGAATGTCAGATGAACTAATGAGACTCGTGACAGAGAAGAAAAATGCATGGGATGCATGTAAATTATAAAGTCACACAGAAGCCTATGGCAGATATAAGTTAGTCTGTAATCAAGTCACAAAGGAGCGAAGTCACAAAGTCAAATCACAAAGACAAGCGAAGGCTTATTACGAAAAATCTTTAGTTTTGTAAACTCTATAAGGAAGGGAATGAATCAGATTGGTCCACTTGATATCGATGGTTCAACTTTTGATGATCCTGCTCAGATAGCTGACAAACTGATGAGTATTTTGCATAGACAAGCACGTATGAGGAATTCTCTAGGGAAGTGGACAGAAGTAGTGTGCCTAACTCTTACAGAGAATTAATTGATTTCGTTATAACCGAAAGGAAAGAGGAAGAGAAATTGTCAGAGTTAGATGTAAAAAGGCCGCTGGGGTGAACGGGATCTGTCCAGTTATAATTAGGGGTGAGCAGCAAAGGATGTAAGCAAATACTTAGCTAGAAATATGAGACCATCCTTGTAATCAGGGGAGTCCTGGTGCACTGGATATGTGAAAATATATCCCATGTACACAAAGGAGTGTCAAAAGGTGACTCAAGTGATTACAAACCGGTTAGCTCAACTTCTCTTCTAAGAAAAGTAATGGAGTCACTAGTTAAAGAAGTAATGCAAGATTATCTAGACATGGCTACAGTCGTAGTTCGGACAAGCATAGATTTGTGAAGGGAAATCTTGTTTGACAAATTTTATTGGACATTATGCTGTGGTCACAAAGGAACTGGATACAGTTCCTTTGTGACCACACAAAAGCTTTAAAGCTTTTGATACTGTTGCATATAACAGTGCTGTACAAATTGGAGCTGTTTGGCATTAGGGGCAAGTTACTTCTATATGTAAAGGGACGGGAGAACCCAGAGAGTTGCTATCAATGGACTCTGCTCTTCTTGTACTGAAGTTACCAGTGGAGTCCTGAAGTCTTTGGTGTTGGCCTCATTTTTGTTTTCTGTATTTATCAAGGATGATTGATGAAGGCATATCAGGAAAGCTGCTGGAACAAGTATAGAGAAGGGTAACGAGATTGGTGAGGGGAAAAAAGTGGTGTTCTTATCAAGAAAGGCTTCAATTCTGCAAATTATATCTGGAGACTAGGCACGTGCAAGGACATTTCACTGAGATGTTTAAGGCTTTGAATGGATTGAGCAAGCTGATGGGGACTCTTCCTCTTTCTCAAATTAAGCACTTCAGGGGGCATAAATTCAAACTGAGTAAGGACGGTTGCAGAATAGATGTGCGAAAGTTTCCCTTTAGCCAGCGGGTGGTTGATTGCTAAACAAACTTTCATTTGATATTGTGAAAGTGGACAGCTTAAATAAATTCAAGGAAGAACTGAAGAAATTGTTGAAGACGCTGTATAGGTGAAATGAGAAGTTTATTTCTGATTTATTTATTTATTTTAGCTGATGCTATATAAGCTTGCTTATATAGCATGTACATACGCACTATACATACAGTGGAACTTATCATTCGCAATTTCTAGATAGCACCACTTTTCTGTTAGCCCTATTTTGTCAGCATTAGTTGTCCTATTGAGGAATTCTAATTCTCCGATTTTATTGACAACACTACTGCCATTGCTGTATGCACAGTTAAGACTAAATATTCTTCTATAATTTACTACCTTGCACACCTTTAAGTTAACGAGGCTTGTTACCCTACCTTTGTCTTCCCGCCCATTTGAACCGTTGCTATCCTCAGAATATTGTTCCTACATCCCTGGTTGTAGCAACAAACAGGAATTATTTGGATGTGCTCAAGCATTACTTTGATCCCCATGGTCATCGATAAACGAGGATGTTTACAACTCTTCTCTCTCATATATAACAGTTTCCCCGAAACCTTAAGATATCATCAATGATACTGGCAAAGCTACTTGCACGATGTCCATTCAAATGAATGCTGTCTCTATAAAACAGATTTATTCTACCTACAATGCGGGCCACGCTAAATTTCCCGCGGCAGATCTTTGGGAGTATCCTCAAATCTTGAATTAATCCACAAAGCTTCCAGTATATGAACCTTCCTATCATGTCTCGGAAGAACTGAAGACACAAACATATTCTGACATAAGTCGCAGCATTTTTCAGTATGGTCCTATATTTATCCAACAAATGGTCAGGTTGTGTTAGTTTAATATCGTTAGTCCTCACAAGAATAACAATATTCCCTTCACCGACCTCTAACACTCTGCTGGTAACTTAAATTGCTGCTCCCGAAAAACACACCCTGGTTCAGCTCCACCTAACTTTATTACAAAAATATTACCCATTTCTCTGACAAACTAAATCTCTTTTAACCACAGCAGCATACACTTCACTATTCAGTTCTGGAAACCGAATTGTAGGTGCATCACTTGACAGATCTTGAGATACTTGAGTCCCTTACAAGCTGACTGTTACATTTGCTTCTAGGGGACGCAGCGGTTGCTTAAGTGACTTAAATTGTTCTTGTAACGAACCAAGGTCTACTTTGAGATCGGTCAAGTCCTTACAACAAGTGCAAAGCCAAGAATCGTCAGTTGAGTTTGGTTTTTCTAGCAGACCGATCTAAAATACTTTCCACAGACTGCAAACGATCTCTTGCCTCACACCGGAAATGGCCTCAGACATTTCCGTCAGGACCAAGATGATCTTGGATTTTGTATTCAAAGTGCATCTTGTAACAATCATTATCGATGTAAAATTTTAACTTAAACAAGCTTTCAAAATTTAATTTGCAATATATTAGAGAATTTATATAACAAAATATTAGAGATATTAAACTGTTAAATTTACAAAATAATTGAAATAAAATTTAAATTTACAGAAATTAAATTTTAAAAAGAAAAATTGTCTACCAGACACCTGAAGTTAATCCGTTTCAGTTCAGCTGCAGGAAACATTTAAAAGACATTGGCTCTCTTCGACTACCTACAGTGTTTCATATGAATTCTCAGAGTTTCGAATTTCTCAGATTCTCTTTAACTGGTGTGGTGTATTTTTACTTTCATGAGAAAATAAGGGCGCCTCCTTCTCGCATGTGAGTTAGTATTAATATTATTATTAGCCATATAGTGCAAGGGAGCCAAAGGCTTTTTCTGCACTGCTAAAAAAACATAGATTAGAAATATTTGTAAAAGAATAAGAGAAGTTTAGTTCAATATAATACGTAGAATATTTCAGTACGATACCCTCCAGCAATTAAAACGAAAAATGAAAAATCTTACATTACAGTAAAAAAAAAAAAAATTAAAAATCGATTGAACACGATTAGAAGTCAATCTAACGCAATTAACAATTAAATTAATTAAAATAAATTTTAAAAAAAATTGCAAAAACGATTTCCTTCCTGAAGCTTACAACGCTTTTCGACCGTATGTGGTGATCACAGGAATGAAGATTACCGAATAGGGTTGAGCATGAAACTTAAATAAGGATTATTTGTCTTCGCGCATGCTTGTAAAAGCCCACGAATCGGAGATTATAAATGACCAGCGAACATGAACAGAATTCTCATGTAATTTTATTTCGACAGTTTCTTCAATTAATAGTCTCGTATAATTACGTTGGACATTAAGTATTTTGGCCTCGTTAAATAAAAAAGTATGTTTTTCGTTAACGGCATGAAAGGCTAATTCTGACGCTGCTGAACGAGAAGCACGAACCGACGCCGCGTGCTGATTTACTCAAAAATTCAGAATAAACCGCGTAGAACCTTGGTACGACGGGTTGAAATCCCTCAAGAAATGTTGCATACCAGGTCATTAATTTGTGTTGCGAACGAGGAAAGGACTGAGCGATTTTTCAGTTTAGTGTGTAGTTTCCGTACTGGCCTGGCCACAATTTTAAATTCGGTACCTTTAGAGAATCTGTTAAGCTGTTTGTGCCACTGTTCAACATATGGGGCAGAAATAAAATATTTTTTAATATTACGATTTTTGGTTGATGTAGTATTTTGTATCCTATCCTTAGCTTTTACCCTAATTCGGTTTACTGTAGCAAGGTGATAACCCATGTTTAACAATCTGCTGCTAAATATTTGTATTTCTGAGCCCAAAGCACATTCCGTCGTTGAATATTTATAGGAATTTAGAAACTGATTAAATATAATCGATCTCTTGAGGAGAACGGGTGATAGTTCTTATAATGCAGAAGCATACGGGTATTTGTAGGTTTTCGATGGATGTTGAATTGGATTTTATTCGAATCCCGAGTAAACGTGAAATTTATAAAATGTAATGCTTTAGTATCCGTACCCTCCCTTTCCAATGTAAATTTGAGTCTAGAGTGAATATTATTAAACGAATGTAAAATGTCTTGGACAGTACTACTATCAGTAATAACTAGAACATCGTATAAACAGCTCCCATAGTAGATGATACGTTGCAGAAAAGGCGTCAAATGTATACGTTCAATCGTTCAGAGATAGAGCTCCGATATTAAACAGCTCAGGCTCAATCCCATTGGCAAACCAAAAATTTGTTTTTGTACTTTGTCTCGAAAAGTGATATAATTGGCCTCAACTAATTAGTAATAATTAATTAATAGAATCTTTAATTGCAGCAACGATAGATATACAATTAGTCCCGTCACGGCATGGTGGTGCCAGGGGTTTACAAAACATATTTACAAAAGATACATGAGAAAAACATAAGTTACATCAGATTATTAACAAAGCACAGTTTTACATTTTCAGTTCGACGAGGATACCCTTCCTGTATTTTTTATTATTGACCACTTCTTGGAGGTCCCCGTCGATGGCTTGCAGTGAGGGCAGCATTTGCTTTGGCAGGAATCTGTCGGTTAGTACTAGCCGGTTACGGTTTGCTAGCAGCTGTGCTGAAGACCGGAGATAAGGGGAGGAATGCGCCAGGAGCAGTGATCCCAGAAGTTCGGCTCTGTAATTTTACCGGTGGCCATCTTGATGGTGAACAGCAGCCTTCTTTCTGCGATGTAGGACCGGAGCTTCCGTAGTTCAAGAGCTTCTGCTAACTGCGTTGATCTGAGAGCTGGGAGAAGGTGGAGTTTGCTGTTGGCCCATTTTAGAAGCCAGAATTCGGCAGAGAATATTCTTTTAATGTTGGATTCGGCGGCCGAGGCCCATATCTCTGAAGCATACAGTATTGTCGGGTAAAGGATTGATACGATGTATCTTTTTACCAGTTGTGGGTCGGTGGTGTGGAGCAGCTGTTGTTTGGCGACCCAGCGTAGTGAATTCAGCCTCGACTGTATGAGGTTTATGTGATAAGAGTTTAATTAAGTGAAAAATTTCTTTAATACGAAGCTTCGTACAATTAATCTGTATAGAGTTATTATTTAAGATACCCCAAAGAATAACTAATGTGTATTCAACGTTTACATTCGTATATAACGAGGTAACATCTAGTGAAAATAAATTATCATTACCGCCAAGTCTACAGTCCTTAAGGTTATTGAATAATGTAACATAATTCTTAATCCCAAATTGTATCCGCCTGTCTAAAGGGTTTTATAATGCTATATACATGGGTGGTCAAGGATGAAAATGACGTGTTTCTGTAGGAAACAATAGGCCGAATAGAAAATCCAGTCTTGTGTAATTTTACCTGACCCAAAAGTGAAGGAATATTGTATGTTCTGGCCTTCAATTCCTTTAACTGAGCCATAGTAATGTAGTCATTTTTTCGATACGTGATTAACGTTTTATTGTATTGATTGACCATACCAAGGATGGTGTTGATTTACACGAAAATTCAGAGGGAACCGCGTAGAACCTTGGTACTACGTGCTTGGTTCTTGCAACCTCTCATGAATAGCTGAGACAAATGCCTTGCTAAAATCCAAATAAACTATATCGAAATTGCTTTCAACTTCTAGCTCATGAGCAACTGTATCAAAATAACTTACCAGTTTAGTCAAACGTGATTTTTTCTCAACAAAACCTATTTGTTTTTCTCTCAAAATACCATTTTTATCTAAAATAAAAATACTTGCTCTAAGATTTTCTAATACTATTTTCCTAATACGCTCAATACTTACCTCTAAGATTTTCCCTTCTACTGGAGTCAGACTATCCACTCTGCAGTTACGGTCACTATTAGAACCGCCTTTGTGAATTGGCAATACTTTGGCACTTGTCTAATCAAAGGAAATCTCTTCAGAATCCAAGTGTGCCTTCATAATTATCCATAATTAACCCCAATGGCTCTATAAACCTTCTGGCAGCGTTCTGGATTGCTTTTAATAGCTAAACTAATGCTTCTTAGATTTTCTGGGAAATAATCGATGTAGGAGGGTGTTTGACATTCATATTGCAGCCCACTTGAAGTTTACCAACATATTTTCAACTATATTCTTGTATTCTGGATCCTTGTTGTTCCCTAAGAAGTTCTCAACAACAGACTATAAATAACAATCATCCAGTTCATTTAAAAAGTTTGTTCCCAATTGTGAGCATTCGTGGGCCGAATAGTTAGGAGAATTACTATTATCCTCACATCGAATAGAAAAGGCCTGAGTTCGAGTCCTGTCGACAACGTGGGGAATTTTTATAATTTCAGCCTTAGTTGTCTTAATGAGGAGTTCATATTCATTTTTTGCCAACCATCCTGATATTACTATACACACAGTTAAGAATAAGTATTCTTCTATAGTATACTACCCTATAACTTTATCTTCCTGCTCCTATGAAATGTTACCAACCCAATACAATTTCTATCATAGGCTGTTGCCGTAACAAACAATCATTCCTGAGGTGTGTGAGGGAAATACTTTGATCCATACCATCAGAAAAAGATGGGTCTATATTAATCTTCTCCTCCTCACTAGTAGTTTTTCTAAACGCTTAAAGTATCCCGAACGATAGAGGTAAAACTCCTTACACCACCTTTGTTCACATGAATGGCGTCTCTACATAATAGATTCCTTTTACCCACAAGTCCAGGCCACACTGATAAAAATTCCCCCCTCCCTTGCAGACTCACTCAAGTACAGAGTTAATCTACAAGGCTTTCTAAAAAGTATCGAAATTAAATTTTAACAAATTTTAAACAAATCATTTCTCTGCCAGATGTGCGGTGTACATCCTCTTCAGTTAATCTGATAATGCCCATCCTAAAGCTCGTCTTCGACTGCCTACTGGAATGTTTAGCTTAAAAATCCCACAATTGCCAACATGGCAATGATTATCAGTGCAGAAAGTTGCCCAGAGCAACAGAAACATCGAACCTAAGAAGCTATTGTTCATCAATCAAACAGTGAGAAACGAACCTAGAGCAGATCCCGTTGGCCAAATCTTCTATCAGAATTGCACTAATTGTTTGATGATGGGAAATTGTTCTTTCATTAAATGATAGAATTCGTATTCGTCATGCATGGTAACAGATAGCCTCCTGAGCCTCGCATCCATCCTGAAATCTTGCATACCTGCGAGAAACATGCAAACAAGTTTCCTTGTTTGCATGTTCTCCTTTATTGTTACATTCATAAAAACATTTTACCACCTACAGTTGAGAAACTCTTCCGCTAAACAAAATCATTCCATTTGAACTTGCAGAAATATGAAATATTCAGGGGATATTCATGTCTTGTGGCGGACTTCAAGTCTTCCTCCAGTAGCCGCTGTTGTAAATCTTGTGAAGAAGCTTGCGCCAAAAGCCAGCCATTTGTATGTAGTGTGGTGAGTGCGTAAGTGTGAAGATATGTTCTGTTGTTGTGTTGTCACCTCTTATCAGGTGAGAAGCAGCAACACCTGGTCACTGCGTCCCAAGTGGAGGCGGTCAAGATCTACTAACGTCTTGCTGCATCTACCTCGGACAAGTCCCAAGCAGATGCAATAGAAGAAGAATAGAAATGCTATTTAAATTGGAGAAGTATGAATCTGGGAGGCTGTTGGGAAAGAATAGTAAATCGAGGGGTCAACAGATGGATCCATTAGAAGTAGAAGAGAAAGCAAGTAAACAGAAAGAGGGCGGCGTGGGGAGAGTGGTTATTTATTATGATTTTACCAATTATCGAAAAAAGGCACATAGCCACGAATTTGCCAAGGTGTCCTTATATAAATATTACTTGCTACAGAGAAGGACTGTATTTTGAAGCACTAATGGGACACTTGTAAACAGAGTCAATGCCAAGATTTCAGCAGATTCTCCAGACCACCGGCAAAGATAAAAACTAGAAACAGCATCAGAATTTAATGATGTAATTGCAGAATCTTGAATAATAGACGCATTATTTATATAGTTAATTTTTTCCAGTGGGAAACTTGCATGACAGTCAACACTTATTCAGTCAAAATCTTAATGATATCCTGGAAGTCAACATTAAGAAAAAATATTCAAGGAAATTAAACACATGAACAAGGATGTTATGCAAATTATCACATAATCTTATAATCTTTCTCACCAAAAACCATCTTGCATCTTCCAAGGTTGGAAGTTCTTTGTCATAAACGATGTTATTATAGAAAGAAATGTGAAATAGGAAAGGATGATCTTCAATGAAGGATACCCATTGAGTAACATCACTGTCACCACGAACAATAAAAGTAGTACACCTAACGTTCTCTCCATCAACACTAATAGCAGTACCACTAATGTTCTTACCATCGTGACTATTAGTAGTACGACTAACGTTAGTACCACCAACACTATTATTAGTACCATCATGACTAATATTATACCAGTAATGTTAATACCATAAACAGTAACACTAGTTCTACTAAGGTTTGTACCATCAGCAGTAATATTAGTACCAGTAACTCTTCTGCCAAGCAGCAATAATAGTGCGACCACCAAATTTATTACTACCACCAGCTGTCCCAGTAACAACAGTAATATTACTATTATCACCAGTATCATTAATATAATCATCGCGACCACTCATGTTAACACCATTAACACTAATATTCCCATTACTAATGGGAATATTAGTAATGGACAAATGTTCCAGAATTTGTCCCATTTTGATAGTAGTATTCCAATCTAAACCTAGGAATCATAACTTTTTTCACGACTATCTTCTTCAGGCTTTTGTCAACTTTTTTCAGAAAGTCAATTGAGAGTTAGTTCACTATTTCTGTTGGCCCATTTAACTTTTCCTGTAAGTAAACTCGCATCACGAGATGATCCCCCTGTATGGAAGCTCCAGAATTCTCACGCCTATATCTTTTAATTCATAGTTACCTGTGAAGTGGACGACCTCAATCCTCTGTTGAAAAATTGATATTGTACACTTGCTTCTGGGCTGAACCTTGTCTTCCACATGCCTTTGAAGTAGGCAGCTAAACGGAAAGCTAGCTTGTGGGTCCACTTGGTTTACAAGTGTCCTAATTCTGTTCTTTATCTTCGAAACTCAAGAATTGATCTCACCCGAAGCTTTCTGCAACTAAAAATTGATGTTTCTTGTTAGGCCTTTCAGACGATTTTTCACCATGTTGATGTAGTTTTGATTTATTTCTAATTCGTTCTTCAAAAATGTGCCATTGGCCACTTTCAGAATGCATCCGTCTGCTTCTGTCACGATTGTGGAATAGTAATTGTGGTACAAATCGAATAATTGTTCTGAAACTTAATGCGCTGATAACCCATTGCCTTCTCTATTAGCTCTGCACTGTTTCCTCTGGCCCCAGCCAGAGGAAACAGTTATCAGCAATGGGTTATCAGTGTTTCCTTGTCCAACGCCATCGCCAATATCATGGCGATGGAGTTGGACAACCAAAATAGGGAATAAAACAAGTTGCCGCTCTTCAATGCGAACTTCTGCAGATTTAAAGCAAACTGGCAGTGAACTTCTACCAGACGAGTTCTACTTCAAGGTCAGGTGCATTGGAAAGGAAACATAAAGAAGCACATTCCCGAAACCAATGGCACTCCTTAAGATACCCATGGTTGGCTAGAAAAAAAAAATACAATTAGCATCAGTTTTAAGCCTTATAAACTACATACGTTGAACAAAATAATGGAAACAACTGTACTGCAGGATCCTGTGATATGCATGCAAAGCAGAAATTTGCCATACGTACAAGATTGGTCGTTGTGATGTCCCAATCATATCATGGCTGTACTTTGCTAGTGGACATAAAAGGATCTGATCAGCTAGAGACCATTACATTTTAACGATTCCATAATGGCTGAATCATCGAAGTTCGGTTCGGAGACTCATTTGTGATAAGGACGCACATCATGGTAATTTGTCACTTCCCTTGTTATATTCTCCACTGGACATTTTCAAACTTTCCTCAGTTAAATTGAATGAATTTAAAGGTGGAAATGGTACAATGAAGATATCTGTAATATTTTTAAAAATTTTTTTAAAAAATCTAATTTATGTAGCTATGTTGCTTCTGATTTCTATCAACAGTCCTGGCTCCTGTTATTGGTCATTCTTCGCTTCTACTTCTATGTTTCTTCTAAGCTCATGATATACTTCCATTCGGTTTCAGTCCAATCTATGTCCCGAAGGAGGATGTTAGCACTGGGACTGCATAGGTCTTTATGGCTTTAACTGTGTTCCCTCCGCTCAGCTTTGCTTTGAGCAGGCCTCTGAAGATATTTTTCAGTCGGGCAGGCCTTGATCTCGTTGTGCGCTAACTACTGAGCCGGCATTATCCCAGGGTATTTGTAGATCTCTTCCCCTGTCATGGCTTCGATCACTTTACCGTTCTGCATCTGGTAGTTTCGGTCAACTAATTTCCCTTGATACAATCCACAGTTCTTGCATTCGTCTAGACCAATTTCCATCCTGATATCTTTGCTGAATTCTTCAGTGATCTAGAGTACTTGCTGGAGTTGCTTTTCGGTTGCCACGTACAGCTTGATGTCCTGCATGTACATCAGATGGAAGAGGGTGAACGGGTTTTTCCTTCCTTCTTTAAGGTTATATCCATACTTGTTGTTGTTGAATATCGTGAACAGTGGGTTGAATGCTAAACAGAACCACAGTGGGCTCAGGGCATATCCCTGAAAGATTCCTCTCCTGATGGGGATGTGTCTGGATGTGATGTTCTTGACCTAGATGGTGGTGTTCCATTTCGCCATGGCTGCTTCTAGGATGTTTGTCACTCTCGGATTGATTTTGTAGAATTACGTGCCAACTATGAGGCGCGTAATGGAAGGACTTGGTAATCAATGTATGCCTTTTACAGATTGCGGCGCTTCTTTTAGGATTTCTCTATATTTGTAGCATCAATGGCTAATTGCTCTTTACTCATCCGCTTGTATCCAATCTGCTTCGGCCATGATGTTCTGGCTCTCCAAGTGGTCAATACTTGCTCCCAGCAAACATATCTTGGTCCTGGTCCCTTATCTTTATTACCAAAAATGTTACTTCTTTCTGTGGCAATAGACTATCCCAATAAAACAGTCTCGTTAAACTAGAGCAGTATGCTCTTGACTGTACCTTTTTGAGATCCGTATTGGTGGTAAATCAGCAGGTAGTTCCAAGATATTTATTTCTTAGGGTCACACAGAATGTTAATTCAGCTACCCATGTGTCTGTAAAAATTATTGTCTGTAAAATTTGCTTGTATTCTCTGGTCGATTTGCCTGCTTTACTAGACGAAAAACCCGTCTGGGGGGGGGAGGGAACCCTGCTATCTACGCCTGAGACCGACTAACTCAGCCACGGAGTGAAAAAAGCCCATTAAAGTTGTCCACGTCATTGATGGCATTCGAACCTGGGCTTTTCCACCCAGTGTGGGGACGATACCACTGTGCTATCCGCGCACTGTAGGTCCAAGATAGTTGCGTCTCTATCGAGCCATTCATGTTTGATTCTAGCCAGACATCTGTTTGTTCAATAACTCAAATTCTTCACCTAATGCGCCAAATTTTAATTTGAGATCGGTTATTATTTTTGTTGTTGTAATAGGGTTTTAGGGACATTAGGGGCTAAAACCCCAGCAAGGCCACATTGCTCTGTGTATATTGTCTGTAAATTGCGTGTGTTTTGAGGTTGATTTTTCTGTTTACTGGAAGAAAAAACCTCTTTCCGGGAGAAAAACTATGCTGTCCTCGCTAAGACCAACTAACTCAGCCAGGTTGTGAAAAATGTCCATAAAAATTCAAGTTGTGCAAAAGGCCCATAAAAATTTTTGAGTTCGACTTCCGTCATCGATGGGAGTCAAACTCAGGTGTTTTCCACCCCATGTGGAGGAGGATGGCGATCCTACCAACTGTGCTAACCAAGAAGGTACACTCCTCGTAACGAGTGCAAAGAAAAGAATCGGGAGTTGAGATTGTTTACAGGCTATACAAGCAACAAACTTATAACTCTTACATGAATTGCCCGCAGGAATTTTTGTCTGGGACATGATGTCCTTGGACTTTGTATTGCAATCGAATCATGCAACAACCATTATTTAGGTGAAATTTGAACTTAAGAAATATTGAAATTTTTTAAAATTTTAATATAGTGCTGATTCGCAAAGCATTACAGAAATTAAACTGTACACCAAACCTTTATCCATTAGTGAATTTGAAATTAAGACACCAAAGTTACTGGAAAGGAATTAAGTTAACAGAAATACACTAAGTGGACAAAAATCATGGGATACCTACCTAGTGACTGATAGGCCCACCTTTCCCCCGTATAAGAGCAGTCACACGGAGAGGCATTAAGTCCATCAGTTCACGAAAGCGTTCCACAGGTATTTCCATCCACGCTTGCTGCACTGCTGTCCATAATTCCGTCGCATTCCTGGGTGAAGGATCTAAAGCTCGAACGGACCTTTCCACAGCATCCCAAAGATGCTCCACAGGGTTCTTGTCGGATGAACCGCTGAGGCCATTCCATGGTGGTAAAAATTTGTGGAATGCTCTGCGAACCATATTCTAGTCACCACGACTCTGTGGTGAGGCGCATTATCCTGCTGGAACAATCCAGTGCCCTGTGGTTGCACGATGCCCACGAAGAGATGCAGATGGTCTGTAAGGATGGACACGTAACCTGGATGCGTCTAGACGCACCAGAGGTCCCAATGTGTGACAGTTGAAAAACCCCCAGACCATTACCGACCGTCCACCTGCCTGAACAGTTCCTTGTTGACATGACAGCTGCATACTTCGTGCGGTTTCCGCCGGAAACGCACCCTCCCGTTCTCTCGAAATAATTGTAAACGGGACCATCGGACCAGCAGACTCGTTTCCAATCATCCATGGTCCAGTGCCGATGTTCTTTCGCCCAGTTGAGGCGTAGAGTCCTGTGTCGTGGTGTTAGCAATGGGACTGGTGGGTCGGCTGTTCCCATAACCAATTGCGGCAAATGATCGCCTGATTGTCTTGGTGAGACGTTTCTCGCACCTCCCTCGTTCAAGTCGGTGGTGATTTGTGCAACTGTCGCTCTCCGGATGGCTGAAACAATGCGAGACAAACGTCGACGGCCACGTTCATCCACCACCTTTCTCCGCCCACAGCGCTGTCCACGATGATATGTTATTCCGGAAATGGCATATTCCCGATACGCTTGATACAATTGAATGGGGATAGTGCAATAGTACCACCTCCGCCGTACAGTGACCCATGCATCGAGCACCCACTATCAAACCTCTTTCAAAATCGGTTAACCCACAACGTTTATCCATACTTACATCGAATTACCGTCTTTGTGAATGTAGTGCACCTATATACCTGCCAAGCAATGGGTTCGTCCACTAGCGAGTTGGTGACAGCATGCGTTGCCCAGGAACCTGGTATCCTACGAATTCTGTCCTTTCAGTGTACTTTAGAAAAGTTAAGGATTAGATTTACAAATATTATAGAAATTAATTTCACGGAGTTACTGAAATAAAATTTGTAACTTTACTGAAAATTTGCAAACAATTATATAAACGTAATTCAAACAAATTTTAAACATATCATCAAAATTTAAAAAAAAATTCTGTCTACCAGGCAACCATCCACTTCAGTAAACCACAGGAGCTTCTAAAAACTCGTAGTCTTTTCGACTGCCAACAGGATTATTTTAACTCGCAATCCGTGATTAGTAGACGGCTCCCGATCTAACCGCCATTGTGAATGCTGCAAAACTTCAAATACTCACGAACAAGATACACGATTACCACCATTTAAGGGTTGTGCCATTCGTACCAAGCTGTGGACTTTAAGCAGGAGAAGTAAAATCTTTAGATGATATTTAACGTGATTTGGAAAAAGTAGATGGCAAGCCAGTGACACAGGACACACTACCCGTTAATTTACAGAAGATGCGTTGTTTGCAGCTAAGAAAAATGACATGGGATGATTCTATCCCTCGATGATTACTTCGTATCTTATCACGGTTCATTGAAGGAACCGTGAACTGTGGTAATATTGGAGACTGGAGACATGTCCTGCTTTGCCCACTTTACGAGACCTTTAGACGTTAAATAGTTCATTGTACCCAACCAATAAGGGAGGACAACCTATATACAACCTATCCAGGATGCCAAAAACTCTTCGGCATTTCATACATTCTCAGACAAATTTTTTTTAAAGAGAAGACTCACCTTCTTCATTACTGTAAATAGGTAATTGTATATATGTGACACTGTGATAATAAGACCCAATATTTCTGTGGCCATGTTACTATTTAACTACTTCAAATTGCTTAGTAGTTACACTGTGTGGCCACATTATTAGGTACACCCCTGCTGTGCACACAAATGGTTTGTTCCACAACGTTGCAAGTCACTTGACCACAGCTGTGGATATTAATGCAGCAGAACAACTTTTCTAGTATCAGTTAAGCGTACAAACCGTAGTAAGAATGGGGAAAAGGAGTGATCTAACGGACTTCGAACGAGGCATGCAAGACGTCATGGACAAAGCATCTCTGAAACGGCAGTTCTCCTGACCCTTTCATGCAACACAGTTTCAAGAGTGTATCGAGAATGGTGCAACGAACAGAAAACATCCTGTGAACGGCACTCCTATGGAAGAAAATCGCTTGTTGATGAGAGAGGTCAGACGAGGAAGATTGGAATTGTGCAAGAAAACAGACAATGTCGCACATCACGTCAGAATACAACCTTGGTGCGCAGAACAAAATATCGCAACGGACCATTAGTCGCACTTTGTCGAGAATAGGCTACAACAGCCGACGGCCATATCGCGTACCTTTGTTATCAATGAAGAAGAAGAGAGCAAGCCTCCTGTGGGCACAGCAACACAGCACTGTACTATCGAGGATTGGAAAACAGTTGCTTGGTCTGACGAGTCGAATTTGGCGAAAACAACATGAATCCATGGACCCGTCATGTCTGACGACTACTGTGCAAGGTGGTGGAGACAATGTTGTGTGGAATGTTTTCTTGGCACACGTTGGGTCCATTGATACCCATAGATTCACGTCTGAATGCCAGACTGAATGCCAACGTGAACGGATGCTGATCAAGTGCATCCGTTCACGTTGACAGTCTATCCTCAGTCAGATGGTTACTTCCAGCAGGATAATGCGTCTGTGCACAAAACCTGAATTACTATGGAATGGTTCCAGGAACATGACAAAGACTTTTCTTTGCTGCAGTGGCCCGCTCAGTTCTTCATATCTCAATCTTATTGAACGTCTTTGGGGTGAGCTGGAAAGGGCTGTTTGCTGCAGGCCTACACCTCCGTCGAATCTCCAGGAACTGCGTGACACACTCATGTCTGCATGGTACTTCATTCCTGAACAACGTTTTCAGGATCGTGTTCAATCCATGCCTAGACTAATTCAGGCTGTTTTGAAGGCTAAAGGAGGTTCAACGCGCTACTAGGTAGGTGTACCTAATAAAGTGGCAGCACAGTGTAATTGTATACATGTAAATTGCAATGCTTATTTTTAACTTCCTGTGAGGGGTGAAAATAACGGTCTTAAGATTTATGTTTAGACTTTCAGGTTGTCTAAGATTTAGACTTATTTTGTGAGGTAAGCTTAGTCTATAAATGTATTTGGTTTAGCTTCTTAGGTTTATAACGTGTATGGGACGTTATATGGAGAATTCCCATACTTGGGCTTAACTTTGGAGGTAAACTCCAAATTTGCCCTTAGTAACGGAGTGTTGTTATTGTGCAATTAAAAATTAAAAATAATTACTGATTTTTAGGTAATCAGCTTAATAAGTAAATAATTACTTATTAAAAATAATTACTTATTTTTAGGATAGTTTTGAATGGCCCCCTGGTGGCTAGTTTTCAAATTACAGAAACTAGTAAAATTTAATCTAAATTCTCATTCCAGATAGTCCCATTATCATTAAGTTGGCCAGAGAAATGGAAAGTGTATAGCTTGATTTACAGTGATGTATTTTAGCTGGAATTGATAAAACAGATGCAAAATAAGCTGAATTAAATATTTTAATGACAGGTTAAAAATAAAATGTGTTTTTAGTTGACACTTAAAGATTAAATTGAGTGTTGAATCTCATATGCTTTTTACTAAATTGAATTAATGAATTATAATGTTACTTTGAACCAGGGAGGTTTAAATACTATTTTACTTGTGTTTATTCTGGATAGAAATTGTAATTGGCAGCTTTTATCCCAAATCCTGAAGTGTAATATAAGCTTGGAGGCATTAAATTGTTAGGAGTATATGTAGATGTGTAAATAAGTATACTGATAACATAGAACCAAATTGCACACTATGTTTATAGTATTGTCATCCTAGTTTCCGATATACATTTGGAATATTGTTTTAGGATTAGTTTAAGTACTTTATTTGGTTTTATTTTTTTTGCATTTGTTTTTTAAATATTACCTCGGTCATATACCGTGGTTTGCTTAAAATAAAATTTTAATAGTAGGTTTAATTGTTCTACTAGTAGGTTAAATTGTCCTACGTTTAATTGTTTGGCAGAGTTTGCCTAAATTAAAATATACCTGCACTGA
The DNA here is from genome assembly GCF_048544385.1 of Mastigoproctus giganteus. Lineage (NCBI taxonomy): Eukaryota > Metazoa > Arthropoda > Arachnida > Uropygi > Thelyphonidae > Mastigoproctus > Mastigoproctus giganteus. The sequence continues at coordinate 116,811,124 of NC_143588.1, forward strand.
TGGTATTCTGTAGTAATGCTGTACATATAAATCTTTAAGTTTGAGATTAGAATTTCCACCACTAGTTCCATTTTTTTAAAATTTTTCTTCAGGTTGGGCAGCCTGAGAAATTTTGTCTATTGGTATTGCATTCCCTCATTCTTATATATCGCATTCTTACTGGTGGGTTCAAACTTTCTTTCCACATACCATTGAAGAAGACCGCATTCATAAAAACGGAGCTAGCTTGCGGGTCTATTTGTTCTATTGGTATTTTAGTCCTCTACTTGCTCACCATTCACATCCAAGAGTTGATCTCAAGCAAAGCTTGCTGCTACTGAAAACCTATGTTTCTTGCTAAGCCTTTGAGACGTCTATTCACCATATCGGCGTATTGATTTCTAATCCCTTCTTCAAAAATGCAGCATTTGCCAGTTCTAGAATGCATCCATCTGCTGCTGTCCCGATCGTTGACAGCAGCAGATGGGTGACAGCCGCGTCGAATTCTGGTACAAATCAAGTACAGTAACTGTCCTTCTAAAACTACAATGTGCTGATAACCTATCGCCTGCTATATTAACCGTGCAGTGTGTCCTCTAGCTCCACCCATCATCATCATGGCAATGCACGACAAGCAAAATGGGGAATAAAGGAAGTTGCCAATTTTGAATGCGAATTTCTTGTGCAATTGCCGCCGTAGCCTAGTGGTCAGGCGCGCGGGTGCATAAGTACACGTGCCTTGAGTGACCGGGGTTCTAGCCCGTGACTGCTGAATGCGGTGCTGTTTCTTGTATTCTGTGTATCTTGTAAACTCCTCTGACCGTTTGGTTGTCCCGGAGTATAAACAGAAAATTTATTTATTTATTATTATTCAAGGCAAACGGGCAGACAAATTGTGTCACTGGAGGGCGAGTTTTAAATCAATTTAGGATATACTGAGAACATAGCATATAAATAAGCACATTCCCGAAAGAAGTAAAACTCTGAAAGCTTCCATGGCTACAAAAGGTAAAAATACAAAATTAAAAAAATCTTTAGCACTAACAACAATACTGTCACAAAGGGCAGAACCATATACCTCATCATCAAAATCACCACTAATTCAAATATTAGATCGATCAACACCATTAGAAAACGACAACGGCAACAGTACCTGAGGATGGAGTTTACTCACTTCCGAATTCGTCTACTCGATACAACCCTTATGAAAAAGCAATGAAAGAAACACTTTCCCAGCTTCCTTATCCCACTGTCTGATTGGTATACAAATTGTTCATTTTCAAATATTTCAGGATCTGCTTCATTCGATCGAAGTATTCCAGTTTAAATCGAGTAATCCTGCCTTTTCCAAAACCACATTCATCAGACCACTCTCGACTCTTGTCATAGGGACTGTTGGCATATCTGAGAGAATGTGTTGGCTACCCAGGAGCCTAAAACACTGACGATATTGATATTCGATTGACACTGAAGTCAAGTGGACCAAATTTCGTCAAACTCCAGTCGATCTGTGGATATAATCCGCATTTAAGTCCTGAAATACGGCACCTAGCATACTGGTGGTGACCACCGAGATACAATCAAACGAAAGCAGAGGTCAAAGTGCTGCACCCAAACTACAAGGAGGAATGCGGCCTTTCTGAGTTACCAGGCAATACTAAGAGATAGATGACTCTCATCAACCGGTGCAATACCGCCACTTTGCTTATTGAAGTCTTGAAGTGGTGAATTCCATGTTTAGTCTCCAGGACAAAGCTCCGACAACCTCCTTCCCCCATTTCTTCCAACGTGCAGTATGACTGATGTATTTTGAGGTTGTGATGTGATGGACATCATAGAGAGATTCAATCTTTCTCACATTTCGACGGTACAACTCTAAAACGATGTTCGCTGGTCGGCCGCAACATTATCTTGCGGCCGACCAGCGAACACCGGACCAAACCTGTTGGTATATCTCTAGGAAGCTTCTGGATCAGCTATTCTGTAATTTCGCTGTCGATACTCTTCCAGACAGTTATTGAAGGGAGTCCGATTTAGTTTCTGTATGCACATTGCATTCTACGGCCAGAGACCATTGCTAATCATGATCTTTGCATTCTCAAAAACTAGGCAAAAGGAAATAATCTTCAAATGTCTGCAACCAAACCCTGAGCATGTAGTATTTTTTTTTAAACTTGTCTATTTGTATATGACAAAGACTTTTTGTCTTCATGCAATCATATATTTTGTATATTACTGTATATTTTGTATATTATTGTATATTTAACCCTGTAAAAGTCTCGGGTCGAGCACGCATGTACTCTTGTTTACTGTACATTGTGTTCATCGCACCTTAGTCTGTAAATATTCACACCCTTCTGGCACAGAGCCGTCCCGGGGTGACCCAAGTTTCTTGGGAAATAAATTGATTTTAATAATAATAATAATAATAATACAGTGGGAACGTCACCGTCCTCCCTATGCCGGGTGGAAAAGGCCCTGGTTCGAATCACGTCGTTGACGCGAGGAACTTTAATGGGCTTTTTTCATTCCGTGACTGAGTTAGTCGGTCTTAGGCGTAGATAGGAAGCTTTCCCCTCCAGAAACTGTGGTATTTTCGTCCACCAAAACAAGCAAATCGCCCTGAGAACACACGCAATTTACAGACACAAATACGGTTTATGTAATCAATTACGGGCAACCCTAATATAATAATTTGATTTTTTTTTAACTCCAACAAAACTAACTCTATACACTTGAAAGGCTTCATATACCATCCTGAACTACACAATATAATAGATGTAAGGAAGAGAAGCAACGCCTACTTGGAGATGTGCAAATGTATCCTCAATTCACAAAGGGTGACATAAATAATTATAGACTTGTCAGTTTAACTACTGTTCTGGGGAAAATAATGGAGTCATTGGTTGAACCAGTGATGCAGGATTACCCAGACAAGACTGCAGTAATAGTTCAGACACATCATAGGTTTGTTAAAGGGAAGTCTTGTCTGGCCAATTTGATTGGATATTATGATGTGGTTACAAAGGAACTGGATGCAAAAAATAATTTTGATATCATATATTTGGATTTCAGGAAACCTTTTGACACTGTTGCGCATGGAAGACTATTGTACAAATTGTAACAGAATGGTATTAAGGGTAAGTTGCTACAATGGATAAAAGGATGGTTGAGTGGGAGAAGGCAGAGTAGTAATCAATGGACGCTGCTCTTCCTGGACTAATGTTATTAGTGGGTTCTCCCATGGTCTGGTATTGGGCCCATTGTTGTTTTGTATATTTATCAATTATATTTATGAGGATATATCAAGTCTAATGTGAAAGTTTGCAGATGATACAAAGGTTGGCAGGGTTGTTAATGATAACAATGGCCGTGTGCTACTGCAAGAGGATTTAGAAAAGTTAGGCAGATGGGTTGAGAAGTGGCAACTGAAGTTTAACATCGATAAATGTAGAGTACTGCATATTCGGTAGCAATATCCGAAGAGAAACGTACCAACTGTGTAGTACTACACTCAGGGAGGTGGAGAATGAAAAAGACCTGGGGGTACTTGTGCAGTCAGATATGAAGTTTTCTGAACAGTGCAGACGGGCTGCCAGAGCAGGTTATGGAGTTTTGTCAATGATATATAGGAATTTTGCTAGCAGCGAAAAGAAGGTGATTGTCCCTCTCTATAAAGCAATGGTCAGGCCACGCCTTGAGTACTGCGTACAGGTCTGGAGGCCTCATTTTAGGAAGGATGTAGATTTGCTTGAATGTCTACAGAGAAGAGCAGCAAGATTGGTGAGGGGAATTAAGGAATCCTCTTACCAAGAGAGGCTTAAGTTCTGCAGGTTGCAGCATCTGGAGACTAGGCACCTGCGAGGTGATCTAATGGGACGCTTCCGCTTGCTCAGATTAAGAACCTCATGGGGCATAGATTCGAAATGGGAAAAGACGTAGAATATATGTGCGGAAGTTTGCCTTTAGCCAGCAGGTGGTTGATTGCTGGAACACTCTTCCATCTGTCGTTGTGGAAGTTGATAGCTTAAATAAACTTAAGGTTGAAGTAGACAAACATTTGAAGTGACAGGATGGGTGAAATGGGCTGATGCTCTATAAGCTTGCTTTCTTGCATCATATGCCTCAACTAATGCTAATGCTACTTAAACATCTGCAGCAGGAGTGTCAGAGTAGGTGGTCTAACTCTCAAAAGGGTGAAACCCGGAAATTCTTGTCGAATGTAAACATGATCTTCCCCAGATCTTCCTCAATGGTTTTCATCGGGTTTGTACACAACTTACCTCCTTACTGGCCATGGATCCATTAAAGCCAAGCTAACTTTACTGGGCATCATTGAAGATCCATCTTGTGCTTGTGGGGGGGGGGCTGGAAAGTTGGCACCATCTTAGGTATGGTTGTCCCCTGTACGAGGACCTTCGTTCTATATTAATAATTTACCCAGAAATCAGGAATTCCATCTACTGGACAGTATACAGAAGTATACGGCATTTGTAAATTTTGCTCTTTGCAAGACGAAGAAACAATCCTAACATCCATCCTAGGAACGTTCCTAGGATGGATGTTAGGATTGTTTCTTGTCAATGAGCAATCAATGAATAGTGAATACACCCAACTGCTGATATCGAGATCTACCAATTGTGACAAAGACCAGACATCAGTATATTGTATCTGTAATTGGCATTTATTTGGTTATGTTTCCTGGATGGTAAACAATTTCAATAGAAAAACGATTGCTAATCTCACCTTAAAGCGAATCACTCAACCACGTTGTGAAAAAGACCGATAAGAACTCTTCTTCTCTTTGACAGGATTGAAATTTGATCCTTTTCCATCAGTGTGATAAGATTAATAACAAAAATTTAGAATATTATAACTTCGTAACCCCACACCTTGTGAAAAAGACCTGAATTCAAATCCCATTAAGGAGGCGAGGAATATTTATCAGTCTCTTTGAAAACGTGGCTGAGTTAGTCTGTCTCAGCGAGGGGAGCCTGCTTTTTTTTAACCAAAAAATCGTGATTCTCTTCAAGTAATTCGACTCCAGTATGCTTAGCCTTTTAAAGACTTGATATATAAGGTGCAATATGGCCTAAGTTGCCCATTTGTGGAACCCTAAAGTGACAACAACTTCTGAAAGCTCAATGGAACTAAATACCACTACAGATTGACTTTTTTTATGCTTAATGTTTTGTGGACAATAATTACACAAAAATAAATCAAACTACATTGCATTCAGTGAACTCGATGTGAACTCTGAGCTCGGATTCAATTCCGATATTTATCCTTATGAGCATCCATATAATGTTTTCTCGCAGCGAACTCAAAGAGAGGATTCAAGTTAAATCCTCAAGGCGTAGACAAATGGGTGGAGGAATACATTCTGCTACTCAAAAATGTGAAAAAAAAAAAAAAGTCCATCAAAGACAATATTGGTAATACATCATACGTTCAATGTTATGGACTTCCTGCTAATGAATCATGATATGTAAAAAAATAATCAAACTAATTCAAACTCAGCATCAAATTATTTTCCTTTATTTTTACATTCATAAAGAAACATGTTTCTGTTACAGCTGACAAACTCTTCCACAGAACATCATCATTCCATTTGTCCTGTCAGAAATATGAAACAGGAATGGATGATCGGCGACGAAATTGGTTTCACTAAAATTTTCAACCGAAACAGAACTACTAGAACTACTACCAACAAATGCCCCACCATCACCAACAACTGAACTACTCATTCCAGACATTGAAACATTTTTTACAGAAACACCTCCACCAACAGAGAATGTACCTGCGGGTGGAGCGTGATCAATTCCGTATTCATCTACTTCTATACATGCCTTGTGATAAAGGGATGAAAGAGACGCTCTCCCAGCACCACTTAACCCGCTGAAATCTGCCTGAGTGGTATACAGATTACTCAATTTCAAAGATTCCAGGACCTGCTTCATTCGATCGGAGTATTCCAGTCTAAACCGCGGTATCATAACCTTTTTCACGACCACTTTCTTCAGACGAGTCTCGACTGTTTTCAGAAATTCCGTTGACAGTTGGTTCTCAATTAGTCTTAGTCCATTTAGCTGTTCTGGTAAGTAAACTCGCATCACCAGACGGTCCCCCCTGTACGGGAGCTCTATAACTTTCAAATGCTTTTCTCTGTAGTAGGTATAAGGAAAATGTCCATTTTCCATGTTCATAAATGTTACTTGTGCAGCTGACGATCTCAATCCGTTGTTGTAAAAGTGATAAGGTATACTTAATTGTGGATTGAAACTGTGCTTCCACGTGCCTTTGAAGAAGACAGCATTCGCAAAAACGGAGCTAGAGCGAGGGTCCACATGTGTTAAAATTGTCTTGATTCTCTGCTTCGTAATCTTTGCAATCCAACCGTTAATCTCATTAGAAGCTTGCTCCAACTGGAAATTGATATTTTTCGCCAGGCCTTTCAGACGTTTGCTCACCATTTGGGCATACGCTTGACTGATTGCTAATTCCTGTTTCAAAAATGCCCCATTGGCCACCTCCAGAATGCACCCATCTGATACTCTCGACAACGACGACAGATATCTCGGGTACAAATCAAGTAATTGTTCATCTGAAACTGAAATGCGCTGGAAACCCATTGCCTGCTTTATTTGCTGTGCCGTACCTCCTCTAGCCCCAACCATCATCATGGCCATGCCCTCGGACAAGCAAAATGGAGAATAAAAGATGTTTCCAGTCTTCATTGAGAACTTCTTGTACACATTTATAGCAAACCGGCAATCAACTTCTGCCAACTGACGGGCAAGCCTCATCTCAATTTGGGGTGTACTAGGAATGAAGCATGTGAAGAAGGATATTGCCAAAAGCGGAAGAACTCTTAAGATATCCATGGGCTACAAAAGAGAAAAATACAATTAGCATCACAGTCTTATAAACTACAGAAGTTGAACAAAATAATAAAAATATTTGAACACATGCATCCAATTTTATTGATATGAATTCAAAAACACAAAAGTGCCCCACTTACATACTTGACCATTATCCAGTTCATCATTTGTCATTTGCCTACACTGTACGACATTTTGTCCTTGAGGCTGTCACAGACATTCTCTCAGGTATGCCAAGCTATTCTTCCTACCCTGGACTCTAAAACGCTGATGGAACTAATATTCGATTGACACTCAAATCAAGTGGATCAAATTTCAGGAAAGTCCAGTCGGTCTGTGACATCAGCGTGGGTATAATCAGCATGCAAGTCTTGAAATACTGCACCTAGCATACTGGAAGTGACCACCCGAGTAAGCAGATGTCGAGGTGTGGCGTCCACACCACAAGGAGGAATGTCACCCCTCTGCGTTACCGTGATAGATGACTCTCATTAACTGGTGCACGGTGTTCGCAAGCCTGTCACTAGGTAGTCCACCGGACCGAACCTATAGATAACGCCCTAGGAGGGTTCCAGATCAGTCAGTGTATAATCTTGCTTCCTGTACTCTGCCAGATAGTGACTAGAAGAATTATGAGTAGTATGTATACAGAGGACATTATCGAGGCCACGTTATGTCATGGAGCTGGGTATGTTATTACCATGAGTGCACCGTACCCAAAATTTCATTACTTCATACAGCATGTCTGTCCCACCTTTTTTGACTATTGAATACACCATGGATTGTCAAACCAATAGAACAAACTTAAAATATCCAAACCGCCCAAACACTTCCTCGTTCATTTCACAAATATACGTGATCTCAGTTCGAATCTCAAAGATGTCCAAATCCACTTAAAATCTACCATCGGTTGATTCAAGTGAATTGAATTGAAATCGGTTGATTCAAGCACTGCTAATTTAAGTTTGTCCTATTTTTTTTTTTTTTTAATGTAAACACCAAACACGAGAGGTATTAGAACCGTGATTGGGTTGGAGGTTGAGAAGACGAAAGAAGATATTTGTTGACATTGGACTTGAACTTCTGTAGACTGTAATTTTCAGGAAATACGTATGAAGGAAGGTTGTTCCAGAAAACGGCAGTTGAATGAATAAATGAGGAAGATGAAAAGTTGGTTCTGTGGGTTTGAAGTTGGACAGTAAATGGATGTTGGCTGGTGGTGGCACGTGTTCGGACTGTTTTGAAAGAGAGAGCGGGAATTATAGAAGCCAATTCAGAAGAACAGTGCCCATGGAAATATCTGTAGAAGAGGCATGCAGCAGAAACAGTGCGTCTATGAGAAAGCGAGTGGAGAGACTCTGTTAGAGATGAGTCATTAATTAACCTAACTGCCCTCTTCTGAATGGAATCAAAAAGCCTGAGAGAGGTTTTTGAGGCACCACCCCAGATGTGCGAATAATATTCCATGGCAGGGCGGATTTGCGATTTAAACAGAGTCAGCAGCTGTTTGAAAGAAAAGTAACGCCGAGAGCAAAAGAGAAAACCAAGTTTTTTAGATGCAGAGGAAGCAATATTTGTAATGTACTTGTGCCAAGGGAGATTAGAAGTCAGGGTAATCCCCAAAAGAGAGATATCATTTTGCCTAGAAATCGGAGTGTCGCCAAAGATAAGCATAGGAGCACAAGAATCCTTTTTGTTAGATATAAGACAAGACTGAGTTTTAGAAGGGTTGAAATCAACTAAGTTGTCTTTGCCCCACTGGAGAATTACCTGAAGATCGGCATTTAAGCAATTGGTAGCAGATTTTCGAGAAGTTGAAGCTGATTGAGCAGGACAAGGTTTCTCAAAATTGAAAGTGGAATGCACTATCATCGGCAAAACTATGGATAGGATTTCCAGTCAATGGAAGGTCATTAATATACAAGAGGAAAAGAACTGAACCTTGAGGGACACCGGCATTAATGGAGAAGTTAGAAGACAGAGACCCATCTACCATCACCCACAATGAGCGATCAGAGAAAAAAACTGGATAAAAAATTACAAAAAACAGTTGGCAAACCATCAGGCTCGTTTAGAAGACCTTTATGCTAAACACGATCAAAAGCCTTTGAGATGTCAAGAGCAACTACTTGTGTTTCACCGAACCTTTCCATTGAATTAGTCCATAAATGGGTAACATAAGCCAGAATATCACCAGTGGATCGACACTGACGGAATCCATACTGGCGATTGTTGATCAGACGGAAGGTTTCTAAGTAGTTTAAGAGTTGGCGGTTAATTGATTTCTCCATTACTTTAGAAAGAGTAGAAGTAATTGCAATGGGACGATAATTGGATGGGAGGGATTTGTCACCCTTTTTAGAAACGGGATGGATATGAGCAAATTTACAAGCAGAAGGAAAAACGCCTTTGGAATAAGAAAGTGAAAAAAGGCGGCAAAGCATAGGAGTGCACGTTTTGGAATATGTGGAAAAATACCATCAGGATTTGGAGCTTTCTTAGCATCAAGATTCGTTAAAATCCTTCTGACATCTTTTTGACGAAAGACCACAGGAGGCATTGAATGGAGCATGTTGGGAATGGTGGGAGGTGTTTTACCAAGATCATTAATACATGAGTTGGAAGAAAAATGGGATGCTAGCAGGTCAGTTTATCCTTGGCTGAAGTGACAACCGAACCATCTGGTTTGGACAGAGGTGGGAGCAGAGATGGGCAAAAGTTGCGGCCAATAGCTTTCGCAAGAGACCAAAATTCTCGGCTACCATTAGGGCAAGAAGCAAGTTTTCTACTCTTAGCCTGTTCAAACTCTAGTTTGACTCATTAATAAGTACTTTACAATTGTTGCCAGCATTGATGTAGGAAGGAAATGAAACTGAAGAATTAGAAGGAAGCTAATTATGATATGAAACGTTTCTCTCTTGAACAGCCTTAGCACATTTATAGGAAAACCAAGGTTTAGATAAAGGACTTGATTTTAAAGTGGAGTGTGGGATGAAGGATTTCATTCCTGCAAGACTAATTTCACTGACACGATCTGGGCAAACGTTAACATCAGAAGTTTTGAAATAATAATCCGACCAAGGAAAAGAGGAAAAGAAATCTCGGAGGTCATCCCATTTTGCATTCTTGTAATGCCAAACAACACGAGGTTGGGAATAGCCATGAGGTAAAGGCTCCATTGGAGAAGAGACAGTCACCAAGTTGTGATTTGAGGTGCCTAAATGACCTTCGACTTAGATTGTGTACTTAGAAAGGTTGTTTGTGAGAAAAAGATCAAGCGTGTTGGCTGTATGATTAGGATTGTCTCGTATTCTTGTAGGTAAATGAACAATCTGTGCAAGGTCATTAGTAATTGCAAAAGCCTCAGCATCTCGATCGGCTGGGTTGGTGTGACTAGAAAACGGAAGCCAGCTGGAGTTGTGAACATTAAAATCACCAAGGAAAATTATCTCACTGTTAGGAAAGTTGGACTGGAGAAAGTCAAGTTTCAAAGAGAGGAAGTCAAAGAGCTCCAAGTGATTAGTGGAGTTGGGAGAACCGTAGAGACAACAGATGAATTTGACAGAATGAGGTAGAGAGATTTTAAGCCAGAGAAGATCGAAAAGAGGAGATTCCAAATTGCCAAGTCTCTGACAGGGAATATCAGAACGGACATATGCACAATTACCACCTTTGAGGCGAAAGGAATCATACAGCGAATAATTTGGGAACTGAGATGAGCAGTAGTTGAATCAACCGATAACTGAGATTCTGTCAGAAAAAGTACATGGGGTTTGGAAGACTGCAAGTGGAACTGGACATCGTTGAGGTTAGAATTGAGACCACGTATATTTGTGAAATGAATTAGGAACTGTTTTTTTTTTTTTTTTTTTATGTATGAGTCCTTTCGCCTCAAAGGTAGTACTTGTGCATATGTCCGCGCTGATATTCCCTGTCAGGGACTTGGTAATTTTGAATCTCCTCTTTTTGATCTTCTCTGGCTGAAAATCTCTCCAGCACATTTTGGTAAATTCATCTGTTGTCGCTATCGTTCTCCTAACTCCACTAATCACTTGGAACTCCTTGACTTCTCTCTTTGACAGTTGATTATCTCCAGTCCAACTTTCCTAACAGTGAGCTAATTATCTTTGGTGATTTTAATGTTCACAACTGCAGCTGGCTTCGTTTTCTTGTGACATGAAGGCAGCTGGTTGAGATGCTGACCTCGTTTGCAATTACTAATGACCTCGCACAGATTGATCATTTACCTACCAGAATACCAGACAATCGTAACGACGCAGCCAACACGCTTGATCTTTTTTTCTCACAAATTATCCCTCTATGTACACGGTCAAGGTGAGTGGTCCTCTACGCACCTCAGATTGTCTGCGACATTTCTTTTCTTCTTTTCTTTGGTCTGATTACTGTTTGAAATACTCCGATGTCAACGTTTCCTCAGTTTTGGCAGTGAAATTATTCTTGTAGGGATGGAATCCTTTAGAAAACCATTTGGTTTAGAAACTCAATGGTTTTCTAAACCATTGTTTTCAATAAATGTGCTAAGGCCGTTCAGGAGAACGTTGCATATCGTAATTGGCTTGTTTCCAATTCTTCAACTTCATTTTCTGCCTACACCAAAGCTGGCAACAATTGTAAAGCAGTTATCAATCAGTCCAAACAAGATTTTGAACAGGCTAAGAGTAGAAAACTTGCTTGTTGTCCAAATGGTAGTCGAGCATTCTGGTCGCTTACCAAAGCAATTTTCGGCAACGTTTGCCCATCTCTGTTACCACTTTTGTCAAAACTAGATCGTTCTGTTGCCACTTCAACCAAAGATAAAGCTGACCTGCTAGCATCCGATTTTGCTTCTAACTCATGAGCTTGGTAAAGCACCTGCTACCATTCCCAGTATACTCCATCAATGCCTCCTGTGGTTTTCTGTCAAAAGGACAGTCAGAAGGATTTTGAACCATCTTGATGCTAAGAAAGCTTCAGATCCTGATGGTATTTCTACACTTGTTCTTAAAACCTGTGCTCCTGAACTTTCTCTTGTTCTATGTCACCATTTTCAATCTTTTATTCCATATGTGTTTTTCCTTTTGCTTTGAAATTTGCTCATATTGGACCAGTTCTTAAAAAAGGGTGTTAAATCCCACCCATCCAATTATCTTCCAATTACACTTACTTCTACTCTTTCTAAAGTTGGCAATTAACTACCAACTCTTGAACAATCTAGAAACCTCCATCTGAACAACAATCGCCTGTATGGATTCTGTTAGTGTCGATCAACTGGTGATATTCTGGCTTATGATACCCATCTCTGTTTGCAAATTCAATGGAAAGGTTCGGTGAAACTCAAGCGGTTACCCTTGACATTTCAAAGGCATTTGATCGTGTTTGGCATAAAGGTCTTCTAAATAATCTTCCATCTTATGGTTTTTCAATTGTTTTTTTGTAATTGATTACCGCGCACTGCGAGTGATGCTGGATATCTCCACTAATGTTTCCCAAGGTTCAGTTTTTTCCTCTTTTATGTTAATGACCTTCTTTCATCGACAGAAAATCCTTTCCATTGTTTTTGCTGATGATAACACATTGCATTACACCTGCATGACACTCTGATTACTCTGGAGAATTACATTGAGCAATAATCGGCAAAAATCCCATCTGTGGAATCATCTTTAAATAATCAAAATTTGCAGCGCATATGTTTAAAAATAACCTTGCCCAATCAAGGAGGCGTAACGTTTCTGTAATATTGAATTATGTAATGTTAGCTATTGTGTAACTTAAGTCATTTTACCTTCTTATGTTATATGATACCACCAATTTTTTCCCTTATGGTGATAGGAGCTTTCCACATCCCTAGAAATGTACTCCATAAAAAGCCGTTCTTAGTATTACCCAGAGGACAAAGGTCTATTGTATAGAATGACACACAATAGTTTGGCACATGTCAAGAGGGGGATGAGCACTTTTCTTCCACCCGTAATGCCCATGCGCTAAATTCTAACGAAATTGGACTCTTGGATCTGTACGGTTCAAGGTGACTTGCGGTAAGAGGAAGATGATAGGTGGAGAATGTTACAAAAAAAACGCTCGTATGGAAAATGGAAAAAAAAATCTCTATAGACAACTTTAATGGACCCCCAAGTAGATTGTCTCATTATGGGCGGCTGAAACCTACCTCTAACAGATTCACTTACATGTACTGGCAATTGTACTGACGATTTATTTATTCCAACGAGCATATCAGAGAAACTACAAGGGTCTGCAACATTCTCACCACAGTTCTCGCGAAGAATCCAAACCTCATCCAAAATTTGACAGTGTTGAACTAATATCGGGCAGTTGTTGTTGTAGTAGGGCTTTAGGAGCATCAGTGACTCAGGTCATATTGAATATCTCTCTATATTTCGTGTATTCTATGGTCGATTTTCTTTGCTGGACGAAAAATCCACGTTTCCGGGAGAAAAAAACATTTTACCCTTCGCCTCGAACTAATTACTCAGCAACGTTGTGGAAAAGGCACATAAAATTCCTCAGGTCATCGACGAGACTCGAACTCAGATCTTTTCCACCCGGTATGGGGAGAATATCGGGCAGTAAGCACCATAAAGTGAATAGTACCCAGATTTCTGTGGTGAAAAGAAAAGGGAAGGACTTCAACTTCTAGAGAAGGGGATTACATTGGATTGAGTTACTTCTTGGGCTCTGTTATCTGGAAGGGCAACTATAAGCAATTGCATCTAAGTTCATCATGGGAATTATTATGGGATTTATCTTTGAAACTATCAAGCCGTTGTTCCAAAGGAGAATTTCGCAAACGGAAGATGTTCAAGTAGATGAGTTCAAATATAATAAATACAAAATACAAATACAAAATTTGGTGGAATAAATACAAAATTTTTCTAAATGCTCCACCTCAAGTAAACTCCATTTCATGTAGTTCACTTGAGGTGGAGCATTTAGAAAACTTCAAAGCAGAACTGGACAGCTACTTATTGGCGAAAGAAAAGGAAAGAATGATAGAAATTCCTTCTCTTTATTTTTATGGCAGATGCAGAAACTGTCCACTTCCTTGCATCATTTCATTTATAATATACTAAATACTAATCCTGAATATTCAACAATCTTCTTCAACCTTTCTAATATAATCTTAAAACGCTGATTTAATGGCATATTCTGCAAATATTTTTACATCTTCTCAACCTTAAACCCTTTGCACAAACTATCGGTACGTACCTTTCGAAAGAAACGCCAAAACAATGGCAGGATTTCCAAGTCTCTTCTCTGGAACTCGCAGCTATTTGACGAATTTGTTCAATGATCAATTCTTATATCGGCAATCACCTTTTATTATTAAAGGTGTAGTTGTTCACAGAATGGCAACTGTCTTCTCTTCGGATGCGCAGTAACTTCATAAGAAAACCCGATAGAACTGTGGGACCGAATTTAAAAAGATCAAATGAGGGTGTCGGATTCCGATTTCGTTTCAAGCATTGGGTTTCAAAAGAAAGAATAAGATGACTCTTGCAAGTCATAAAATAATTCTGTACCACAGTGGTTACAGGCAATTGCCACAGTTTCTTAATATCATTGGTCTCATATTTCAAGAACGCAACCTTAGCTTCAATGACACACTAAAATATAAAATTCTTTGATGTTCGTTTGAAGGTCGTTTGAATATTTTTCATTTTGGGAAAGCAAAGTTGAAATTTAAGATTAAGATAAGACCAGAGTAAAAGAGCCTAAAACCCTAAGGGAAAAAACCCACTTTATTTTGTACTCTTCAAGGAATTTTTATTAGAGACCCTCATTTATTTAAAAGGGAGAAATGGCTAGGAGAAACAGCATTAAGCGAATTATTAAATCCCTCAAGAAACGATAGAATTGAAATATGATATGTTTTAACAGTTTCAGCTGTTTATAAATTCACTGACCAAAAATTTAGGAACCTGTTACAACTGGCATCATCAGATGATTAAATGTGGTATGCATTATATTTAGAAGCCATCTCTATTGTGATCTTCTTCATGAATTGGAATTGGTTGTGGATAACTCTGATCCTTGCAATAAAATGGAATTTGTTCAGTCGAAGAATATCTTGACAGTGTTCAGCACCTTTGCCACCCGGGTGTTCAAGAGAAGACTAAAACTAAGGCAAATCAACCAATCCTGATTTTTTTCTGGAATTCTTGTAAAGTTTTATTATACTTTTGATGCCTTTGTTGTGGAGCCCCACTTATGAACCTTGCACCTTTTTGGAAGTCGTAGTGTTTGCTCTTCATATCACTTTCAGGAAGAAGGTGTTGTCCATCTTTACAAACTGCACTCTTTGGAAGAATGGACAAAGATTGTGGAACGAGTTTAACTTGGGTTTTAAAATAAAAAAATATCCTGTTCAGGCTCATCTTTCCCCAGTTTGGTTTGCTCTATATCACCCATCATGTCACCTCTTGGTCATGATTTTTTTGGGCTCTCTATTTATTAAGGAACCTGCTATGTGTTCTTCAAACGAACTTTGGAATTTTGGAAGACGTACCCAGCACTGAAGATATTGTGTCCATATGATCGTTTTCTTTGTTTCCTGAGAGGATTCTACTGTCAACTATAGTGTTTTCTTTGAATGGTTAAAAGAAAATTATGAAGATAAGTTCTCTTTAATCGGCATATGCTCTTATCCTAACTTTCTGCTTCCTCTGCTTAGCCTTGCAGGGACTGATGATGCCTTTTGGGAAAGATTTCCTCTGTGATATTTGTTCCTGGGAATTCTTGCTGTATTTAAACCTGCATAGTTGATTGGTACCCTTAATTAGGATCAGTTGACGTTAATATTACTTCATTATGATTGTCTCCTTTTCGAGATTATGGTTCCATGAACACATGGATCTCATGAAGCTAACTGTTCATGGAAATGATAGTATAATAGTATAATAGCCACCACAAGGCCAGAATTATGCAGAAGCGGTTATATAAACATGGAGTAAATTCAGCCAGGTTTGTGACACGCATCGGACACATCGTTCAGTCCATGCTATAAGAATCCAAGAATCCAGGCTGTCCTGAGGTCTCAAGGGAACTGAATAGGTAGGGGTAACTAATCATTTCGCCACTCTTAGTATAAGTTGTTTATTGAAATGAAATCATCTCAATACGGAAGATATTTTGGCAACGTTGTAGGCTTTGGCTTAGCCTGTCCTCAGGCTTAACATAGTACTTCAAAGGGACCAAGTTCCTGCAGCTTAACGACAGTCTCGATAAATTGCAGACGTCAAATGTCAACCTCAAAAACTTGTTTTTATGGTTAAAATACTGGACTTTGAGGTCGATCAGCAGAAAAGCTGTAACCAACCCACTCAAAATCTATAAGTTCGTAATTCTCTTCATCTAAATGTCATCCAATGTAAACATATGATAACTTCAAAGATCCTGAGTGCACTGAATCAACTTCAGTCTCCTGTCTCATCAGGGATATACGACAAATGATTTCAAGGTGGAAACCTAGTTCAGAAACATCATTTTGATGTGTATCTGGTTCGGGATCTTACCGATACCTATCATCCGACATACTGCTGGTGCCAAGTTTTTAACCTAGATCCGGGGTTCTTGTGTAGTGGAAGCCTGGGGTGACCTTTGCTCCCATACTCTGCACATAAGGGTTTGGTGTGCAGGCTGGTTCGGGATCTTGCTGATACCGATCATCAGACCATGCTTCTGAATCAGGTGGACTGGAGGGAGATGTATCTGGTCCATTTTCTTATCCTGGTTTTTCCATCATTCTCTTTTATTTCAATTTGCTGTTTTCTATTGCTTGCTGAGGACACAGAAGATATAAGTGAGGAAGAAGAAACGATAGTTCTGATAATTTGGAATTGGACAGTTAATAGATCTTGAAAGTTGAGACACGTATTCGGACTAGTTTATAAAACAGTTGGAGAATTACAGATGACAATTCAGAAGAACAGTGCGCATGGAAGAATCTATAGAAAAGACATGCAGCAGAAACTGAACGTCTTTGTGATAAGGATTTAAAATAGAGATGGAAACAGGTGGATCAATAACTAACTTCAATGTCCTCTTTTGGATAGTTTAAAAGATTTACAGAAGTTTTAGAAGAACTGTCCCAGAACAATATTCCATTGTAGGACTGATTTGGGACATGTACAGAGTCAATATCTGTGTGGACGAAAAGTGTTGATGCAGCGGAAACAGTATTTGTGGTGTGCTTATGCTAAGAGAGCATGAAAGTCAAGGAAATCCCCAATGAAGATATGTGACCCTGCCTAAAAATCTGTGAGTTCTCCAAGGAAACACACAAAGAATACAGTCACTAGAACAAACAATTATCTAGAGATGGGCGTTTAAAGAATTGGTGATGAATATTCAATTGAAGCTGTGCAGGTCAAGATTTCTGGAACTGGAAGAAGGGGCGCAGTGTGCAATCATCAGTAAAATTATGGATATGATTTTCAGACGGTGGAGGAAGATCGTTAATATACAAGAGGGGAAAACAGTGGAAAAGAGAACTGTAGTTCGGGCGAATACCAGAATTAGTGAAGTTAGAAGACAAAAAGTCATCTTCCATCACCAACAGAGGGCCAATCTGTAAGATGGGATCTCGTTTAGAAGGCCTTTATGCCAAAGATGTTAAAGAATCACAACTATCCTCAAAGATGTTAAAGAATCACCACTATCCTCAAAGATGTTAAAGAATCACCAAGAAAATTTCAAAAGTAATTCGTATTTCATATTCGATTTTAATATTCCAGTTGACAAGGGTTCTGAGCAGCGAAAAACAAATACAATCCAGGTCGCAGATGAACTAATAGGCATTTTGCAAAAATATATTCAAAAATACCATTCTACTGTTCTTACTGGAAGGAAAAAGTGAAGAGCTTATTGTAAAATCAGGGATATGACAATCTCTGAGAAACGTCAATTGCAAAAACTATTGAGGTTGAGGGAAGGTCTCCAAGGGTAGATAGTATTAGTCCAGTTGTTGAATGTGAGTGTATGAAATCGCTAGTAACGTTCATGAGATTATCATTACACAACGGATAGTTAACGGTATAAATATAATCTCTTCTTCTTGGAGTGGAGAGTCGCTAATGCTTTCCAAGTGTACAGATGGTTATAATTTTTTTTCCCACTTTTAAAATCAATAAATCAAAACTATAGTTTGAAACAAGAAGTCCCTAACGGTTCGGGTTGGAGACTTCTTGTTTCGAATCTTCAATGATGAAAATGAGAAGGGAATAAAGGAATGCTAAAATTTTTCAATGACAATTGAAGGTTGGAAACGAGGCCGTTCTGTTTGGATCACTCAAAAATATGATCTCAAAACGATTGTAATATTTCTTATTTATGGTAAAAATGGGTGGAAATTTGTATGTAGTCCTGGAGGCTACACCTAAAAAACGTCATAGAACTTCTAGAGTGGGTTCAAAGAAGGCGATCAGCCAGTAAGGCGCAGCAATCGTTGTACCTAAGAGCAGAAGAGGCTTAGAAGGGGCGGTCCTGTTAATCTCGCCATTTTAGTGGCAACCTGATGTTTAAGATTGCTGGAATAAATTATCTACCAACGTAAAATTTAGGGCCATCCGAGATGTCGTTTTAGGGCAGTCCGAGAATCAACACATGCGAGAGTCTGTCCATGAGTAATATGTTCATAAATTGCTGTGTTCTTTGGACTTGCCTGATTTGATGGACGAAAAATCTGAATTTCGGGGAGGAAAAACCTTGCTGTCGATGTCCGAGACCGACTAAGTCAGCCAGAGAGCAAAAAATTCCCCTTAAAGGTTCTTTGCGTCATTGAGGGGATTCGAACGCATGCGTTTTTCCACCCGGTGTGGGAAAGACGGTGATTATAATCACTGTGCTACCGCGCGGACTATTTATCAAGTTAATCGCGTTCAATAAAGTTGAATGACGAATTGGATGGTCAGTTTTTGGTAATTTGAAACATGAGTGATTAGCGAATTTTTGTTTTTGGCAGTCCCAGGTTCCTTGAATCCTTTAGCCCTTCTAATACTAATACGTTTGGTCACTTAGTACAGTTGAACTTGAGAAATCATTATCTGGTGCTCTTGTTGATCTCAATATTTCCTTAGAGGTGTTGCTGGATTGTGCAATCAGAGCTTTCAATCAATCCATTAGGACGGAAAGTAGAAAACGAACGAATAAAAACATAACGGACCTTTGGAGTAAAGAGAATATTTAAGGGCCCATTTGAATAAAATATTAGAAAGTCGATGACGTTCGGGTAGAATTACCATTGGGATTCTGGAAATCCGATCTGCCTTTTGTATTTACCGTTGTTGCAAAAGAGGGAGGCATTCTGTGTATTTCATCTCTGAACATGAATCTGTCTCTTTGGTTTTTCAAGAACGTCCTATTGGGAACCAGTATGCGTTCGACTAAGAAGGCCTGGGCGTCCTAGTCGACCATATCATGGGGGAGACAAGAGGTCTTTCTGATTTTCAGAAAGGTATTACTGTTGGAATATGTTTAGCAGGATCCACAATTGAAAAAAAAAAACATTGGAAATCGCCGGTGCGTTGAAAGAAACCATTCCAAAAGTATCCAATGAGTGGAAGACAAAAGGAGAATGCAACTCTAAAAGGTAAAAATGCAGCAGAAAGTCGTACGTACACGAAGAACGAAGAATTTGTTATTAATTGTGTGTCAGTGTGTTGCAACCCGACTGAAAAATTCAAGTTAGGCAATGAAAGACCCGTTTCCAACCAAACTATGCGCTTAGAGTTGAAGAATCTGGGATTTGGCAGTCATTTGCCTATATTCTTTACATTCATTTACAGAAAGCCACTTGTGTGCCATCAATGGCAACTGTGGACTGTGGAACAGGGGAAAAAGATCATGTGGTCCAATGAATCTCGATTTACACATTTTTTGCAGAAGTTGAAAGTTAGGCGTGGGCCTCATGATGCCATGCATCCAGACTGTCTTGTGTCCACCACTCAAGGCGCTAAAGGTGGTACCAAGTTGGTACGGACGTGTCCTCTCATAGTGTTAGAAGGTGCGTTACCACCAATTAATATCTTTTTGTTGTATTGGACCAATGTAGTGTTTCATTTTTTTTTTTTTTTTTTTTGTAGATTGCGATGGATTCTTTCAAGACCACAACTCAACTATCCATCGTGCAAAATAGCATTTGAATGGTTCTAGGAAACATTCCCAAGATTTCCAACATCTACCCTGGCTGCCTAAGTCTCCATATCTGAATGCAATTGTCAATGTCTGATATCGGCTGGATATGTTGGAAAGTTCGGCTATATAATCCATATATAGAGAACTGAAAACCAATTAAATGTTCTTGGGTTGATTATCTGGAGCATGCGCATAAAAATAATGCTTTTAATATTTCAGCCCAATCGCAATTTAAAAAATACCTTTGGAAATATTTATTTGGTTATAGATTTGTTATTTTTATTATGTAAATAAAAATATTTTTATAAAAATAAAAATAATAATATGTAAATCATTTTCATTCTTTCTTTTTTTAATTTTTGAAATTAAAGTGTTAGCTGATTTAGGTTTTACTCCTCAGTATTTTAATGGGTTTAATACTTTTATAATTCCTTTAAATTTTTTTTATTTTAAGTTTGATTTTAAAAGAAACAACTTTAAAAAATATACAGGACGTAATACTGTAATTTGAAGCCTTAAAGCTGAATAAGTTCGACTATCATGCGCTATCGCCATCTGTCGGTCAATATATTCATTATTTATTTAGATTTGTCGAAAATAAGGAATTAAAATTATTGCGTCAGTTTATTTAATTACAAACTGAAAATAAACAATAAAATAATATTTTTTAAATCATAAAACTAAAAAAAAAAAAAGAGCAACACAATAGCAAAATTGTTCTTTAATATTTATTTGTATAAAAGGTCCATTTTGCATTATATTTGGATCCGATCAAACTGATTTCAAAGTGACCTCAATCCAAAACCTGGATCGGCTCTTGAAGGATCCAGGTCTTGGATTGAGGACGCCAGAACAGCCAGCTTCAATGGCGGTGGTCCCAGCCACACTTACATGGATGGCAATCCTACTGCCCAATAACTTGGAGACCTCTGTTCAATATTAAGGTCACCTTTTGCCCTATTTAGAGCCCGTACTGCTCATACCATAAATTCCACTTTGTTTGAGGGAGTCTAGCTCCAGACTAGTTCCAGATTTGACCTTTAGACGACTGCCCTTTCGAACAAAACCCAGAAATTCTCAGTGGATTCAAATTTGGCCAATTGTGCGGCCAGGGTAGATGCTAGAAATCTTCAGATTGTTCCTCGAACCATTCAAATACAATTGAGTTATGGACAATTGCGTTGTGGTCTTGAAAGAATCCATTGCAATCCGATCAGCGAATCCAGTCGGTACCAAAAGAACTTACCCCCATACCATGATACCACTTCAAGCAGCTAGGTGGTGGTCATGAGATTGTATGCATGGCTTCATGCGGTTCGCGCCACTGGCAACATTGCACTGGCTGCCATGATACAGATGCATCACTGCCAAAGATGGAACAGAGGGAAGAGGTGGTCTTCAGTAGGAGATAAGGCCACCCCTAATTTCTATGCCGGCTTTGCACCGCCTGTCCATGCTTAGAACAATGTTGTTGATAAGTTCTTGCGATAACATCGTCCATTCCTCTGTCAGCACCATCTTCAGCTGGTGAACATTTTCTGGTGGATGTGGACGTACCGCTAGGTGTCTCACCAGTGCGTCCCATATGTGTTCGATGGTATTTTAGATCGGTGGAACGGACAGGCCAATCCATACGAACAACGTCCTCACTTTCCAAAAGAATATCAACTGCTGCAGTGCTGAGGTGTGGCGTTATCATCCATAAACACGAACTCGGTGCCAATGGCCCCTCGGAACAGACGCGCATGGGGAAGGATTACCGGAGTACAGTAGCGTGCACCGATTACAGTACCGCCTTCCAGTATCAGGAGTTATGTACGTTCATCCAAGATAACGCATCCCCAGACGAGAACACCTCGACCGCCATATCGATCCCTTTCAGTGATGTTTGAGGGGTGATACTGTGTGCCAACCTCTCACCAGATTAGCTGACGTCTAGAATCGCTGCTGAGACTGAATCTACTCTCATCAGTAAAGAGTACCTTAAGTAACGATTTTGTGGTTGTAACCTTTAGAAATAGTGTTGGTCCTTAAATTTTGCACACTCGTGTAGAAAATCAGGCTATAATTAAACTTTTTGATTTTTATCGTAAGGTTTCTTCTCAACATGTTTAATAATTGTTATTTGGAAGGGTTCTTTCCTGATTGCTGGAAACTTGCACTACTTAAAATTCTGTACAAAACAAATAAGAAAAGAACTGATCCGAGCGTTCAGGCCAATTCCTCTTGTGGCAAACTTGGGGAAGTTTTTTGAGAGGTTAATTTCTCCTAGAATATTGGACATGTTTCTAAATAAAACTTTATGCTCCGATTGTCAACACGGCTTTAAAAAAGGTCACTCTACAGAAGATGCCATCAAGTTCTTGATAAATTATATCCAGAACTCTCCAAACAAGAATGTGTTAATGGTCTTTGTTGATTTTGAGGACGCCTTTGATTCCCTTTGGTGGGAAAGCACCCTCAAATCCTTGCGTATGGCTAAAAGTGATAACTATACTTTTTGGGGGTCCTAAGGTCGTATTTCACAAACAGGCGTATCAGAGTATGTACTAAACATCTAACGTATAACGCGACTGTTTCCAGAGTTCTGTCTTGGGGCCTCTCCTCTGGAACGCAGTCCTGGATCAATGGCTGACCAGAGAGAGTAATGAATATGTAAAATCATAAGCCGACGATTTAGTGGTTGGTGTGATGGGTAGTTCGAGAGCCACACTGGAACAAATGATTCAAAGAGTTCTGGACGATCTTTCTACATGGGCACAGGTTAAGAAATTAAAAATATCGGCCACAACAACAAACTTTATGGTATTCAAAAATCACTCTGATTATAGAAGGCCTCCTAGAGTGGTGTTGTAGGGAAAACAATTGCCCTACCTCTCAAAGATAAAATACTTAGGCCTAACAATAGATGATAATAGATAACAATAGACTTGGAGTTCTTGAGCATGTCTCCAACGATAGACTTGGATTTCTTGAGCATGTCTCCAACGATAGACTTGGATTTCTTGAGCATGTCTCCAACATTGCTGTTAAAATTAAAATTTTTTCTTTCTGGAGAAACATTTTATAACCTGAATGTGTTTACTTGCGCCTAGTCTATACAGTGATTGAGAGACAAATACCAAATGGCTGTCCACATAGTAGGATTCATAATAAAGGACACTGAAACCACCTTCCACTGGTATTAATGTCGAAAAAGTAAATAGAAGCAAAGTTATTTCATAGTAGATTTAACTGGATGTTCCACTGAGTCTCATCAAAATGGTTCCCATAGTGTGAAATCAAAATGGATGATACAAAATGGAGGCCTTGACTTTAGCGCAACCTCCATGACAAATTCAGAATATTGTTTAAATAAAAGAAAAGGTGCATTAGTTGCCGTGGTTTGTGAAAATTTGGTGTTCATTGCATAATTTGGCTTCAAGATACAAAAGTTGCAAATTTCAACTCGTCTTTGGTGTGTACACCACACTTCGACCTTTGATAACGTTCTTTCCCACTTAGGTGGTCACCTCCAGCATGTAGTTCAGGACTTTCTGAAAACAGTGGAGAGTCGTCTGAAAAAAGTCTTGGTACCGTACTGAGGTTTAGATTGGAATACTCCAATCGAATGAAGCAGATTCTGGAATATTTGAAAATGAATAATTTGTATACCACTCGGGAAGATTTCAGCGGAATAAGTGAGGCTGGAAAGGTGATTCTTTCATCACTTTATCAAAAGACTTGTATCGAGGTAGACGAATTCGGAAGTGAGCAAACCGCACCCTCGGCTTTATTTACTCGTGGTGCTCGTGGAATACATGTAATCGGTGGTAGTAGAAATGGTACAGTAACTGGTATTGGTGACATTATTAAGCACATGTTTTCTTCTCTGAAACCGACTAACTTAGCCACGCTTTGAAAGACATTTTTGTTATTGATACTGTCTTATCAGATGGAAAAGAATCGAATTTCAAATTCGTGAAAGAGGAAGAATTCTTATTGGTCTTTTTCACAACTGGCTGTGTGATTCGGTTTAAGGCAATGACGGGTTATGTTGTTCCTCTGACCTTTTAGCCGTTGGGTCCCTAATGGAATCCCCCAGTCGCCGATACTTTGCCCCGAGAAGGCAGGTCAGGCAGTACAGCGATCGCATATTTACTCTGGGAGGCCCTGCCACCTAATTTCCGAGGATTTCAGTGGCAAGGGCCTATATTAAAAAACGAAACGTTGCGTTGAAAGATTGGACAGTAGGTTGTTCAGGTGCAGCAAAGATCCACTCCTCAGTAGGGGTCAGCAGGAAGTGAAGATCCCATCTCAGGTGGGGTCAGCAGCTAAGATCCAACCCCCAGGCAGGGGTAAGCAGAAGCGGTCCCACGCCGGGAATATCAGTATCTGCAATGTTTTCTGCTAAGGTTGGTTCTGTAAGCTAAATGAAGTGTCCATCAGTGGATATCACTATGAAAGAAGATAGGAAAATCACAGTCGAAGGATTAGTCCAATTAATGTGTCTGATCAATCTGTTCTTATTAGCAGCAGGTGAGACTGAAGCCGGCTGTTTTCTACCTTGTGGTTGTTTGTTGGGTCTATTCTTGGATCCCTAGTGTGGAACTTAGTCCTAAATGATTGGCTTCTCCTGAATGATGACCTGACTAATATAAATACAATAGCTTACTCCAATAACTTATCCATTCTTGTCCACGGAAATTACAGAAGGGATCTGGAAACTTCTGCAAATAATATATTGTCCAAACTATTTGACTGGGCCACTCAAAACAAGCTCACTGTTTCATTAACAAAAAACAAAAATGATTATCTTTAAGGGAAGACTAAATTATGGTAGGCCTCCAGTGCTTCCTCTAGTGCCCACACACACAACACCTTGGTATTCTCCTAGATGACCGTCTCTTCTTCTCACCACACTTACAGCATCTCTCTAAAAAGATTAAGAACTTTACATCAATGCTCTTCAGAATTTCTAGGAAAGAATGGGCACTGAAAAACAATGCTCTCCGTATCTTGTATCCTACCATCTTTATCCCAGTTCTATCATATGCCTCCTGCATTTGGTTTCAAAGGGCCAGCCTTCTTAGCGTAAAATCTCAACTGGATACTATTCAAAAGGTCTTTTCTCTTGGCGCTGCTTCGAACATGCCGTACAGTCTCCACACCGGCCCTACAAGCTATTGCAGGCACTTTTCCCGCTGACCTTCATGTTATTTCTAAAGGTCTCTGCTATTGTATTAGGAAAGGAATACTTATTACCCTCCTTAATATTACTATCTGGAATACTTATTACCCTCCTAGGGAATACTTATTACCCTCCTTAATATAATATTATTATGTAACCCCAATTCACAAAGGAGGATCAAAGGCTGACACAAGTAATTATAGACCTGTTAGTTTAACTTCTGTTCCAGGTAAATTAATGGAGGCACTGGTTAAAGAAGCACTGCAGGATCATCTAGACAAGAATTCAGTTATAGCTCAGACGCAGCATGGTTTTGTTAAGGGCAGGTCTTGCCTGACCAATTTGATTGGATACTATGATGTAGTCACAAAAGAACTGGATGCAGGGAATAACTTTGATATTATATATTTGGATCTTAGAAAGGCTTTTGATACTGTTGCACATGGAAGACTGCTGCACAAATTGGAGCAGTGTGGCATTGGAGGCAAATTGCTGCTATGGATAAGGGGATGGTTCAGTGGCAGAAGACAGAGAGTGGTAATCAATGGACACTGCTCAACGTGGACTAATGTTATTAGTGGAGTTCCTCAAGGTTCAGTGTTGGGTCCATTGTTGTTTTCGGTGTTTATGAATGATATTGATGATGGGATATCAAGTTTAATGTCTAAGTTTGCAGATGATACAAAGGTTGGCAGGGTCGTTAAGGACACTACTGACGCTATGCTGCTGCAACAGGATCTGGAAAGGTTGAACAGATGGGCTGAGAGGTGGCAAATGAAGTTTAACATTGACAAATGTAAAGTACTACATATGGGTAACAGTAACCCCAGAGCAATGTATCAACTCTGCGGTACTACACTGACAGTGGTGGAGAATGAAAAGGACCTGGGGGTAATTGTGCAGGCAGATATGAAGTTCTCTGAGCAGTGCAGACGAGCTGCAAGAGTAGCTCATGGTGTCTTGTCAATGATATACAGGAATTTTTCTAGCAGGGATAAGGAGGTGATTATTCCCTTGTATAAGGCAATGGTTAGGCCACATCTTGAGTACTGTATACAGGTCTGGAGGCCTCATTTCAAGAAGGATGTAGAGCTGCTGGAACGGGTACAGAGAAGGGCAACAAGATTAGTAAATGGAACAAAGGGTTGCTCTTACGAAGAAAGGCTTAAGTTTTGCAAATTACAGAGTCTGGAGACTAGGCACCGGCGAGGTGATCTGATAGAGGTGTATAAGGCTTTGAATGGTTTGAGCATGCTCAATGCCAATGGGATTCTTCATCTTGCTCAGAATAATCACCTCAGAGGGCATAAATTCAAATTGAGGAAGGACGGATGTCGGATAGATGTGCGGAAATTTTCCTTTAGCCAGCGGGTGGTTGGTTGGTTGGTGGAACCGACTTCCATCACTTGTTGTTGAAGTTGATAGCCTAAACAAATTTAAAGCTCAACTGGACAGGTATTTCGAACGAACGGACGGGTGAAATGGGAGAGGGTTTTTTTTTTTTTTTTTTGGCTGATGCTGAATAAGCTTGCTTTCTTGCATCATATGCCTCTACTAATGCTAATGCTAATGCTAATGCTAATGCTAATGCTATCGATCGAAGTGCTGACCCAAAGAAAGAAAAAAGAGAAATACTGGAATCTCCTCACCAACCATTGGCAATCCAGGTGGTCCTTGTCCACTAAAGGTATAGTTACCAAATCGTTTGTACCTGATATTTAATTTACCTCTTCCAGCACTGTACAGAAATGGTTCTTCCCCAGTCTCTGCACATCATACTTAATAACAGGTCAGTCATGGATCATTGAATGGGAAGCTCTTTCAGTTTAATCTGACCACTACAGATTCTTTCTTATGCGGTGGCATCGAGCACAGGAAATACGTAATTTATTCTTGCCCAATTTAGAAGCCCTTCGGCAACAGATCTCAACTACATCTCATCAATTTGCTCCTAGAAATGAACACGATTTAATTACAAATAAGGAAACTTTCGATATTTTCCAAGATTTTGCAAAAGAAATCTTTAACAGTAGGCGCCATCTAATCGGATTCCCTACTACACTGGTGTGCAAAACTTAAGGACCAACACTATTTCTAAAGGTTACAACCACAAAATCTATATTTAAGGTACTCTTTACTGATGAGAGTAGATTCAGTCTCAGCAGCGAATCTGGACGTCAGCTGAGCTGTTGATATGCTTTTGGAAAGTGAGGACATTGGATTGGCCTGCCCGTTCCATCATTTCTGTACCTCACGAGGTTCCTTTGGTATGCTTTTCCCATATCCAGGCCACTCCTATGAGAGGCTACAGGTGAAAACTTGACTGGTCCTTAAATTTTGCACACCAGTGTATCAGGATATCTTTCTTATAACAGAAATGTAGTTTCACCTACCATCAGTGACTGTATATGTTTTTCCTCTCTTCGTGCGATTCTAGCATCAATTCCATTGAGTCTTCTGTTCTGCCCTGTGTCACCCTGGCATAGTCCACCTGAAATTTTATTATGCGACAAGGGCTACCAGACTTTACATATTCATTTCTCTAACGATTACGATTCTTGTCAGGTGGAGTCCAATAAGAATTACTTATTTTCCTTTTTTTTTTTTGTGGCTCCCCTGATGGTTTCATGGGGAGATACAAAACCCACTTTTTAACTTTTCTCCAATTCCCACACTGGTTAAGTCGGCCATAGGCAAAAGATAGCAACCAAACGGAATATTTCGCTGGTAATCTCAGCATGTCAGGAACAGACACATAAGTAAATATCTGGGGAAAAGAAACCCAAGCTTTTTTTTCTTTAAGACCAAGATGGTCTTTAAACCCAAGGGATTAAATACCATCTACATCCTCAGTGGCAGTGAGCAGTAATGTAAATGATGATTCAAATTAAGAAACAGGTTTGGCAGAGTCTGAAACTGCACATAACGTGTCACACACAGAAGATATTAACTTGGGAGAATCATTAGATGTGTCAACGGTTCATGCAACAGTTCTTAAAATTAAAAAGGCCTTGGGAGACTACATGGCTGCAGAGACCAGAAAAGTTACAAAGCTGGCCTCTGACCACGTTAATAGCATTTGGGAGGATCTCGAGGCGGTAACAACAGCCCTAATAACTGATTAAGAAAGGCTCAGCAAAATCAGCTGAGCTCCAAATAAGAGCAGAGCTTTTGACATGTATATGAAGGGACAGTACTCAGCGCAAAAGACCTTTGCAGATATAGTTAAGGACGATGTTCCTACACAGAAAGTAAGACAAGGAACCAAAAACTACAACAAAAGCCTCAACTAGAACTACGGGAAGAAGATTACAGTCCTAAAGGTCCTTTGACATCCTCGCAAGGTTTGAGGGAGCCAAGTAACTTTCTTTTGACATAAGAAATAGAATTACAGAGACATTAAAAAAAATGACTTCAGAGAAATTAAAATTAAAAACTTTAGATTGTTACGGAATAAAGGAGTTCTGGTGGAGACCACCAACTCTACAGTTACTTCTAAAATTCGTCTCTGGTTCAGGCTCTTACTATTGAAAAACCGAAATTTACGAACTTTACAGTGTTGGTGTATGGAGTTCCCAAAGATTATACTAAGGAAGATATTCTCGAAGATCTGTATGTTAAAAATCTCAAGGACTTTAGAGTCTCTCAAGAAGAGTTGTCTCAGGAGACAACTTTCCAGTTTAACTCTGGAACTGGGACAAACTAAATGATTATGTTCAGACAAAATGATTAGGTTAAAATCAGACAAAATATACCTTGGATTTGCCACTCATCGTTTTCGAAAATTTACCGTGGTAAATGAACGTTTCCGATTCCTCACTTACGATCACTCCGCGAACAATTGCACACACAAGATCGTGTCCTGTGACCACTGCGCTAACGGTGCTCACGTGTTTGCAGAGCGTACGCACAAAGAAGATCCTCCACAGTACGCAAATTGTAAGCGTAGGAATAAAGATAGTAACCACTCAGTGAGGGACAGCAAGTGCCTGGAATACTTTAGAGCTGTGGAATTGGCCAAAAGAAAAACCGTAAATGAATAATACAACCCAAAATACTGCAACTATCTGTTTGAATACTGCTCCTGAGGAGAAAGATTTTACAGATTAACGGGCAAAGATCTCGAGTAAGCAGTAGATGAAATCCGGGCAGTTGTAATTGAATGCAACATGTATGTATTTATGGTTGCCGGTGGCCCCTAGACAAATCCAATTGATGTCACTGTTCTCAACTGTTCATTCCTGGATAGGAAGCAGTCAACCCTCCGGCAACCGCTACCCGGCGCCCGACCCCAGGCTCGGGTCCACTAATCTGTCTGTGCTAGCCGCACAAAAATTTCGCACCCTCCGGTAGAAGATCAGAGTGTGCCATCAATCTCAGTCCCAAGTTGCCCAGGCCTGGGAGCCAGAAAAAAAAACTGCCAATCAAGCCCGCAAGTGTATTCATCCCGCACTGTCCAATTTTGCAGTGCCTGCAAAAAACAAAACAAATTAAATAAAAAACACTTTCGAGTTTGAAACTGAGAGGGAAAAAAACATCATTCAACTACTATGCATGTGGCAAGTTTTTACCTTTTATGGAAAACTATCCTGGCAAGATCTTGCGTTGCTACATTACAATTATAAGTTAGACAAAGAGTTTCATTACCAGGACTTAAATCAGGTATCACCTCAATCAATCGTTGCCTATAAGGCAAATATAAAGGTCAATTATATAATATGTGACTCCAAGTTTCATCAGATCTACACAAACAAAACGGATTCGACTGTATGCCAAAAGTTACTTCTTAACGAGACATGCTGTTAGTGGATAAGATAACTCCATACTAGGATTGAACCATAAATTCTTCTTATAATTGAAAGTAAACCGAACGTTTGGAATAAATAATCTAGTAAGAGAACCTGTTTACTAGCCTCCCACCTCTCCTGCCAAAGATCCAACATTTTTCCTAATATGACCATCCTCTCCTTTTTATGATCTCCTGTACCGTTATTGCTAATACTCGTCAAAGTGTATTCCTTGCCTTTCCCTATGTAATAACTGAAAGCTGTGGTACTCAATATACAAATCAAGAAGCATATGGCCAGCATATGCCTCTGTGCATAGCAAGCAACAGAACTCTCTTAAAAGAATACAATTCCCTCATCCCAGGAACCACAAAAGCAGAAATCCTTTTTCCAATGTCCCATGAGTTGTCCTTTGTCTTATGATGATAATTATAGGACATTGCACAATGTTAGATAGAAAGAGTGATCCAATCATATACAAAATCGTATTAACTAGAGGAATATCAATGATCTGGTGAGAGATTTAAATTTACCAAAGGAATCTGTAGAACTCCTTGGTTCTAGACTAAAGTCAAAAAATCTTGTAGTACAGGGAATGCTTTTCTAATGGTTTAGACACAGAGAACGAAAACTAGTTCCCTAATTTTCTGAGAATGGTTCTGCGGTTTTTTCCAATAATATAAATGATTTAATGAAATATTTAGGAATTAGTTACAGTCCTACATAGTGGAGATTTTTTATTGACTCATGAAAGAGAAGTCTCAAAGACGTGTTCCTCTGCAATGGAAACAAATATGAGTCATTTCCAGTAGCCCACTTTGTGCATTTGCATGAAACGTGTGAGAACTTGAGTATGAAGTATGAAGAACAAAGTTGGTTGGTCTGTGTTGGCTTTAAAGTGATAGACATGTTACTTGGAGAGCAATCTGGCTACACAAAAATGTTTTGCTTTTTATGTGAGTCAAAGAAGCTTTTTATGTGAGTCAATGTGAGTCAATGAGGCAAAGAAGTACGCACCGGGATGTCAAGGTATGGCCAAAGTGGGGCAGTTTGTTCCCTGAATCAAACATGGTTCATAAACCACTGGTAGATCCCAAAACTGTACTCCTTCCTTTCTTGTACATCAAACTAGGTTTGATGAAAGAGTTTGTGAAAACGTTACCAAAGAGTTTCATACCTTTGCGCTAAATTTCCATCGATCACCAAAGAGAAGCTAAAATAAAATATTTTTGTTGGATCTCAAATTCCCAAACAGGTGAGGGACTGACATTTTGAAGGAACTATGAATAAAAGAGAAAAACAGGATGGATTGATTAGCTTCAGGTCAGTTGTTGAGAACTTCTTAGGGAACAACAAGGATCCAGACTACAAGAATATAGTTGAAAATATGTTGGCAAACCTCAAGAAGCTGGGCTGCAACATAAGTGTCAAGGTACGTTTTTTACACTCCTACATCGACTGCGTTAGTGAAGAACTAGGTGAGAGGTTTCTCCAAGGCATGGAGACGAGGTACCAGAGGAGGTCAAATGTCAACATGATGGCTGACTATTGCTGGATGCTGAAGAGGCGCTGTAAAATAAAAGATCTGCAAGAAAATCAGAGGTACGAAAATTTAACCCATCGTAGATCAGTTTTTAAAATGATAGTGAGTGTTTAGTTGACTTTTCATCCCACTGCACTTTTAATAATGTTTTGAACATTATTTAAATATAAAATTCTGGTAAAGGTGGCATTTTGTTATAATTTCAGCACTAATTCTGAAAAATCAAATTTATTTCGTGATTTTTGAAGAATATCAAACGAAAATCAAAATATAACGTGATGGAAACAAACGGAACTAGCTTTTGAAATCAGCACTAGAAAATGATTCAGAAACAACCCTTTTCTGAGAAAACATCAATGAGTTTTTCAACATGCGGAGGAGTGTTTCATTTTGAAATTACACTGAAAATTGGCATTCTCAACGTTTTGATTGAAGCTGTACAAACTGCATAGAAGCAGAACCAAATTTCAACTGAGAATCACAGCCCTTTTGCTAGCGATACACATGCACTCTATACCAGGACATGGGACTGTTACACCACATCATCATTAAAAGTGTCTCGGAAACCAAAGAAAACACTTGACTGCTACTCACAATTATCCCATAGTATCAGACCTATCCATTAGCGGTAATTACAGGGAAAATAATATAACAGAAGAACCATGCTTCTCGGCTCCATGGGCACTCAGAGAATACCTATTAAAAGTACTCATCCGGGATGACGCACAACCCTTGACTGTAGACTGTACACAGTCACCAAAATACTTGGCCTCCAGCAATACGTTACGTGTTTAAACACGAGAGTGATCACCCTTCTAAAAACCATACCTGGTTGGGAAAGATTATCTGTGAGGAGGCTAGACCCAAACATGACAGTGTCAGAACCTACTTGGCTCTGATGATTAACGACTCTACCAATCTTTAACGTCTGCTGCAAATTTTTTACATCACCCCATATCTCCCGTCATCGATGTCATTTTTGAGAATCAGAAACAACAGTGGTCCAAGAACCGATCCTTGGGGGACCCCACTTCTGAAGTGTCACCAGTGTGAAGAATATACGTTAATCACGATCCTCTGTTTTCTGCCCTTCAATCACCCTGCAGTCCATCTAATAGTCATGCCAGTAATCTCAATGTGTTCCAGTTTATACAAGAACATCTCATGAGATACTGAGACAAATATCTTGCTAAAATCAGTCCAAATAAACTACGTCGAAATTGCTTTTACCTTCTAGCTCATGAGTAACTGTACCGAAATAGCTTAGCAGTTTGGTCAAACATGATTTTTCCTCAACAAAATCATACTGTGTGTCCCGAAAAATACCATTTGCATCTAAATGTCCTTGGATCGCCCTCTTAATAATTGCCTCTAAGATTTTCCCTTCCACTGAAGTCAGACTATCTGGGGTATTAGTTACCGACTTCAGTCATCTGTAATTTCGAAATCATTAATTTCGTATGTCGTACCCTGCCATGCTCAGCATCTCTTTAGCATAAAGGGTGCTTTTTCGGTAACAATCGATTCGATATTTATTCATTTCATCAGAAACATCAACAGAGTTATCGAAGCCTTTCCCAACCGGCAGTATACAAGGGTCCGATCTGATTCGTTCTCTTCTTCTTTGAATTAACATACTGTACGTGAAAGCTGCCTGTCCTGATTCTTTGCTCTCTTAGCCAGTGTGCTTTCTTATGCTGAGCTTTGGCCTCCCTAACTTCATCTGTAGCACTGTTACATACACTGCCCTACCATTAATATCGGGACACTTGCTTTTAGACAAAAAAAGAGCTTTTATTGCGTCATTTAATATTTTGTGCTGAAACCTTTTGCTTTTATGACAGCCTTCAATCTTCGCGGCACATTTCAACCAGCTCTTTATAAATGTCAGGTAATGTGTTCCTCCACTCGGCCTCTAATGCAGCCACCATTTCAGCCTTGTTCTTTGGGCAATCTCGACGTGCACGTACCCGACGATCCCAAAGATGCTCGATAGGGTTCAGATCAGGACTCCAACTTTCAGATCAGCACAATCAAACTTTTCCACACCGATGTCCTCAAACCACTCTGTTAAGATCTGAGCAGTATGGCATGGCGCGTTGTCTTGCTGATATGTATGGGCACTCCCCGAAGTATTGCCATTATGTTGGAAGTGCATAATTGTCCAGGATATCCTGGTATTGCACAGCATTCATGGTTTTGTCAGGAAGGAACTTTCCCCCTGGCATTCGCCACACCCAGGAACGGCCATCGGAGGGGTAGAGTGCGAACCTCGACTCGTCTATCCATAGGACTGTTTTCCACTGCTCTACAGTCCAGGATTCGCGCTCCTTACACCATGTTAATTGGCGTCTAGCATTTGTTGAGATGATCAATGGCTTGTGAACAGCTGCATGATTATTGTAACCCATATCATGGAGTGTCCTTTGCATTGTACTAGTGCTGATATTAGTCCCAATACTCTCACAAAGGGTTTGTGTGATTGGCTACGTGACAATAAATTAGCACTTAGCTTTGAAAATACAAAATTCTTGGTAATTAGACCTCGTAATCAAATCTTGGATAGTCATCCTTCTAATAAATTATATAAACATGAATGCCTTCATGATCAGAATTTCCAGAATTGCAAATGTCAAACTCTGGTTTCCGTTTCAGGGGAACGTGTCGTTTATTTGTAGTGTAAGACTTAGACAACTAAAAAACCTTGCTATATTTGCCTGATAACGATTAACTCATCCAAAGTAAAAAAAAAAAAAGCCCTTAAAAGTTCCTCGTCGTTCAGGGGATTCGACCCCGGTTCCCCGGTGGTATGACCTCCGTTCTGTTGAATGGTTCTCATAACTGTAAGGAAAAAGCATAGGGGGGTTTTTGGATTGGGGTTATTATTTACTCCAATCCAAAATTAACCATGGCCAAGTTTTCTCCCCATGGAAAACTTGGAATTTTCATCGAATAACCAAGCAAACGGCACATAGAATAAACACAGTTCACGACATTATACACCTCATGGACCAAGGTGCCTTAGCACAACACAATGATCAAAGAGGGCGGTCGCTCGAGCCAATGGAGTTATGCTCTTGCTTTAAACGATTCATGTTCCAAGATCTGATCCTGTAGATTTATTGTTGTGCGATTTATTGCCACATGACTTCTTCATCCATCTTGTTGGAACAATCAATTATCTGCTTCCATCTCTTGTGAAAAACTTCCTTCTCTGCTAGTTCTATATCATCATAAAGAACTAGCAATGAGAATTTCTTCGTTCAAATTATCAATATAATAATATTGAGAAATAGTTCAAAGTTTCCTCTTTGAACTATTTCACAATCAAATATATTTATGGAAATAAATAAATATTTCCATAAAGAGCTAAAAGAACAACAATATTCCATACAAAAGATACTGAATTTATTTAAAGGAACCATACATAATTTGCATTTTAAAGTAGTTTATTTTGAGCATAAATCTACAGTTTAACAATTTTACCAAGAAACAGTATCGTTCCACTCTTTTTGTGGAAGATCAAAAACAAAAAGGGACGATCTGCCTTGAACACAACAGGATCTCTTTTAACTGCTACAGAAGTGGTACGTATTACTCCAATGACAGTTACTGCTGCAGCTTCGCTACCTTCTTCGTTTACTTCTATGTATGCTTTATGAAGGACTTCACTCACTTCTATGTCTTTCTGGTCACTCAGCCCACCGAAGTTTGCGTCTTCATTAAATGCATCCACCATCCCTAATTTTTTGAAATATTTCGAGAGTTCTTTGAAGTATTCAAACTTAAATTTCGGGATAACAACTTTGTCAAACCGAACTGCTGTTAACTGGCGTTCAAGTTGACGAATCAAAGATGAAGTAAGATGGTCCTCTGCTTTCTGAAGCCCATTTATTTCGTTTGGCAAAATAATCCACATAGATACGTCACCGCCAACATACAGCATCTCCAGAACTCCTGCATCCATCTCAGATACAAATGAGTACCTAAACTTCACATTGGAGAGGTGCATCATTGGGACCTTGTTGATCTGGCTCGGATCTCCGTTGTTATAGAATTCAACAGGACGCGTGTTTTTGGGTTCGAATCTTGTTTTCCAAGTGCCTTTAAAATACACGGCATTCATCAGCAATAAAATTGTATTGGAAACGATATCGTCGACAATCTTGTTGATTTTATTGTGGGTTTTCTCCCGAACCCAAGAGTTTATCTCATTCACTACTTGCTTTCCGTTGTTTTTAAAATCGACACTTCTGGCCTGTGCTTGAAAGTACGTTTCGAGACCGTTTGTGTAATTTGGAAATAGTGGGAAGTCCTTTTGGACTAGAATCGAATTGGCAGCCTCCAGAATGTAATGTTCAGAAGAACCGAACGTCGTCTGCAACATCTCTTGGTAGCCTTTAGGAATGTCTTCATCTGAAAGATTGGCCGAGGAATATCCCAGTAACTCTCTCATTTGCTGTGCTGTCCGACCTCTAGCGCCATAATACAACATCGCCAAACAAGTAGCTAGACTGGATGGTGAAATAAATAAGTTGCCATTCTCTGCAGCCAGTTTAGAGTAGATGCTGGAGGCGAATGCGTTGGTCGCATCTGCAATTTGATCCGAGATTCCACTACTGTCCACACCAGAAGCAGCCATGTAAAGTAGAAACGTCAATAGATGAATCAGACAAGGCATGGCTGCAAAAAAAAAAAAAAAATAAACTTTTATTTATTTTTTTTCTTTATTTTAAAAAAATTAATTCTACAGAGATGTTTCACATGGAACAGCGTTCGCGCATGCCCGGCACACCCATATTTTTTATGTTTAGTGTCCACACGTATCAAACAGAAAAGTGTTTGATTCAAATGAGAAAAGAGCTTTCTCCATTTTAGGATTTAATGCTTTCTTTACACTTTTTTTGGAATAAATCATTTTATAAATGTTCCCGTGGTATACAAAATTATTTTGTCAGAATTTCATCAAGTGCGTTGCATAGTCTAGAAAAAGATAATCTCACCTTATTCAGATGGCGCCTGGTAGATTTAATCGCAGACGACTTAAGTCCGTTAGTCAGATGGCGCTTGGTAGATTTAATCGCAGACGACTTAAGTCCGTTAGTCAGATGGCGCTTGGTAAATTTAACGCCTGGTAGATTTAATCGCAGACGACCGTTAGTCAGATGGCGCTTGGTAAATTTAAACGCAGACGATTCTAACTTTTCTGCCTTTTCTTTTGTTATAATGAACTGTGTGTAAATACCTATAAAAGAAAAGACCCACGTGACTTTTTTCCTTGTGTTCTTCTGAAAACAGCGTTCTCTGCAATCGCCCCAAAGTTGTGAAATCAGGAAGTGACGTCATTGCACACTGTTATGAAAGCTGCAGTTTATGTATTGTGAAATACTTAAACAAAAAAAACTGGAAATTCCAGTTTTATTCCTGAAATGGGTAGGAACTTCAACTATGATTAAATTAAGTGAAATTTTGGAGTTGTCATACGATATTCAATATCAAAGTTGAATACACTGAAAGGACAGAATTCAAGGGATACCTAGTTCCTGAGCTGTCACCCCTCTCGCTAGTGGACGAGCCCACCGCTTGGCAGGTATTGTATATAGGTACGCTGCATCACTTCATTCACGCAGATGATGTTAGTATGGATAACCGTCATGAGTTAACTTTGAAAGGGGGATGATAGTGGGTCACTCTATCGCGGATGTGATACAGAAATTGTACCACCAGGTCTGTGGGTGGAGAAAGGTGGTGGATGAACATGGCCATCAACGTCTGTCTCGCATTGTTCATCACCACTGGCTTCAACGAGGGAGGTGCCAGAAACGTCTCCACCAAGACCTTTTAGCATTTATTGAGCTCTTCTGACACATTGCATGAAAAGGGTTTACTGGTACTTTCATTCTATTTTTTTTTTTTTTCCTTTTTCTGGTATGAGCCACCACAATACAGGCTCCTACTACTAGTTCTCGCCCACTTCTCCGTGGTAGGGACGGGTACCTGTGGTCCGTCTGACTCTGGGTGACCAAGAGGCCAACACAACATAACATAGCATTATTACAGAAACATGACAGTAACCACGAGTCTGACCTTTTTAACATAGTTTGTAACTTCACGGTGACCTGTGGCGAAATTGAAATAACTTTTTGGTGCAGCTCTTACCTATGTACATACATTACTGACAAAAATATTAGGATCACCAAATAATTTCTTACAAATATCCATGCGTATTGTGTCTGTAAATTGCATATGTTCTCTGGTGGATTTGCCTGTTTTGCTTGACAAAAAACCGTTTCTGGGGAAAAAAACCTTGCTATTATTTTCCACCCAATATGGGGGAAACGGTGATGAAACCACTGCGCTACACGTGCAGACTTTCCAAAAAGGACAGCAAGGAGGATAGTCATGCTGTTAGTTAAGAAGCACATAAAATCTAAGGCTATGTATCCAGTTTAATTATAGACGTTACTAGGCTTTTCATACCAACTAGGAAAGGCTTAGACCTAAATGAATGTCAGGTGAACTAACGAACACGTGACAGAGAAGGTATGGTACATATAAGAAGCCTGTGGTAGTTATAAAGTAGTCTACAATCAAGTCACAAAAGCGATTAGGCAAGCCAAGGCTTTCCCAATCCTTGGCAAAGAAAAACAGCAGACTTCTTTACTTGTATAATCACTAGAAGGGGAAGAATCACATTGGTCCACTTGATGTCGATCATAAACAGATTTAGGAGAGGAACTTTCTCAAATTGGAATTAGAAACAACATCATATCTTAATCTACTGTTGCTCCAGATAGAAAACATAAGAAACGAAAGACACTGTGGCAACCATGCAAGATGGGAATTCCTGTGTGGGTCCCCTTTTTCTGTTTGGCACAATCAGCTAGGCTAAGTCACCAGGCTCGTTTTCTCAAAGCTTTTCGCGAGAGTAAATCTCGTTTCAAGGGCAGAGCTATCTGATGGCGCAGGCCATAACTAGATGCAACAACTTCTTACAAGTTCAGTGAACGCTGCGTGGCATTGCTGACTTGCATGATCTACAATTTTCTGAAACTTGTAGGTCTGTGTGGATATCATCACTGTCCTCCTCACACTGGAAGGAAAAGGTTTGGGTTCGAATCTTGTCGATGACGCGAAGAAATTTAATGGTTGTTTTTTTTTCACTCCGTGTCTCCCCCCCCCCCCGGAAACTGGGGTGTTTTCGAACCACCGGTTGGGAACCACTGATGTACAGTATACATGGACCAATATGTCTGATGATCCATGTATACTGTCTTATAATTCCTCATGGTCCGCAAACTAGTCTCGAACAATCCAGGCAGTGTGGCATGGCGCATTATCCTGCTGAAAGACAGCACTGCCAGAGGGGAAGTCCATTGCCATGAAAGGGTGTACCTGGTCAGCAATGATGTTTAGGTAGAGTGTGTTTAGTGTCAAACGGCACGGGGGTTTCCCCCATCTCCGCGTAGTATACATTGTGGTTGTGAAACAACACTGTCAATGCCAGAGGTTTAAAAGGGCATGGATTATGTATATGTGTAGTGTCGTGTACCGTTGTTCCTCTGGTCATTTAGCCGCTGGGCCCCCAATGGGACCCAATGTTGTCCACACATAAAATAAAATATAAAATAAAAAGGGAGAAAACGCTAGAATTGGTAGCCCAAAGTCGTACGAGGTTCAGTTTTGCATGATTCAATTTTGATGTTTAGGGTGTAGTCTGGTGTATAGGTAGAGTGGGGCAGGGAGACTGAAGACTAGGGAAAAAGACAGAAGAATGGGGACGATAGAGAAGACGACCCCAGTGGTCAGTGGGGCCTGCCCAGGCCCCACTAGAGGAAAGGAGGGGTGGCAGGAAGGGGAGGAGACAGAGAACCGTCTCCCCCCCCGTCGGGGAGGAGGGTATAAAGTAAATCGAGACAGGAAGTTCGATTTAGATCGCACTGTCAAGTCCAGTGGTATCCGTCTAGCCTCCACAGAGGTCTGATCAGGTAGTTGTTCATGAGATTCAGGTCCCGTCCATTCTGTCTTGATTGTAGTCTTTGCAAGTGGTAGTCAATTCCAGTGTTTGTCGCGTTTTCATCATTCTTGTCCGGGAAGTGAAGTTTACTGGCCGGATCTGTTGGTCATTCAGTTGTCGTGTTTCAGTTAGTCACATTTCATGATGATTTGTCGGGGAAGTGGAGATCCCTCCAGGCTTCGTTGCGTTCTGTGTTCAGTCACCTCCGAATTTGAATCACATCTGGGGATGGGTATATCTTAATCTGGTTTGCTCTGATTTTCATAAGGGCATCATCCTATCCTATTGTGGTCAGGTGCCTCTGTCCAGGCAACAAGTCATTGCTGTTTGGGTTTGTTGCACTGTAGTTTTCATGGTAGCGGGTTGCTGTCTAGTCAAGTGGGTTTGGTGGTTGCGGCAGGGTCGGCCTTCTTGTGAAGAGACTTTGGGCATATTTGGAGAATGCTGTGTAGGTGATGTCACTCTCTAGGATGTGGTGCTCTCTGTCTTTAGGGATAAATTATAGCTCAGTGATGAATAGACCCCGGAGGTCCTCACTGAGTCGGCAGTCATCAGGTGGTCCCAGATCTCCTATGATCCACATGTGCGAAATGGATTGTTG
This sequence comes from Mastigoproctus giganteus, assembly GCF_048544385.1. Classification (NCBI taxonomy): domain Eukaryota; kingdom Metazoa; phylum Arthropoda; class Arachnida; order Uropygi; family Thelyphonidae; genus Mastigoproctus; species Mastigoproctus giganteus. The sequence goes on from NC_143588.1 coordinate 116,851,251, forward strand.
GCTATCCCAATGTTGTTAGCTTGCTGCTTATAGCACTGTGTCTTGTAAATAAGTAAGTCCAATAGAATCCCGGGGAGAACCACGAAGATGATTTTGGATACGGTGTTTGTACATCTGGAATGAACTTGCGAAACCCCCCCCCCTTTTGTGGACTCCATCCGACGTTGTTGCCATACGGATTGGAGGTAGTTTTGTAGTCGTTTCTTTTCTGCAGATCGATTTCCAGCAGGGTCCGTGATATGGTCCCTGTAATGTCGTGCTCTTTCCTCGTCCAAGCTGGCACAGCATACCTGTGCGTATCACCTCCAGGTTAAGAGGCAAGGCCCCCGTGATCACCTGCAGGGCGTGGGTGGAGACGGTGTTACAGGCACACATCTTGGTAAGAAGAACTGATCAGTGAATAATATTGAGTTTCCTGCTATTTGACGCTTTTGTAGCCTTTTTAAACCATACACCTGAGGCGTATGTAGCTGCTGGAATGAAGACTGTTTTGTAGAGGGCGAGTGTGTGCCTCTTTAGGCCCCAGTCCCGGCGGACGATCCTTGCCACCATTGCTGCATATTTCTTCATCTTTGTTTGGATGTAGTTTAGATGTGGTAGGAAAGATAGTTTATTATCGAGAATGATTCCCAGGTGCTTTATTTCCATGACCAGTTTTATGGTTTTGTTGTTAATTTTAATTTGTGCAGGCCTTTTGGGTGTTAGGTATCCTTTGAGGAGAATGGATTGAGTCTTGGTTGGAGACATTTGCAAATGGTGCTTTCTGGTCCATTCCTGAAGGACAGATAGGGCTCCATTTGCTCTTGTTTCCATCTGAGCCCTTGAGTCAGCTTCCAAGATCAGGGTTAGGTTGTCCACAAAAGCCAGCGCCGGATGCCCCCAAGGTCCATGGAGAGGAATTCATCCAATACATAGTTCCAAAGGAGCGGTCCAAGCACAGAGCCTTGCGGACCTCTGTAGATCTGTCTTTCAACTCGAGTAAGGTGCCTGGATCACCACTCTTCTCTCGGTGAGATAACTCTGCAGGCAGTTGTACAGGTTCATGGGAAAGTTTGAGCACCTCAGTCGCGCAAGAACGCTTGTCCACCAGAGGGTGTCGAACGCCCCAGCAAAATCAACTGAGATGACGAGAAGGTATTTTCTTTGGCAGTTTTCAGCTGCAGTGATGGTTCTTTCAAGTGCATCAGTGGTGGATCGGTCTCTTCTAAATCCAAATTGATTCTGTGCAAGAAGCTGTGCTGAGTTATAGTAGGTTTCTATCCTTTGACGTAGAAACTGCTCAAAGACTTTTCTTAGTACAAAGAGAAGAGCAATTTGGTGGTATGAATCAGGCATGTGTTGTGGCTTGGTCGGGCTTTTCAGAATCAGTTTAATGTTGGCAGTTTTCCAGTCTGTGGGAAAGCGGCCGCTTTGGAGACAGTGGTTGTATAGGTCCAGAAGAAGATTTGGGGCAAGCTCTGCCACCTTTTTGACTATTTCAGGTTCTATCATATCCATTCCTGGAAATTTCTTGTTTCTTAGTTTGCCGACTGCGGATATTAGGTCCAGCTATGTGAAGGGTGCCTCTGTAATGGTGCGATATGTGTCATTCTCCCAGCAGATTTGCTCTTGCTCAGGGGAATTTTGGCTGTCTAGGGTTTTGAATATGTTGTTTAGGGTGTTGTTGACCGATTCATTCCAATTTTTCGTCATGCTTCCTTGGGGCGTCCTGGTAGAGGGTGTCACATTACCTCTGGGCAGTTTGCTCATTGTGATTTTATAGACTATGTCCCAGAGGTCTCAGTTTCCCACCGTGGAAACCAGGTGCTGCCAGGGCAGCTTTTTCCGCTGCCTGATCATTGCAGTGTAGGCATTCCTGGTTTCCCGATATTGTTGCCTGAGGGCCTCCACCTCTGGGGGAGGGCAGGAACGCCTGGCTCTTTGGAATGCTCATCTTTTCCCTAGACCACCGGGGAATGGCCCAGGTCATGGGGATTTTCCTTAATGGCCTGTTTTGCTGCATCTACAATTGCGTTGGTGACTGCACGCTGGTGATCAGGAGTTTGGGTCTGGTAGTGCTCAGTCGACAGTCTCTGTGCGTTTGCAATGATCGCTTTCTCAAACACCTTCCACTCTGCCTTTTCCACAGCGTATCTCTGGAGCTTATAGCTGATGGGCTCTTGATGTATTGTTGTGCATGTTGAAAGTGATGGACGGTGGTCGGATGTAGTCCAACCCTCCTGGATCTTCCAGTCCGTTCTATAGCGGGCAAGAGATCTTGTTGATAGGGTAACATCCAGAGTTGCCTCCCAGTGTGTAGAGGCAAAAGTTGGAAGGTTGTTTGGACAGTTTAGTACGAAAATGCCACTGTTTGCCAAGAATTCCTCCATTTTTTGTCCGTTCCTGGATCCTCTGTGCTATGGGGTGGCACTCTGCCAGAAGAACGACAGTTTACATCAGCAGAGATTAGAATTTTGGAGCCTGGGAGCTCTGCCAGAACTTGATTCAGGTACTGTGTTGCCGGGTGAATGTCCTCGCCCGGTTGACAGTAGAGAGATATGACAGAAATCTCCAAGGGCAGCGATGATGTGCATGCAGGAGGCCCACGCCGAGCATATCTGTGAGATCTTTGTGACCGTTAGGTTCGGGTTACTAACCAGAATGGCTGTCCAGGGTGTTTTGCCATCCACCTGGATGGTTTTATAGGATGTTGGGTATCCCCGCACTTCGTTAGCTACCGCATAGGGTTCTTGTATGAGTATAATATCGCAGTTTTCTTCATCTGCCTTTTTTCGTATCTGGCCTGCACAGCTGTGGCCCGCTGCGCATCGATCTGTATAAACTTGATGCACTTGTGGTCATATTGTTTAGTCAGAGTCCCCATATTCAATTCTTTGCTGGTAGGTACTATTGGTTTTAAGGTATACTGGGCATTTACTGTCACGAATGGAATGGGTTTGTGGGAGTTTCAGGCTTTTCCAGTTTCCGCACGTTGGTTCTTGTTCCTTGTTGGGGCAGTTTGAAAAGTTGTGCCCCTTCTCTGCACAATGGCCACAGGTCAAGATTTGGGCACACGTGTGGGTTGTGTCCGAAGCGACAGCACTTGGGTACTGCTACATGCTCTCTGTACCGGTGCGATCCCCAGTTTATGAATATTCTTGTCTGCTATGTGAGAATCTTCTATGCGTTTGGAGTAAGCTCTATAATCCAGTTTATGGAGTTTCCATACCTGCTTCTTGTCTGTTATTTAGGAATAACAACACTCACCGGGTCTTGGTCAGGTAGGTCCTGTTGTAGAGTGCATCTGTATATTTCATCGCAGATTGTGGCTGGACTAAGGTCTACGTCATAGATAGCTTTGGAGGGTCCTTCCTGGATGGTTCTGCCATGAGGCCAAGTGTTGGGATCTTAGTATTACTCAAGATAAGGTTGGCATCGTGGCTGGATTCAGTTTCAATAATCACCCCAGTGGTGCGAGTTTTCCATATCGATTTTATTTTGCCCGTCCTAAAGTCCTTGGTCAGGGAGTCCATCACTGTCTTTTTTGCTTCCTCGCTGGTTTTGTGTCCAACTGGAGTAGTGGGTTTAAGAACCACTAGGCGAGGTTTGGGGAGTAGTGTGTTTCTTGCCTCTGGCTTTGTATTGTTTGTTGGTTTGGCAGTGTTTGTCCTCAGCACTTCAGCAAAAGTGGGAGTGCACTGTGGCATTTTGTTCACCCCCACTTTCCAGATAGGCATCGAGCCTGGCCGTTTTTTCATTTTCCAGGTGGGTTTGGTCCAATATTGTTTCCAGTTTAGTCCACAGGGAAACTATTTCGGCTCTTAATCCTGTGGTAACTCTGCTTCTTGAATAGGTTTTCAAGGGCGGTTTGTAGGATCAATTTTTGTTGAGGTACAGTGCCCTCAGGCAGAGTCTGGTCTAATGGTGTATCTTGTTTCTCCTCGGTGGAATCCCGCTGCGATGCGTGGATCTCTCGTAATTCTCTCATGTCGGTTTATGAGGTTTCCCGCTCAAACTCGAGAATAGTGGGTTTATAATTTTTTCTTATTGCAGGGGAAGCTTCCACGTGGTGGTCCGCCAGCCCTCCGTGATGCTCTATGACTGTAATGCCATTCTTGCTGGTTTCCTACATCGTGGTTTAGGCTTTGTCAGTTTTTCCCTGCATGTTGGGATAATTTCAGATAATTGAGGTAAGTTTAAATTTCCGAGACTGTGGGATGTTAATACGATAGGGCTTTGTTATTGGTGTTGAAAGGCACCCGCTACAAGTTCGTAGCCCAATTTGGTGAATTTCTGTGCACTAAAGAAGATTTAGGTTAGTCCCATGTGAGGGGAAACAGCTATTCACGAAAACACCTCTAAATGACCATGTGGACATGTGTGTGTATAGGTAGGGTGGCTCCTAGAATGTCCGTTCAAATCCACCTCATTTCTTTGTACATTGAACAGACTGCAAAACAGGCCAGCGTGTAATAGTGCAATGTTCGTGTAGTTTAATGCATGTTATGTTGTTGTGTTATGCTGACCTCTTGGCTACCCAGAAGCAGCTATCACCAGGAAGGCTGCTTCTAGGTACTTGTCCACACCACGGGAAGGTTGGTCAGTTCCAGTAGATGGGACGCATAAGGTCTCAGGTTATGAGACAACGCTTAAAAAAAAAAAAAAAAAAAAACCTCTGGGGGCCCAATCCAGAGCTTAAAAAATATATATATATATATAAATAAATAAAAAGAAAATAAATAAATAAAAAAATAATAATAAATAAATAAATAAAAATATATAATAATATTTTTTTTTTTTTGGTAGTTGTTGGCGCATCAGCTTCTGTGGCCATAGTGCACCTCCCAAGGTTTTTGCAATACTTTTATCCAAGCCCGAAGTGGTATTCGAACCCGCGACCTTTGGTTTGCCAGGCAGGCACCTTAACCACCTGGCTAGCCCGGTCGTCAATATAATAATAAAAAAACCTCTAATGACCAGAGCAACTTCCTCCTGCAGGTTTTCAGGGATGGTGAGCATAAAGGTGAGATTTGTTTTTCATAGGAACAGTAATTGTGGAGATCGCCTCCCATCCTAGAATGTTTATGGAAGAGAGGAGAGGGAACCGAGTCATGGTCTCTTCGTTGTATCCACACAGAAATCTTTGGAAATTGTTGGAGTAGAATTTGGCCTTTGTCGAACTCACTTTAAGTCTGCTGCTTTCCCATTTGAAGAACAAGAGTAACACTAATTAATGGAGCTCAGTATCAGGTGTTTTTTATACCATGTCCCGACCTGAGCATGAGCCGTAGTTCACCTGCACTTGCTTCAATTTTCATAACGACTCACTGGTCATAATGTTTTGGCTCATCAGTGTATATACAACAGCAAAAGAACGTACTGCTAAAGTCAATGGAAGTGCCAAAAAGAATTTAAATCAAGATGGCTAAATATGAGGAGTGATACAAAAGTAATGCCTCCTATTTCTTTCCTCAGAAAATTTAATTCCAACTATGCCTTTATATCAATTAATCCTCAATCATTAATAAAGTTATATTTCCACAAAGTCACTATCGTTTTCTATGCACTTCCAGCAACTCTAGGTCAGACACTGTATTCCAATCCTGTAAAGTCCTTAGTCTTGCTCTGCAAACACTGTGCTTCAGCTGGCCATCGTCTGCAAAATGGGTGCCACGGAGTGCATCCTTCAGTGGGCCGAAGAGGTTATATTCGGTTGATGCAAGATCCAGGCTATGAGGCGGGAGGAAGTACTGTACACCCATTTTGCAATAGCCTCCATTGTGCAAAGACTGGTCATCTTCTCTATGGACCCTGTATCTCTTTCCCCCTCTATAAATTACAATTACTAGCATCCGAATCATCTCTAAATTGCTTGAGCCCTACACCCAAAAATTTTGTTCAAATCGCATAACTAGTACTCCTTTTGGCTGACCCCTATCTGTAGCTTTTTTTTTAGGTCCTAGCCACTGAAATCTCAGAAAATTAGGTAGCAGGACATGCAAGAGTAAATAACTATAAACTATAATAATGGTGTAATTGGTCTGCCTCCACAGGGCAGAGTGTGAACAACACTGGGTGCCAGCAGCTAAGTGACCAGTGGAACAATGGTACACACTACACACATACAAAATCCATACACCTTTAAACCTCTGGCATTAACAGCATTCTGCTTCACACCCACAATGTTATTGCAGAGGTGGAAGGAACCCCTGGTGCCATTTGACACTAAACACACTACTCTGTGCACAGACTGGTGTGGGGTTGTGTCATGGAGAACCTAATTAAGGTTTTTGTCTGGTCGAACTCTACGGATGTGGGCTTTCAGCTTTTTCAATGTTTCCACATCACAATCTGAGTTGATTGTTAAGCCATGCTCCAAGAAGTCCACAAGCAAAGCCCTATCTTTGTCCCAAAACAATCGGCATGACTTTACCGACAGAATGCTGTCTTTCGAACTCCTTGTGTGGTGAATTTCAATGGTGCTGCTTCGCTTTGAACTATCAGTGTGCTGCACTGAGATTGATAACAGTACCACTCCGTATGGCGAAACTACTTTAGTGTCCACTCAGTGACACACAAAATGATCTACTGGGCCACATTTGACAGCGAAAAATTAGGATTACTTTCATACCAGTCCTCGTATACATACATGCTACATGAACTAGCAACCTCTAGTACAGAGAGAAAAAAATGTGATATTAAATTTGTGAAAACAACTCAGTATAAATAAGAAGGTAATTAATGGACAAAGCAGCAAGAAAAATTGCTGGAAACTTTGTGAAGGCAATAAAAGTTCATACAGGAAGTAAATAGTTTCTCAATATGCTTTCGTAAAACTAACGACTCAAGAAATAAAAGGAATAGTGAGGCTCAGGTAGTCACACATCCCATTCCCATAGAAAGGACCTTGAACAAATCTTTCTTACAGAAAGGTTCTGCGAGATATGAATCACGAATTTAAAGTAATGTGAAAGTTGTAAAATAACAAACTAAAAAAAAATGGGTACATACACTGCATAGTCAAGCATCAAACATAGTCATACAATGTATGATATTCACAGAATGTATAGAAAAATTAGATGAGCGAAATTAACAGAAACACCAAGCCGTAATACAGAAGTGTTGGAAGAAATGGAACGGAAATTTAGTAATTCTGCTTTAAATAAATATAATCTGTAAAACATTTTTTAAAATTGATAATATTAGGGCCTTTATGAAAGTGATATTGTAAATAAGACAAAGGAAAAGAGTTGCCAATGAGTTTAAGGAAGAATTTTTCAATATTAGAAAAAACTATATTGGAATCATTACAAATAGTGGCAATCCACTTTTGATATATTTCCTGAAGAACTATTTAAATTTAACAGATTAATAGTGGTGAAAGGTTACAAAAGTCAAAGGTTTCAATATCCTGAATGTTGCCAGCTACATATGTAAGGCTTCAAAAACAGGTAAATAATTGAGTATAATTCTATTATTAGGCAAAAATGCTCACGTAGGTTTTAGGTAGTTGTTCCAATGTTTATCCAGGTTTCTGGGCTTAATTTTGCAATTTTTGCAAGTAATGAACCTGAAACTGAGAGGTGTTTTATGAAATTTAGGAATAAAATTATACAAAAGGAAAATTATAATTATTTATATTCAATTTATTAATAGCATATTAATAGCCAGTAACTTTTTGGTAATGATGTAGAGAGTTAAGAAACAGATTTGCAGCTATCACTGGATCGAAGCTCTGTTTTTAGAACTTCGTAAACTGCATAAAAAACTTTACATATGAAAGCAAAATTGTTGAAAGCTTAGGCAACCAGGGTGAAGTGAAAGGTATGAGTAAACTTATACAAAGGCTATGAGTATGCTATGTTTAACACTAAAAAGTAGATTATGGATAAGCTGTAGATTAATAAGATCATTGTCCTATTCCTTAACTAATTTAGATTTATTCCTACTTTTGTCTTTAGATTTATTGTATGATTGTTTAGTGAGAAGTTTACTAAGATATTTAACCACTTGAAATTTGTTATAAATACAAGTATCTGTTATTGACTATAGATAAACTGATTATTGAATTTATTGTTAAGCCTATAAGGATAACAAGTTTTGAATTTTAACATGAAGAGATACTCCTCCTCCTCCTCCTCTTCTCTAATCCTCAAGTTGTAATCATGAATTTTGGGAAGAACTGAGATAAAAACATTGGAAAAACTGTAATTTAAAATGCCTAAATTCAATTTTGTGTTTAATATTTTTTATTTTAAATATCTGATATTAAATATTAATTTCAGATCTATGTAAATTAAATGTAATTTGTTGCTGGTTTGTCCATCATATTTAATATTACAAGAATGGCAGGTAATAAGGTAGATGACATTATGCAATTTGAAAAAAATAGGTGCTGCTAAATTATCAGTGTGGTGCTGAGGGTGCATATATTTTGTGTTTATTACTTCTATTTACTTTTATTTTTCTTCTACATTACTTTTATCACTAAATATGCATATACAGCCACTCCTCCCCGACTTACATAAGGGTTGCGTCCTGCGGAACTCTGCATAAGTCGAAATTTCCCTAAATGCTTATGCAGCACTCACAACTAAGCTTGCTGAATTTGATTGAAGCAAAAAAAGAAATGTTTAACGAACATGTAAATAGAATTATTTATTCAATTTTTTTTATGTCACGCGTAGGAAAAATTACAAAAATTTCAAAATTATAAAATTACTAAATAAGGGAGGAGACAGGCATAACATCGGCAAGTTTTAACTTCCGAGCATTGTTGCCGGAATTAACTCTAGCTGATAAGCACACCACTGCAAAAGTTGAGGGCTGTGGAGATTTAGAAGGGGTTTTTTCCAACACATCACAAAATTTCTCTGCTGCTGCAGAATTGGCACTGGCAACCTCACTGCATACTTTAACGTTGCGGAAACCAGCGCAATGCTTGAACCTATTAAACTAACTGTTGCTTGTCATGAACTTGGCTTGGGATTTGCCATACTTTATCCTTAATATCTTCATAAATACTTCTTGCTTTTGCTTGAATGGCCAATGGACTCAGGAGCACTTGCTTCTGAATCTGATTTTCCGTCCATATTATTAATAGCTTTTCAATCTTCGATATAGCACCTGTATGCTGTTTTATGATCACTGTTGATCTTAAAGGCCTTGATTCTTTAACCCGTTCTTTTATATGCACACTGTCCTTCACTGTTGAAGCAGCAAGACCTAATTCCCATGCAATAGATGAAAAATTTTGACCTACTTCTTACTTCTTAATCATTTTCATCTTCATTTCTAAATCAATTCTGTTTCATTTCCTAGCATTGCCAGCACTTGCACTTTCCATTGGTCCCTTTCTTTTCACCATTGTAATAAGTAAATAGAAATGAAGAGAAAATTCTGAAAATTTGTTTCTTATATGATTGAAGATTTCAGTGAAGGTGAAACGCATTTCACCATAACATAAAACCCCACAGAATTCCAGTTATCAGAATTATAACAATTGCAATAAGATCGATTTTACTTCCCATTTATAATTAGATGCACTAACAGAAAAGCCAAATAAACAAGTGCAAATTGTTTTATGGTTGTGACCTCCAGATGTGTTCTTTAGAAAAATATCAACAAAGGCATTCAAAATTGATTCTTATAATGGAACATATGATAATGACGAAAGGGTAGCACTTCATTACAAAAATGACCTTTTAGAGAGATAAATAGCTTAATTATATAGAGAAAATTTCAACTTCCAAGGTCTTGGAACGAATTACCAAAAATAACAATGTGTTATTGGGTTCACATTGCAATGTTTTCACAATTCCTCAATTTATTCCTACGGGATGCAAAAGAAGTTTCCACAATTTTTTTAAGTGTGCACTAGCCGGCAAAAATGTACGTAAAATCGAATTTACGGAAGTCAAGTAGTTCCTGTATATAAAAATTGTGTACGTGTATGACAGGTGTGGGCCTGATGTGTTTTTGTCTTCTGACAGGTTCCCCCTCACTGTGGAATTTTTCAATGTTCAGATAGCCCTATAACAACTCCCCCCCCACTTTAGTGACCTAAACCTACGACTGTAAGTCCCTAAATACCCAAGGGGTAATCCTCTCCCAAACACTTTACCTAGTGGGCCCTATCACCTTAATACTTTTACTGTTCTTAACAGTCTCCCAGTGGAGGGTGGACTGCTCCACTAGGGTGCCTTAACTTCTAAATCCTTGCTTGGTGGAAGCCTTTCTGCCATCCACCTTCACCTATACTCCTTAACTCACACTATCTCCCCCACACTCCAAAAAAAAAAACTTTTTTTTTTGGTCCCTCCCAGGTAAGCTCAGGCAACATCAGGGTTCACCCCACAAGAGCATCTAATTCCTACTACCTGGTCCAGCTCCCTACACCAGATATGGTAACTAGGGTCCGGTGTCGTTTCACAGGACCATAGGCTAAGAGGCCAGATGAACAACATAACCCTACATTATACTACACAAACCACATTATCTGGCTTTTACCGGGTACTGTATTCAACACAAGAGAAGAGATCATAGAGTTGTGGGAAACCACTGGTGCCACTTGACTTAAACTGTATATACTATGTCATGGTGGACATATTGACGTAGCCAAGTGGTCAGGAGTGTGAGTGCAAAGCACACACTCTTTGAGTGGACTGTGGGTCAAGCCCGTGACTGCTAAATGCAACTAACATTTGTATTGATTGATTTATTGTAAACTCCACTGAACTGGTGGTCGTGCTGGAGTATAAACAAGAACATACTAGGCAGTGATTTTATACCAATGCCTACTGCAAGTTCAGCAAATACATATTACTGCATTGTAGTTGTTGCAGAGGCAAAGTTTGCTGGTTTTCAAGTGTTTAATGTGTACAAGCAGGGTCAGTTCATGATCAGGTATTAGTCCTAAAAAAGGAACTTTCTGCTGTTGCCCATGTACTGGTATCAGGTGGCCACTCAGTTTCAATTTGGGATCTGAACTATAAAATTTCAGTGAACTGTAAAACCATTGGATTAATTAGGCAGTTTAAGTCCTGCATGCTGAAAAAACACATGAAAGGGCAAGACAGGCTTCCCAACTTCACATAATTTCAAAAACTGGCAAATAAAATTAGCTAATTTTGAAGTTCCCACTGTATAGATAATTTAATTATTAGTGATTTTTACCTCTTCGGTTTATGTATTTATTTTATTGCATAAAATTATATCCAGATGAAATACAAAATAAATAGCATACAGAAAAGCAAATAAATAAAATTTCGGTATCAAACATTGTAAACAGCTGATGCAGCACCACTACTGCTCAGTTCAGAAAGCATGTCAACCACTACTCTAGTTTCAAATAACGCACTGCACTGCCATGTGCAGCATTCTATCCATACACACCAAAACAAATGCAATCCAATGCAACATTCAAAACACTCATCTAGACTACCACATATAGCATTGCCCTTAGACTCGAATTTTTGTAAATTGTAATTTTCGGGAAATCAAGGATACGTGACAAGGAAAAGTTTATAGCTGGGCAGTAAATTGATCCTCATTACACAAGATTGATAATATCTTGTATATGATTTCAGAGAAAACTTATTTAATCAATGGGTTAAATAAGCTTTCATTTTAATTTAAAACTTATTTTTCTGGATCTTTTTTAACGGTGATGTTTATCAATTCTTTCTAGTTGATTCATTCTAATCAATGTTTTACATTCATTAAAAAAAAAATTGAATTCAGACAACTAATTTGTCTGAATTCAAACAATACAAAATTTTTGCAAATGGTCTATAGAATATGATATTCAAACAAATTTCAAATTAAGCACTATACAGAGGTAGCATACATCTTTTAGTAGTAAGTATAATCCCACTTTTTTTGCTAGAGAATGCCAGCATTATTTTGCACACAATGCCAAAAAATGAATTCAGAATCACTGACATACACAACTATTTTAAGAAGTAGAGGGATTAATGAAGCAGGGAAAAGAGGGTGAATGCCAATCTTTTATCTGTATTACATACTAAGATTGAAATGAAATCACAATCAATTCCATACATTATTTCATTATAAATTTATATGATTAATTTTAAACAAGTGTAATCTAAAAATAAAAGGCTAATAATCAAAGAAAAATCATCCCATCACCTCTTTACTTCTAAAATAGACCCTTGAGTTCATTCTTGTTAGCTGCAAAGGGCAAATAACTCTCTAATATAAACAAAAATGTTTCTGAATGTTTATTATTTTATATTTACATCATTACAGAGGCACCTGTTGCCCAAACAAATAATAAATAATATTTTATGCTAGTTATTTTGCACATACAATGCCAACAATAACTTTCACTAACATATACTCTACATATATAGTATGACTATACACTGCTTTGGGTGATATGACGATGGACTACTTTTTTTGCTAGAGAATTTGCTTTGTTGGGTTAATTTTGTGTTGGGTTGGGTTTAAAGAAAAGAATGAAGAAGAAAAATACAGAAAGAAATTTATTCCCTTTAATAATGAAATGTACCAATTTAAGACATTTGCATTCTATAAACATAAACATTAAAAAATGTGATATTTAGAATAGATTTCTTTCATTGATATTTACAACTATGCTTTAGAGAGATGATTTGAACTACTTCTACATCTTTCTGCCTCGACATGCTATTCTTCTTATTGTCTCTAACCTTTTCCAACAGCTGTTGATGTCACAGATAGCGGATCCTACAACAGGGTCACAACATGTTGCAAATATCCACTGTTTTATCTTTGTTCTACTTAGGTCTACTGAATAGTTTCATCAATTTCTACCGCTTGATCTGACACTAGATTTTCTGGCTTAGCTGCAAAGAGCAAATATCTCTTTAATATAAACAAAAATGCTTCTGAATGTTTATTATTTTATATTTACATCGTATGTTATCATCATTACAGAGGCACCTTTTGCCCAAACAAACAATAAATAATATTTTATGCTAGTTATTTTGCACATACAATGCCAACAATAACTTTCACTGACATATACAGTAAATTTAACTTCTTTAATGTTTCTTTATATTTTTCCCCAAAAACCAGTTCTAAAACAATTTGCTACTGTTACTTATTTGAAACTGATTTTTAAGCAAAGCAAATAAACATGGTAACATTGAAAAAACTAAAAAAAATGCACAGACAACAAATTTTGAAAACAATTACCAGCATAGCTAGATCGACAATAGTCACTGGTCATGAACTCACAAAAGATTACTCCAAGGAGTTTACCAGTTCATAACCAACAGTACTGTAGTGCAAGTCTGAATGACATTTGCATAAAAATTAAAAAGCAACTTCCGGGTATGCCTTATACACCTTACTCAACTTGCTTTACCACATATTTTCCTTCGAATACGCTTCTCTCCAGTATGAATTCTTCTGTGCATATTACGATTTCCTGACTTCGCAAATGCTTTACCACATATATCACAGATAAAAGGTTTCTCATTAGTATGAATTCTTTTATGACTTTTAAGGTGACCCGATTCTGTAAATGACTTGCAACAAATATCACAAGTATAAGGTTTCTCATTAGTATGAATTCTTCTATGCTTTTGAAGAGCCGTTGAATAGGTAAAAGCTTTACCACATATTTCACAAATAAAAGGTTTTTCGTTAGTGTGAATTCTCGTATGATTTCTGAGGTGTGCCGACTGTGAAAATCCTCTACCACATATTTCACAAATAAAAGGCTTTTCGTTAGCATGAGTTCTCATATGATTTTTGAGAGTTGCAGACTGTGAAAACCCACTGCCACAAATTTCACAAATAAATGGTTTTTCATTGGTGTGAGTTCTCATATGGTTTTTGAGACTTGATGATTTTAACAGCTTGCCACATATCTTACACTGAGACGTCCTCCAATTGGGGTGAATTTTAATGTGATACTTAAGGCTTGATGCATATAAAAATGCTTGCCCACAGATTTCACACACCCAAGTTTTTTCCATATTTGAAAACTCAAAGATGAGACACTGATTTTGAATGTCTCACTGTCGGCTTCACAAGTGTTATGGAGATTCCTCATATGTCTTCCAAAATACCTTGACTAAAATACCATATCACACAATTTTCACAGAAATGGTGTCTCACTACCGTGAGTTCTTATGTGACTTAAAGATCATTTCACCATTTAATTCTCTCCCACATATTTTACATTTCTTCTATTCTTCAAAATTCTTCTATGCCTCTTAAGACAGGATGATTTTTGATATATTTCACTAATCAAAGGTTAATTAAGATGAGCCTTTGCAGATATGTTTTATTATCCTTTCTGAAAATTCTTTACAACAAAGTTTACGTTTGAAAGATTCGACAACGGCTTTTAAGTTTTCAATGGATTTTAAGGAACTGACTGAGTAAACTGGAATAACTACAAAGGTCATATACCACATTTTTCAGACATACGATTTCCACCAGGATCACTATTAGGTTATTCATGACACACCTGATGACTGCTTTATAGTTTCTTCTAAAGTATTAACCCCAGTTTTTCACGGAAGATTTTAATCACATTACTCTGTTACCATTTAAATTTCTTGTAATAGCTAATAATGCAAAAAAAAAAAAAAAAAAACAGTGACAGTAACTATATATAGCACTAATTCTTTCAGAAGTTCTATTAACAAGCATAGAACTGTTTCACAAGCCTTGTTTTCAGAGAAAATTCAATATATGTCTACAAAAATATTTACATATAATAAAATAAGAAAAATAATACACATTACACAGGTTTCACTAGAAGGATAACAAGCCCTGGCACATTTTCAACAGAAAAATCTTGAACCTCTTTCTTTAGATATATCTGGTAGGCTTTGTCCCTTAAAATTCTTCCCATCTGAAATACAAAGGGAAAAAAAATTAAATTGAAATGTATATATTCACTAACATACAGTAAGTATACCGTCATGAACTGGCAAGTTTAGTTTCCAGCCGGAATAATTCCACAGGTAGATTAGATAATAAGACTGATGGGTTATGGATATATTACTTCATATTAATGCTGATGTTATTTGATTGGTAGTTTCCTTATAGGAAATTCGTTTTCCAGAATTTTTTTTTTTTTTTTTTTTTGTTGTTGAATCCACTAACAGGGCCTAGCTTATCATAGTCATAGGTCCAGGCAGTCAAACATACAATTCTGCATATGGAAGCGGCAGTTAGCAAATAGTAATTCGTATAAATAGTAAATTTTACATTAAGTTCAAATATCGGTGTAGATACTCCATAGTTTACCCATAAATTTGAACTACGTATGGAGTGTAAAGGCATCATTTTTATTGTATCCCATATTGTGGGTGCCTTCACAACGAGATAGCTGGTATTGCACTACTTCGAATAAATAGCGCTTCTCTAGTAGAGAAGACTACTGTTATTTATTTATTTTCAGTGGATACCGCCACCCAGACTATTGTTTCGAAGCTAGTGGGATTCATCAGTGGGTGGGCAGGTACCCTGGTAATGCAACATGATGGCATGTTGCATTACCAGTGTACTTGCCCACCCACTGATGATGAAGCCCACTAGCTTCTAAACGATCGTCTGGGTGGTGGTATCCACTGAAAATAAATAACAGTAGTCTTCTCTACTAGAGAAGCGTTATTTATTCGAAGTAGTGCAATACCGGCTATCTCGTTGTGAAGGCACCCACAATATGAGATACAATTAAAACGATGCCTTTAAACATACGTAGTTCAAATTTATGGGTAAACTATGGTGTATCTACACCGATATTATATAGTTAATTACCTAAACCCATAAGAAATTATGCCTTGTGCATGTCGTCTTCTTCTAATACATTAAGTTCAAATCTATTACAGGGCTTTGATCTTTTTTTTTTTTTTTTTTTTGGTACTATATTTTGAGCGAAATAAATATTACCAGCAAAGCCCTGTAAGATGTCAGTTTGAATATTAGCATTAGCATTAGCATTAGTAGAGGCATTTGATGCAAGAAAGCAAGCTTATGCAGCATCAGCCAAAAATCTGATGATGTCTTAACAAATGCTTAAGATTACAATAAACCAGCGATACACCATAATAAAAATGTAACTATATATATCTATGGCACAAGGATCACGCAAATTAGTTTACATAAAATTATTCATTTATTGAAATTGCATAGCGCAACATCGAAAAGTGAATGCATCAGTTATTATCCTGAATATTTACCTGTCTATTAATTTAATTTCCAGTTGTTGATAGTGATTTAAACTGTAAGAATCTTTTTGCCGATTGTTGATAGCGGTATAATTCGAAGGAATCCAAGTTCAAACGTCAAGCTGTATTCTTCTAAATACACCAGAAATAAAATGACCACCATGTTGAATTTTCTCCGAAAGTGAAGAGCCAGCGCCACCTTGATGTCTTAAGGTGAACTCAAGCTGCTAGTTTAATTGTTTGGCTTTGAGCAAATATTTCCATTGTAAAAAAAAATTATCATAAAAATAAGAAAGATATAATGTAGGATTATCAATTAAACATCTAGTGCTGTTCTTGTTATTGTAGGGTTTTATGCGCATCGGCCACTTATACTATATTAAATCATATAACAGTGTCTGTAAATGGCGTGTTTTAAGTTGTCGGTTTGCTTATTTGCAAAAAAAAAAGTTTCACGGAGAAAAACCCTTGCAATTTATCCTCCCATGGACTGATTAACTCAGCCACAAAGTAAAAAAAGAACTCTTAGAGTTCCTTGTCTCATTGACAGAATTCGAACAGGGCAATTGTGCTGTTCGCGACGACCAGATCCGTCTAAAGCAAAAACTGAAGCCTGCTGGAGTTGTGATCCTTATTATTATCAGTAGTAGTAATATGGTGCAAGGAAGCCTGAGGCTTATGCTGCACAGTCCAAAAAAGAAAAAAAAAATTCTTCAGTTACCAGAGACAGAGGGAGTCAGAAGTAGAAAGGAATCACCAAGAAAGTGAAGAATGGTGATGTCCAGGTGAAGACCCTGGGTGTGCCAAGCCCATATTCACCAGATTTTCCCCTGGGGTAAATTAAAATCACAGGAAACTTTCCTCACTGCTAGGAAAGTTAGATTGGAGAAATTCAAAGTTTTAGAGAAAGGAAATCAAAGAGCTCCAAGTGATGCTGATAACATCCTTACTCTCTCCCTCTGCCAAGAAATACATAAACGATCATAGCTTAAATTGTAAAAGGCTGTAGAACAGCTGTGCAAAAATTTGTTGTCTGCCAGGAAGTGAATGTTTATTGGAATGAGTCCTGTGTTGTTGATGTGGATAGTTTGAATAAATTTATGGAAGGATTACATAAATTATTAAAGAGAATGAACAGATGAGATTGGGTATTTATTTATTTATCACTTATTTTGGCTAATGCTGTATAATTACAGTGGTGGACAAAAAGTGCATCACTTTAAAAAAAGTAATATTTCTGGTGAAATGTATAAGATATTGTTTCATTACAGTCATTTTGTTTGTCACAAAGCAAAGGTATTGCATTAGATAACGCTTATATTGCATCAGACAGTGATTTCAAAGTATTTCATCAGCGTTTCTATAAATATGGCATTGGAAGGGTACAGACGTTCATTAGTATGCTGTTTTGCTGAGATGTAAGCATGGCTCCATATGTTCAGCTGACACCAAGAAAAAAAAGTGTAGCTGTTGCTCTGTCTCAGGAAGGTCTTTTTACGCGTGGTATCGCTAATAAAATAGGCTGCCACCAGCATCCCGGGTGCTGAAATTAAAGCGTGAAATCGGTGATGTGAAGATCTGGATCAGGCCGTAAAAGAGTGACTATGCCTTCTCAAAATCGAAAAAAGTGTAACATAGCGGGGTGTACACAGTCAGCAAGTAGGTGACGATTGCGGAGACCACTGATACGTTGTTCCACATGCACCAGGAGGTCCAAGTTCCTGCCAGTGAAACATGCCACACACCATACAATCACCTCCACCAGCCTGCACTTTTGATACCATGTATGATGGATCAAGAGCCTCATGTTGTTGACGCCAAATCTGTACACGACCATCACGGTGTGGAGTAAACAACGTGACTCATCCGACCAACACACCTTCTTTCAGTCTTCTAACGTCCAACTTCCTGGTGCTCTTTGGCCCGGCGAGTCTTTTATGCCAATGAACCTTGGTTAGGAGAGAATGCTGTAGGGATCTTCTGCCAGATATTGTTCCGGGTTGACCCATGTTGTATTGGTTAGTCAACTCTTCAACAGTGCTGTTTGCCTATACCAGACGTCGGAACCGGCGCTCACCTCTAACATCAACCTTTCACTGACTTTTGCCATCGGGTGGTTGTTTGACCATTTTGGCGACAGTCCTGGTACACTTTAATTACGGTGGCTCTCGAGGAACCAGCTCGTCGAGCACCCACAACCTATCCTTTATCAAAGCCTGATAAATCCTTCCTTTTACTCATCACGCTCGGAATTTTACTACCTACTGAACCACTGACACCTTATCTATGTTATGTAGGTCGACTAACTGCACACTCTCGTACCTCACGTGGTCAAAGGGTCACATGCTTGGATTTGAAGTATTTCGAAAAACAGCTTTAGAAAAATGTTTCATGTTTTTTCTGTTGAATTTTATAAATATATTTCTATGTTCATAAATGTTTTAAAGAAAACACTTGGTAAGAACAACTTGAAAGAAATTGCGTCCATCTTTGTTTTCTGCTATACATGTATAGTTATATTTCGCAGGTTTCATCAATTTGTTGTAGGGTTTCAAGAGATAGCAAATTACTAACACATTAAGACAGATAGGTGGGCCACTACAGTCTTATTTAAAAATAATTGGTATAGGAAATTCATGGTACAGAAAAAAAAAGTTAGATGATCTCTAAACTATTTTGTTAGGGAATAAATTACTCTATATGCAAATAGGGTTATTTATTCAGTAACACAAAATAGATTAAAATTCATCAGTGCTCAAGTCCTATTGTTGCACTCAAGGTAAATGAAAACGAAACTTTATTTGTACTTTTATAATATTCTAAAAGTTTCTAAAAAGAGTCATCACAAGCATCCAAAGAGATGATGTGCAGTTGCCTTCTTTTTCACGTTTTTTTTTTTTTGGTTTTAGGCGTATCGGCAACTAAGGCCATGTTGCTCCGTATATTGGCTCTAAATTGCATGTGTTCTAAGGTCGATTTTCTGTTTGCTGGGCAAAAAAGCTGAGTTTCAGGGAGAAAAACCATGGTTAGTCGACCTCAACTGAAGCCGACTAACTCAGCCACGTTGTGAAAAAGGCCCGTAAAAATTTCTCAAGTCATAGACGGAAATTCAAACTCATGTCTTTTCCACCTGGTGTGGGGAGGACGGCGATCCTATCTACTGTGCTACCCACGAAGGCTCTCTTCCCTCAGCAACCTGAAATCTTTCGAGAGCAGTTTTGACAATAGGAAATGCCCTCATAGATAGCAGCAAACTTGGAATAATCGCTGTCCTCCTCACGCCAAATGGAAAAGACCCCAGTTCTAATCCCCTAAATAACAGAAGGATTTTTTATGGTCTACGTGGCCGAGTTAGTCTGTCTCAGGCGAAAGTAGCATGGTTTTTTCCTGCTGGATGTTAGAGTTCTTCATCCGAAAACATCAACCAAAGAACATGCAATATACATATATATCATATACAACACAATATTGTCTAACTTGCAAACACATCTAAAATCCTGCTACAACCAACAAAACAGCTTGGTGAAGAGGAAGAAGTTGGCTGTTGCTAGGTAGGAGGTAGAGTGTTTGGTTTCTCTGTACAACGCTATATTTCGTCAGAAATATTTTCACACGTGCGAAATTGGCAGAGCATTGTCGTGTAACAAAACCAGCTTTCTCTAAAATTTGTGGCCTCAGGAATGAGTTTCAATGGTTTTTGAAACACCTTTATGTAGACTGCAGCACTGTCACTGTCTCCCCTTCAGGTACAAATTCCTTGTGAATCACACCATGTTTGCAGAAAACATAATCAGTATCGACATTTTGTAAACGAAACTCTTTGGGGCTTGAGAATGAACGAAGTCCACTGCATTCTCTGACGCTTCTGTGGGTTGTACTGAAATGCACATGCATTTCCAGTGACAATACCTTTGATGATTAGGATTGTCGTGACAAGTCCATGGGTAGCAATAATCCCAGGGTAACTAATCATCTAGGTAATACTGCATGCAAGGAATTGGAGAATGAACAAGACCTAGAGGTAATTGAACAGTCAAACATGAAATTTTCTGAGCAGTGCATCTTGTCTGCCCTGCTCAGAGAATTTCTCTGTTATTTGGTTTTTAGGAGCATTAGCAACTAAGGCCATATTGCTCCAGGATATGCGGTGGTCATTCCCTGACCTTTCCGTATCCTCTGTATTTGGTGGTGATGGGCTCGAACCCAGGTCTAATCAAGAAGCGTGTGCTATGCACTGCTGGTCCTTCCCACCTGGCTACAGAGGTGCCTAGAATTTCTCTGTGAGCTGCCAGGAGAGCTCAGTTTTGTCATTGATATACAGAGACTTTGTTAACAGGGATAAGGAGGTGCTTATCCCTTTGCATATGACCGTGGTTAGGTCACTTCTTGAGTATCGTATACAGGCCTGGAGGCCTCACTCTAGGATGTAGAACTGCTGGTATGGGTGCAGAGAAGGGCAACATAACAGGAAAGACTCCTTCCACAGGGATAGAATACATGTAAATAGAAAGGGTGCAAGAATATTTGCTGATACTATCGAGGTAGTGTTAGGTGAATCAGAAAACTGCTAGCTTGGGGGGGGGGATACACGGACTAATAGATTAACAGTAGCTGCTGGCAGAAGTCATTGCAGTACAAGTAAACACATGGGTTGTGTTAGGGTATCTAAGAACAGGAACATGTATACTTGCGTGTACACCAATGCTAGGAGTTTGGTAAATAGATTTGATGAATTTGAGGTGATGGTCAAAACATCAAAGGCAGATATTGTTGGGACATCAGAGACACAGATATAAGCAGTGCATAAATGGAATTTGGGGGATACAATGTGTACAGGTAGGATGGACAGGATAGGAAGGGAGGAGGGGGTTATGCTATTAGTTAAGAAACATATAAAATCCAAGCAAGTACAGCGTCGACATCGCTGGACAGTGCAGAACTGTACAGGGGAGTGGGTGGCGCCTCCATAACCAGGTGGGCAGGAGCAATAGCACACGCCTTGATTAGACCAGGGTTCGACCCATGATCACCAAATATGAAGGATGCTGAAGGTCAGGGCATATCCCCAGCCCGGATGAAGGGCGAGGGTTGGCATCAGGAAGGGCATCCGGCAGTAAAAAATTTCATGCCAAAACAATAAAATCGCTGACCCCATATAAACATAATGGGAAAAAAGGAGAAGAAAAAAAACAGGGGAAATAGAGCGGGCTAGTAAATCAGAGTCTTATAATTGGGGATTTTAATTTCCCAGAGATTGACTGGAATTTGTGGGTTGGTCACTAGCAATGCTTTGTGGATTTATTAGACGATTGTTTTCTACAGCAGTATGTTCGGGAGGCAACTAGGAGTAATACTCTTGAACTAATTATCTGTGTGATGATCACGGTGTGCTGAAGTGGGATTTACTCAAAGGGGTAACTACCATCAGGGGTAAAGGGAAGGGTTTTCTTTCATAAATGTCACTATGGTGCTCTGAGACAGTATTTAAATTCTATACCATGGGACTAACTGATGTTACCAACAGCAAATTCAAAATGGGAAGCATTTAAAGAATTAATCTTGGAAGCTACTAGGCTTTTAATACCAACTAAGAAATATTGTTCAAGATTTAGGCCTAAATGGATGTCAGTTGATACATTTCTCTTAGGTTGCTATCCATATGCAGTACTTTGCAATTGTCAATGTTAAACTTCAGTTGCCACTTCTCAGCCCATTTGCCCAAATTATCTAGATCCAGTTGGAGTAGCATACTGTCTTTACTGTCGTTAACAACCCTGCAAACCTGTATCATCTGCAAACTTAGACATTAATCCTGCTATACCTTCATCAATATCATTGATGAATACACAAAACAACAATGGGCACAGCACCAAACCCTGGGGAACTCCACTAATAACATTTGTCCACAAAGAGCAGTGTCCATTGATTACCACTCATTGTTGTCTCCCACTAAACCATCCCTTCATCCATTGTAGCAACTTACCCTTAATGCCATACCTCTCCAATTTGTACAGCAGTCGTCCATGTGCAACAGTATCAAAAGCTTTCCTGAAATCCAAGTATATAATATCAAGTTCCTTTGAGACCACATCATAGTATCCAATCAAATTGGTCAGACAAGACCTCCCTTTAACAAACTCATGCTGTCTTAACTATTACTGCAGTGTCTAGATGATCCTGCAATGCTTTTTTAACCAGTGACTCCATTATTTTTTATACATATTTTAACTATTGACATTTAACACTTCTCCCTGGTTCAATTTAACTCAAACTAGAATGGTTTGAACATCATTAAAAAGGTTATTAGTTGTTTGAATTCCAATTATCAAAATTTTATTTTTGCAAATGGTCTTCAGAATACGATGTACACACGGATCCACTTCCAATTAAAAGGGTTCTGCTTACCAATTGTGCTCTTTACACAAAATGAATCTTAATGACATTCTGTTAAGGCACAAAATTCTCATTAAGCAGTGCATTGAGAAAGGATAGATCCACAATTACTAAACACATGTGTTAACAGATGATATTACTATGCTGCACTTTTTGGCATAGATTAATCACCTTACATTATATTTTGTTGGGTTAGTTTATATTCTCAGCCTGATTTCGCCATGAAAATAAGTGAACAGGCGTAAGGGTGCAAAAGCACACATGGTTTGAGTGGACCACGGCTCCAGCTTGTGCAACTACTAAATACAGTTAATGAGTGTATTCCCTGTCAAAATAATTAATGTAAACTCCTGACATAGTACTCGTGCCAGAGTAAACAAGAAAGTTTGGTGACTATGTATAGATGAGTAGTCAGGTATGAGAGTGCAAAGGCATATGAACTTCGAGTGGACTGTAGTTGAAACCCATGTTTTTTTTTTTTTTATAAGAGCCCCAAACACGAAAGGTATCAAAACCTATAGTACTTAGTACCGTGCATGGGTTGAAGGAGAAGTATGGGGAGAGGGGGATGCCGGAAACTTTGCTCTAGAGACTAAACATGGGTTTCGCCACTTCAAGCCTCCAATAAGCAAAGTGGTGGTATTTCACCGGTTGATGAAAGTCATCTACCACCTGAAATGAAAGTCATCTACCACCTGTGACTGATAAATAAATATGGCTAATGATTGCATTCATTCTTAAAATAATTAATATAAACAAGAACATTAAGTACGAATTTTATTACCTTTTCAAATAAAATTTAGCAATTTAGGACATTTATATTCCATAAACAGAGAAAATATTCGATATTTACAATGGATTTCTTTAATTTATATTTACAATTATGCTTTGAGCATTAATTTATTTGAATTTCTTCCATATCTTTTACCTTCATATAATTGTGGTAGTGAAAGTATCTGTGAAAGAGCTGTTTATTTTTCTTATCATCATGTTTGGTCTTTTTCAATAACTTTCGATGCTACTGGAATGGGTTTCTATGACAGGGTCACAACATACTGGTTTTAGTTCAGAGTACAATGCCTGTAGCTTATTCAGGAATATTCCACATTGCAGAAAATTTCACTTCTCATTATGCTTTTTTGTCAAATGTAAAGAATTTCTTACGCTAAGGTAAAGAAAAGCCGAGGCCTCAGTAGCCGAGTGGGAGTGCAGTAGCACACGCTCTTTGAGTAGACCGGGGTTCAAGCCCCTGACTGCTGAATACGGTCGATCTGCCAACCTGCACTGGACCAGCGTGGCAGATTATGGTTCATTTCCCTCAGCATGAATTGTTGAGGAGGCTTCCATCCTGCAGTGGGTTGATAATGGCTGCACTTTACTTTAAGGTAAAGAAAGCCAACACGAGAAACGTCAGATAACTTACGTGTAAAATTAGTTTCCCAACATTGGACTCTAGCGCTGCTCGCTTGGTAAACAGATGGTAGGTGTTATTGGTCTGGAGCCGAAATTGTGAAGGATATATTGATTGACAGGTAGGCATGGCAAACAATGAAATGATTGGTGGTGGGCACGATAGATGACAAACTACTGTGTAGTCATTGGTTGTCATTATAATGTGTATTTATGAGTAAAGAACGGTACATAATAGTTTTGTGATAAACAGCAAACAGGTAATAGTAGCGATGAATCTTTTAAAGATGGAAGAAATTTGTAAGGAAATAAACGTTGGTTGATTTTTTGATGGAAACTAAATTAATAAAAGCTTCGTTCTATTTATTTTTATGTTCTTCATTATGTTTTTTCTCGTTATTAAAAGCAGATTTTTGGAGTTCGTGGGTGTTTTTACTATACTGTTGATTTAGGTTTGGTTACGAAAAAAGGAAAAGGTTTCTTTATATTTCATAACCTGACCTTAAAAATAAAAGTACAGTAATAAAAAATTAATACTTTGTTAATAAACAATTTATGCGCTAGTCCGCCCATGAGATTCTAAAGAAAAAAGGTTAGGTTACCCCCTCCATTTCGGGAGGGGTTCAAGTGGAGGTAACTTGACCTTTTTTTGCCATTAGAGCATATTGTTGAACAAGAAAATAAAAATACAGTCATAAAAAATTTTTTATGAATGTATTTCTAAATATGACTGATTCTAAAGAAAAAAGGTTAGGTTACCCCCTCCACTTCGGGAGGGGATCAAGCTCCCATGGGATTCAAGTGGAGGTAACCTGACCTTTTTTCACCATTATGGAAAGTGTTCATTAGGGCAAGTTACCATTAGTGCTTCTGAGTGCTACTAAACCGTTTTCACGCACCAATCAGCACATCGTTTGCCATGCCTACCGGTCAATCAATATATCGTTCTCGACTTTGCTCCAGACCAATAACACCTACCGTCTGTTTACCAAGCAAGCAGCGCTACAGTGCCGTATCGGGAAACTAATTTTCTGCGTGAGTTATCCGACGTTTCTTGTCGTTCTCGTGTTGGCTTTCTTTACCTTCGCCTTAAACTTACTAATGCTTATTTGAATTGGATTGCATACAAAGCAGTTATGAACAAGAATATTGAAGATATCAAAGAAAAGGACAAATTTGCAAATATTGCCAGTGAATCATGATTATAATTTCATTGAGGGCAGTTGTTTGTCCTCATTAGGACAACCAATAAAATGCACTTCGAGGAGCTGAATTATGAACATCAAACAGCCATAGGGGAAGTTTCAGTAACACTGACAAATGGTCTGCTTCAGGAAGTGAAAACTCAAATGCCACATGCAGCTTATACACCTCGGATTTTCATGTGCATTTTGAGTGGGCACCTCTGTAGCCAGGTGGGCAGGAGCAGCAGTGCGTAGCACACACTTCTTGATTAGACGGGGGTTCGAGCCCGTGACCACCAAATGCGGAGAAAGGTCAGGGAATGACCACCGCATATCCGCGGAGCAATATGGCCTTAGTTGCTAATGCTCCTAAAAACCAAATAACAATAACAGCATTTTGAGAGTTCATTTTCAAAACACTTTACGATGTATTTTTCACATAACAAGCTTCTCTCCAGTATGAGTTCTTCTATGCCTTTTTATGACTTCCTGACTTGGAAAATGCTTTACCACATATATAACAGATAAGAGGTTTCTCATTAATAAGAATTCTTTTATGACTTATAAGGCTGCTCAATTCTGTAAATGACTTGCAATAAATTTCACAAGTACGTATAAGGTTTCGCATTAGTATGAAATTCTATGATTTCGAAGAGTTCCTGAGTAGACAAGTCTTGTCACATATTTCTCAAATAAAAGGTTTTTCATTAGCATGAATTCTCATATGATATTTGAGAGTTGTACAAGTTCTGCCTCATATTTCACAAATAAAAAGGTTTCTCTTTAGTGTGAGTTCTCATACGATTTTTGAGACTTGTAGACTTAAAAAAAAATCTGCCGCATACATTGCAGTGAGACGGTCTCCAATTGGTATGCATTTTAGAGTGATCTTGAAGATTTGATTGGATATAAAAATGCCTTCCTACAGACTTCAAATATCCACATTTTTTTTCTTATTTTGGCAACTCAAAGTGAGAGGAACTGATTTTGAATGTGCACTACTATCTACTTCACAAGTATTATGGCAATGCTTCATATGTATTCTTAAATATCTTTATTGCAAAAATTCTTTGCCACAGAATTTGCAAGGAAATGGTTTTTCATTGCTGTGAATGTTTACGAGTCTTTTAAGATCACTTTGCAATTTAAATGCTCTTCCACATATTCAACATGTAAACATTTTCTCATTTGTGTGAATTTGGTGCTTCAAGTGAACATGATTTTAAAAATGATTGCTGACATATTTCACAAATTAAAAGGTCCATTACAGTGAGTCTTTGTGCGTTTTGAATTGTGACCACTCAAAATATCTTACCACTAAATTTACATTTGAAAGGTTCCACAACAGCATCAGATTTTACATGGTCTTCAAGAACTGGATGAGTGATCACTGGATTGACCACAAAAGGTCACAATACCATGCATTTCAGAAGTACGATTTACACTTTTGGATGGATGACATGCTGTTTTTCTTGATTTAGTGATCCTTTAATATTCTTCCCATCTAAAAAAAAAACTGCATTATAAATAATTACCAAATTAAATTCTACATTTATTGTCATAAATTATGATGAAGTTTTCAAGAAAGACAAAATTTAATAAATTTCATATTTAATTAATAATATAAACTGATTTTATATAAATACAGAATAGATTAAACATTCCATTATAATTAAAAATGTGTGTGACTAATCTGGGAGGAGTAGTATATATAAAAACTTAGAATTTGATTATATTTAATAATAAAATTTAATTAAAACATAATATTATAAGGATGGATAACTTGAGCAATGAAACAAGCCATTACATGACTCTTAACTGTTTCATGTTAGCCAATAAGTAATAAATTCTTTGATAATTATTCTTATTTCAATTCATCAATATAGAAGTTGAAAAAATTTAAATTATGGACAGTTTAAATTAGTCCAATGTAGCCAAGTGATCAAAAGCAAGAGTGCAGCAGCACATGCTCTTTAAATGGACCAAGATTTAAGCTCACATGACTGCTAAATACCATTAATGATTGTATTCACAATTTGTCATAAACTTCTGTGACTTGGTGTCATTCCAGAGTATAAACAAGAACTTTTTTTTAACTGAAAAAAAAAAAAAAAAAAAAAAAAAAAGTGTAGCTAAAACTTGCAATAATAATAATACATTATATAATTATTATTAATGCTATCAGGACCTAGAGCTTTCTTGACATCGGGATTTTTCATAATTCTTCTAACAAACATCCTTTTACTGAATGGAATGCCATGGAAGGCATGAGCAGAGTGCATTGAGTAAGGTAAGAGGTAGTTGATACAAGTTAAGAAAAATAGGGTGCCAGTAAACCAGCTTTACCTTTAACTTGAGGATGTAAAAAAATCAAGATGTCGTAACAGAGGTGGGAGTACTGATACAGAAGTTGTGGCCAACAAATTTGGCAAGAGACTAGAATGCAAGTTTTTGACCCTTAACCTCTTCAAAATCAAGCTTGGAATGGTTTATAATTGTTTTACAATTGTTGCAAGCAACCTTTGGTGTAGGCAGAAAATGATGATAGAGATTTGGATACAAGCCCACTGCAATTTCCTACAGTCTTATCTTGAAGCTTTGGCACATTAACTGGAAAACCAAGATAACAGAGGAGATTTTAGGATGGAATTCTGAATAAAGGATTTCATTCTTACAAGAATAATTTCACTGACACAACCTGGGCAAATACAGAAATCGGAAGATTTAAAACTAGTTCAACCAAGGAAAAGGAGATTAGAAATCACACAGATAATCTCATTTCATACTAGTGCAAAGTCAAATGAACAATCTTGAGAATGGGGGTGGGGCATCACTGGAGAAGAGTCCATCACCAAGGTGTAAACTGAGTTGTTTAGAGACACACTAACACTGATCATGTACTCAGGTTATTGGCAAAAAAAAAAAAAAAAGAAAAAGATCAGGTGCGCTAAATGTGTGGTTAGGACTGTCTGGTATTCCGGTAGATAAATGAATAAACTGCACAAGATCATTAGGCAAAAGCCTTAACATCTTGAACAGTTGAGTCCATGTAACTAGAATACCAAAACCAGCTGCACTTCTGAACATTAAAATCACCAAGGAAAATTACCTCACTGTTATGAAATTTAGATTGAAGAAATTCAAGTTTCAACAGAAGGAAGAGAAAAAGTTCAGGGTGATTAGCAGATCTGAGAGTGCAATTAAAATAACAAATGAGTTTGAAGAATGGACTAGAGATCGTTTAAGCCAGTGGCATGCAAAAAGAGTAGATTCCAACTTATGAAGTCTTTGACAAGGAATATAACAGAGCAATATATGCACAAGTATCACAGAGCAAATAATTAGGCCAAAGATGAGTAGTGATTGACATGATTGAAATTCCATCACAAAAAATGGAGTTTGGCAGATTGCAAGTAGAAATGGGCATCACAGAGATTGGAACATTTGCAAAATGAACGAGAAAGTATAGATATTTTTCAGTAAGTTTGTTCAGGTTTTCAGTAGTTTGGCTATTCACGGTGCACTTAGTAAATAAGTACAAGTACAGGGGAACATGTACGAATTAATGAAATTTTTGTGATAGGGTGCACACCAGTGTTTCTCAGCCTGTGTGTACCATGGCACATTAGTGCTACAGAAAATGCAAATAAAAAAATAATTAAAATCAAGTTTTATAATAAAAATTAATTCAAACAAAAAATTTATTTATTTACGCTGTGCCTTCCAGTGGTCAATGTGACGTCATATTTTGATTCCTAGTACTAGATCTGTTCACCTATAC
This sequence comes from Mastigoproctus giganteus, assembly GCF_048544385.1. Classification (NCBI taxonomy): domain Eukaryota; kingdom Metazoa; phylum Arthropoda; class Arachnida; order Uropygi; family Thelyphonidae; genus Mastigoproctus; species Mastigoproctus giganteus. Next base: position 116,880,194 of record NC_143588.1, read on the forward strand.
CAAACTCTAAAAATAAGTGTATTATTAAAATCAAGAAATAATTTCCCATTTGTGAATATATGAATATAGTAGTGATTGTAGTGTGCCACAAAATATTAGCATCTTTAAAAGTGTGCTGCAGCAATAAAAAGGTTGAGAATCACTGGTATACACACAGCAAGAATATACCCAGCTCCTTGACAAAGCATGGCCAAAACAATCATGTACAATAATCAGACTCCCTCTATTCACCAAACAGCACACTAGAAGCAATTTCATCTTACACCAGCTGATTTAGATGTCTTTTAGAGGGTTACCAATAGGTAGTCTTGAGACCTAACTAGTGGCCAGCCTAAACATTTAGAGCTATACCCTCTGAAAGTAAGGAATAATAACGTCACCATGGTTATTAGTAGTAGTAGAATACAAGGTGTGGCTATGAAATAAGGAGACTGTGTGTGCAGGCACTACACACCAAGTGCCACCTGTGATCAAAGGCACAGCAGTTGACCTTGGACCATTCCCTAATGGTCTGCCAAGTCAAGTTCCGACATGCACATTTGCTTTGCAGTGAGATAGGTTTTCATTATTGTATTTCTTCAGTTGGCCAGAAAATGAGACAAAAGAATCGAACTACGAATCAATCTCAACTTTTTAACAAAACTAAAGAAAACACCAACTTAAAGTTATGAGTTGCTACGTCAAGTTTATGGGGAAGATACTATGTCAAGATCTTTTGGGATTGAATGGTATAAAGAATTTTAGAAGGAAGAGAGAATACAGAAAACAATGAACAACCAGGCCATCTGTTATCTATAAAAACTGATAAGAATGTGGCCCAGGTAAGGACATTAATTAGAAGAGATCGTCACTTAAGCATTAGAATGGTTGCATCAGAACTGAATATGGACAAAGAAACAGTAGACAATTTTAACTGAAAATTTATGCATGAGAAAGTGTGCCAAAACAGCACTGAAATTTTTGAATGAAGATTAAAGAATAAGATGACTAAGCTTGTAAAGATGTTTTTAAAAAAATTGAAGATCCAGATTTCAGTACTTTATAAGTACTCTAATTACCTGTGATGAAAATTGACTCTCCCAGTATGACCCAGAAACTAAAATCGAGTAAATGCAATGGAAGGAAAAACAATCCTCAAGACAAAAAAAAAAAAAAAGGATATTAAAACAAAAAGTGAACACCATCTTCTTGTTTTCTATGATATTAAAGGAATTATTAGGGCTGAATATGTCCAAAAAATCGGACTGTACATCAAAAATACTACATTGAAGTTCTGACAAGGATACATGAAAAAAATCGAAGGAAGAGACCTGAATTGTGGAAGGCTGATTGGATGATCCACCAAGGCAATGCACCAGCACACAACACACGCTCTGATTGCAAGTTTCTGGCCAAAGAAAACAAATCCCTGTGTGTGAACATGCACCCTAGTTGCCAGACCTAGTCCCCTGAGACTTTTTTCTCTTCTCTAAACTGAAAAGGATACTTCAGGGAACCCATTTTCAGTCTACTGAAGACATTCGTCAAAATACCAATGTGTTAAAATGGCTGATAGATTTCCTGAAATGTTTCTGTGCTTGGAAGAAATGTATGGAACAGTGTGTACAAGCCCTAGGCAATTATTTTGAAGGACATTAACTTGTAAGGTACAAAATATTTTATTAAGTTTATTTTATTGCAACAGGTTTGTTATTTATTTGGCACACCTTGTATGATGCAAGAAAGCAGCAAAGCTTGTGTACACTGCAACTATCCTTAAACAATTTGAATTTATGCGTGCCTGCATGTGTATTCTGAACAAGAGGAAGAATACCATCAGAATTGTACTGATTCGCAGGACCTGAATATCAGTTCCATCATCATTTTAGACTCGTAGATAGCAAGCACTGTGTCACGTGGAAGAATATCAGTGATAAACGTTGGAGACCATAGGGCATACAGACAGAAGAACCATAATGTGCCTGCATATGCATCTAAGTAGAGGTTAACTACAGATGAAATCTGCTTTTATAGAAATATTTACATTTAAGGATGGAAAAAATAGGTGATTTTTTTCTTAAAGAGAGAAAAATACTCCTCTTTAAAACTTCTGAAAAATTATGTGAAATACTCAAAACCCACACCAGTATTATAAGGAACAGTTGCTTGTAAATAGTGAGTGTACAATGAATAAGCTGAAAAACACCTGACTTATGTCATGAATTCAGAAAGAAACTTGTTTTGAAGTTCTGAAAGATGTTTCAGGACTGTAACCTTTGAGAATGTGTTTCACCATTATCGAATGTTTTTAACATAGTTTTGACATGCAATACAAACAACACAAAATATAATCCAAAATTCTCATTTTTATTTTTCTGCTTTAAAATCCTAAGTTTTAAAATAATAATAATATGCCATTTTACAAGAAGAATGTTCAACAGTCAAACCAACCCTAGACCGTTCAGTTTGCAACCTAAGAAAAGGAGGAATTACCTTTATGATGTTTGTAGAACACTTCTGTGCTGATACTCTCCATTGTTGAATTAAATATGCAAATAATTTACATGAATTCCTAACACTCAGACAGAATCAATGTTCCAATGCACCATGGAATCGGTTGCCCACAGATCTCAAAATTACATAGAATCACCAACCCAAACCTTTGAGTGCGAGAAAACAATAAGTCCCTACTTTAAAAACAATTTAAATGCTTTGACTCAAATTTAAACAATGAGTCCATCCTTTAAACACTTTAGAAACAAATGTTAAAGCATAAAAAACATGAAGAATGCACTGAAACATTAAGGAATTAAAAGAACCACCCGTTGGCCTTTAGCCAGCGGGTGGTTAATTGCTGGAACAAACTTCCATCTGTCGTGGAAGTTGATAGGTTAAATAAATTTAAGGAGGAACTGGACAGGCATTTGGAGGGAATGGTGTGATTTTTTTTTGGCTGATGCTGCATAAGCTCATACACTTGCTTTCTCCACTACTATTACTACTTCCCTGAAGTGGACGGGGCTTTTCGAATAAAGTCCATCGCACAACTGGTGTTTCACAGGAAAGTGAAACCACCAGTTCCGTGATGGAATTTATAGCATGGATATTGGTTGCTATCTTAGCACATGTGCATGAAGGAGCATGAATCTGAGATGGGATAGGGGTGGCATACATTGACTGAATTGATGTAAGTTAATTTCTCGAGTCTCAGCAATTAATAATTTGGTGTAATCAAGTTGGATGCTGAGCATTTTTGCTTCATCGAATAGAAAGGCGTAGCCTTCACTGATTGCATGGAATGCAAGTTCTGAAGCAGAGGAGCGGAACGCAAAGATGGATGTTGAATTTTGTTTCATTCTCGTATTTAGTGTACAATAAGTAGATCCCTGGTATGAAAAGTTGCAATCCTTACAAGATACAGTGTAGGCTAAATCATTTATTTGGAACGTGGTTGAGGATTGGACTGAGCGATTATTAAGGGCTGCATATAGTTTCTTTGTGGGTTTGGCTATTATTTTGAATTGTCTGTCTTACATCATAGAGGTAATTCCTCCTTTTCTTAACTGATTGATATATAATGTAGAACGTATTGACCAATTGCAGCTGTGTCATCTTTTAATTAGATTAGTTCTTATATATTGTAAGCCCCTATAGCTGTTTCATTGAAATTTTATTTCATCGCAAGGAAAGCTCGTCATTGTCAGTGTAATTCTGATCATTATAGGTAGTACATCTCGACATGGCTACATCGGTCTGTCACTTTGTCCAGTATGCCTCTGGACAAACCTGCTTGTTATTTGGTTTTTAGGAGCATTAGCAACTAAGGCCATATTGCTCGGGGATATGCGGTGGTCATTCCCTGACCTGTCTGCATCCTCCGTATTTGGTGGTGACAGGCTCGAACCCCGGTCTAATCAAGAAGCGTGTGCTATGCACTGCTGCTCCTTCCCACCTGGCTATGGAAGCGCCAAGGACAAACCTGCAACCACTGGCCTGTTTGTCTTAATGCTGTCTCTCTGTATTGTATGGACTCCTGAACAGAGACAGACTGGGTAAAACTTGTAGCAGCCTTATACTAGTGTTTATGGCCAGAATCAAAACTGCCTCCAGTCCACCGGGGTTTCCCTGGTAAGTGTTATGGCTAGTCCGCCCTGCTCCTGACCAAGAGCTAATAAACATAAATGGTGACAAGTAGCCAGTGGATGCCATATGGGAACCCCTGAGCAACTCCGAGTGAAAGACTGAATTTAATTATCCTGAATATTAATTATTTACTAATATAACTTACACAGTGTTTTCCTTCTCACAAAACTGTAAATGAAAACAATTGTTGAAAATTTGGACTTTCTTCTGACAGAAAAAAAAACAACCATGAAGAAAACACAGGGGGGTATGTATTTTCTCTAATTCTGTACACTGAAGCAAGCTGTAATTATAGAAAATGGACGGCCAGTGATATCAACTGAATGAATAGTAGAAATATCGTACAATGTGTTAAAGGAAAGGAGCAGTAAAAAAAAAAAAAAAAAAAGAAAGAAAGCTAAATTTCAAAATATAAAAAATAAATAAAAAGAAACTTACCTATTAATCTTTCACGCTTGGAGGATGAACGGCGATTATGGCATCGACGAATCGCAGAAACAATCCCTTTTTACCTGCGTGCTTTCGCCTCCACACGTACTCAGCCAGATAGAATTCAAGATGGTCCTTTACCTGGTTAGGACTTTTTTTAAAACTTCTTTTGATTGCGCTCCACGTTCCATCGATGCTATTGGTAGCTCCTCCGCTCCTTGAATCCTTAAAATGTAGGCTGTTGTTCTCTTGAAGATGTAGAAAGCTCTCATCCGTAAGGCAATTGTTCGCCTTCCAACAGTCTGACACTACAGTAGATCCCGGAAGTACGTTGTCCTTGATGAGTTCTAATAACACTTCTGCACTTCTATATTCAACAACAAAAAAAAGACACTTATCCGTTCCCCTTTCAATCATACCAAACACCCACTTTTCATTCACTCGTTTATCCCTGTTACGCTTTCGATTACCAAATTTGCTCTCACCTATCTCTACAATCGCTCCATCACCACCTAACTTAACTTTCTCTTTCGCACAAATTTTCATACACACCTCTCTACAAGATTTTTTCCAGTCACACACCGTACGCTCAGCGACATCCAACTCTTCTATAATGCTAGCATTCGAATCTCCTTTCACCCACATATATGTCAACAACAACACATCAGACAGAGCCATCCTACTCTTGCAGAACCAAGAACCATTCCTCACAGACCTCTTCATTCGATGAGCATTCTGGCCACTATACACTCCACAGGACCATTCACAACCATCACCTACATCTTTCCTTTCAACAAATTTCATAGGACTCCCACACGAAGGACATTCATACTCGTGGGCAATCAGACCAACACTCATACACCACTGAGCAACAGCCTTCTGCCCCTTACTTTCCATACCATACAAAAACCTCTGATTCACCACAACAGCCATATACAAAATAAATTAAAATATCTACGACAAAAAAAAAAGAAAAATTTCAATTTAGATGGTTAACAAACCATCTAAATGATCTATCAACTTTAAAGTACCATGATCACCAAACAGATCACGTAAAAGTCACATGGTAAAAGGGCGAACAAGAAACACTTAAATTACACGTGGTGATGTCAAATAACGATCTACCAATCAAAGCTAAGCACCACGACGACACAGCCAGAAAGTCACGTAGTTTCACGTTTAGTCGTCAGAATAACAACTAACAGCGCCACTTCAAGAATAGAAATTTTTAAAGGTGGCGCTAATTCTACCTGAAAATACATAACCTTTAACTAGGTGAATATTTACATTATAAAAAAATAAAAAACAAAGAATTATTAAGAGATTACGATGTAAATTTTTTGGTAGTACATAGAGTTACCAGATCTAGAATTCAAAAACTAGGACAAAATAGAAAAAAAATTAGGACATTTTTAGTTTTAAAAATGAGGAAATTTTAAAAATTATATTTACTATTAAAAAATTACGATACATATTTATCGTTACTACCAATCACTCACAGTATTTGTTTCCATATTACAATAGACTTTCAGAATAACGGCACCTTTGGGGTTTCGAGATACCGTTATTTCGATTTTTCCGTTATCTGGAAAGTTTTATTTTTAATAATTTAACGGAGAAATAATGAAGCTAAATAAGAAATAGAGAGATTAAGAATGCAATTTTATTAACTGCACATAAAAAACAAACATTCTAACGCTATATTCTGCCATTAATTCTTTAGGACAATTTGCCCTAAAGAATTTAAAATTTCCGAAGAGTCCAGGTTCGAATCTCGTCGATGACACGAGGAACTTTAATGAGCTTTTTTTCACTCCGTGACTGAGTTAGTAGGTCTCCGGCATAGATAGCAAGCTTTTTTTTCACCAGAAACTGCAGTTTTTTTCGTCCAGCTAAACAGGCAAATCCACCAGAGAACACATGCAATTTTCAGACACAAATACGGGTTTATGTCATCAATTACGAGTAACCCTAATATAATATAATAATAATTTGATTTGATTCGATCCAAAGTAGGGCCCACTTGTACCTACCGTGCAAACAGAGACAGGTGAAATTTACTGAAAGTGTGGATGACACATTTCTGCGAAATGACAGATGAATTTCCACAATAAGGGAAAATCACTCTCTTAATTCCCTAAGAAGGTGCTTACAGTAGAACATAGGGTGCCCAAGGCGAATTCTACGAGTCGGGAATATGCGTTATCCTTTTCAACTGGCTAGGCACAAAAGAAAGCATATGACCAGCGCGACTTCTGAGTTAGATATGTGCCGCTTTATTGACCAATTGTTATAAATCGTTTTCTATAAGTAGCTTATAGACCTGGTCAGGATCCTTAGTTTATTCTGAATTGAGACAGCGAGATTTGGAAGTTATTCTTATTATTTTTTTTTTAATTAATACTTAAGTGTCCGTAGATTTACCATTTCTAACTTGTCGCCATTGTTATACGATACAACGTTATATCCCGTACTAGATAGCATAAGCTTAGTATAGTATAGATATTATCAATTAATCAATAAAATTTATTAATCTTGTTGAACTTCATTGTCAATTAAATTGTACTTTTTAACTAAATACATATAACGACTTCGATTTTACAAACGTAACATAATTAAGACATAACTTGATAGGGAAGTTATATAAACGGAACTCTTAGATAATAATCGATTTGTTTTCTGTATTTATAAATGATACTGATGATGGTATATCAAGCTAAATGTCCAAGATTGCAGATGATACAAAGATTGACAGGGTTGTTAAGAAACTACTGATGCTATGCCGCTGCAACAGGATCTGGAAATGTTGAGCAGATGGGGCAAGTGAAGTTTCACAATGACAAATGTAAAGTACTACACATGGGAAACAGTAACCCCAGAGCAACGTATCAACTCTGTGGCACTACACTGACAGTGGTAGAGAATGAAAAGGACCTAGGGGTAATTGTGCAGGCAGATATGAAGTTTTCTGAGCAGTCCAGACGGGCTGCAAGAGTAGCTCATGGTGTCTTGTCAATGATATACAGGAATTTTTCTAGCAGAGATAAGGACATGATTATTCCCTTGTATAAGGCAATGGTCAGGCCACACCTTGAGAACTGTATACAGGTCTGGAGACCTTATTTTAAGAAGGATGTAGAGCTTTTTGAACGAGTACAAAGCAGGGCAACAAGATTAGTGAATGGAACAAAGGGTTGCTCTTACGAAGAAAGGCTTATGTTTTGCGAATTACAGTGTCTGGAGACTAGGCACTTGCGAGGTGATCTGATAGAGGTGAATCTGATAGAAAGCCTTGAATGGTTTGAGTATGCTCAATGCCGATGGGATTCTTCCTCTTGCTGAGAATAATCACCTGAGAGGGCATAAATTCAAATTGAGGAATGACAGATGTAGGATAGATGTGCGGAAATTTGCCTTTAGCCAGCGGGTAGTTGGTTGGTGGAATAGACTTCCATCCCTTGTTGTTGAAGTTGATAGCCTAAATAAATTTAAGACTCAGCTGGACAGGTATTTCGAACGAACGGAGGGGTGAAATGGGAGTGGTTTTTTTTTTTTTTTTTTTGGCTGATGCTGCATAAGCTTGCATCATACGCCTCTACTAAAGCTAATGTGCGAGAGGCGGTTGTAGTTTTTAAGGACGCCACTAAATTGTGGGATGTTAATCACTTTAGCTCTAATTCCTGTTTTCTGCAGCAGCAGCTCTATTGCCCAAAGGCCAGATATGCGAACAATGCGTACCTAGATCTCTGGAAATCATCATTTTTCTCTTTCTTGATGATTCCCTTCTACTTTTGACTCTTTCTCTCTCTCTCTCTCTCTCAGGGTAATTCAGGATTTTTTTTTTTTTTTTTTTTTTGGCTGGTGCATCATAAGCCTCAGGCTTCCTTGCACCATACAACTAATAATAATAATAATAATAATAATTTTAACTTTCCAGATATTGATTGGAACTTTTGGATTGGTCACTCGCACGCTAACAAGACTTTTGTGGATTTATTGGAGGATTGTTTTCTACGGCAACATGTTCAAGAGACAACCGTAGGGAGTAATACCCTTGATCTGATTATCAGCAGTGACAACGCATGCATTACGAATTTGTAGATAAAGGAACCATTAGGTGACAGTCATCACAGTGTACTGATGTGAAATTTACTTAAAGATGCAACTACGATGAATGTGAAGGGTTTTTGTTTTCGTAAAGGTGACTACAGAGGTCTCAGACAGTTTTAAAATTATATACAGTGAGATCAACTGATGATGTTACCAACGGTGAATTCTAAATGGGAAGCCTTTAGGGACTTAATCTTGGATGCTATTAGGCTTTCCATACCAACTAAGCAATACTGTTCAAGGTTCAGGCCTAAATGGATGTCGGATGAATTAATGAGGCTTGTAGCAGAGAAAAATGCATGAGATGAATATAAATTATCAGGCAACACAGAAGCCTACGACAGATATGCTAGTCTGTAATCGTCAAAAAAGTTAGGCAGGTGAAGGCAGATTACGAGAAATCTTTGGCAAAGGGACGCAAAGAAAAACAGCAAATAGTTCTTCAGCAAAAAAGCAAAGATTATGTAAAACTCTAGAAGGAAGGGGATGAATCAGATTGGTTTCACTTAACATAGGTGGTTCGACTATTGATGATTCTGCTCAAGTAGCTGATAAACTGAATAAAAACATTTTTGTAAAACTTGCCTTGTTTGGTATTTTTATGGAAATCATCCACCAAGCTTAATTCCTGTCTGGTTTTTCTGAGATTATCTGGTGGCACTACTTCTAAAGGGACATTTCACTATTCTCTCTTGCCCAGGATCTCTGGATTTGTTATGACACCACTCTCTGATAGTTCCTGCTGCACTCCGACTCCTGACCACTTAGCTACGGAGGCTGCTTTTGTCATATTTGGTTTAATCATCCAATCATAACCCACATGAATTTTTTCGAGGCTAGCTAGGTTGGATTTTTTGTAACAAAACAAGAAGTTATGATTGTGACATGTTACAACCAGCCCCATACCACAAAAGGTATTATAGACCTACTGAGGATACAATTATAAAAATAAACTAAGAACAACACCTTAATAAGAAAAAGATATTTAATAAGTATAAAAAGTACACCAAGCATAAAAACCGATACATGTAAAAATTTATTATCTTTACATGTGTGTGAACATGATCCTTTTTGGAACCCAAAAACACCAATGACCACTCTGATAAGTCGTACTTATCAGTTTAAAGTTCTTTCCTTTCAGTATTGATTTACAAAGAATGGTGCTCACGAGCATGCACCTGTGTGTGTGTGTGTGGAGGCATTATGCATTTACACTGCTGGAGGTGATTGTTACTTTGTTTGTCTTCCTTATTTTATTTTAGTTCATTTAATTTTTAGGTTGGCTTGCTACATAAGAGCACAACTGCAGCTTACCAAGTTCAGCCCTAAAAAACAGCAGGAATTAGCTGTATTTGTAATGTGGCTTAGAGTTATCTTATTTTCATAGAAATTTACTTATCTGACAGCAGCAACAGGATCAAATACTGAATAATACTTTTATTTACAAGTAATGGCCTGTGATATGGCTCGTGTCATAGACTGGAGCCATATCACAGCCCATATCAAAGGAACCACATCATTGCACTCAATCAGATTTGTAAGACAAGAATTTCCCTCAACAAACTCATGCTGTGTCTGAATTATTACTGCAGTCTTGTCTAGATGATCCTGCAATGAATCTTTAACAAGTGACTCCATTATTTTTCCTGGAACAGAAGTTAAACTAACTGGTCTGTAACACATCTCCAGTCCATGGGGACTTCCCCTGAGTCCAAGGATGCACTAATAATTATGGCTAAGGGTCTGCTTACTTCCCTTGCCACCTCCCTCAATATAACTGGATAAATCCCATTCACTCCACGTGCCTTTCGTAGGTCTAACTTCAACAATTTCTCCTCCAATTTGCTCGGTTATTACAAAATCATTAAACACCCTGTTACAGTTTGATAAACTTCTGGCAATTTCCTCCCTTAATAACTCCATGTGTGAATGTAGATGTAAAATACGCATTCACATTATCAGCTATCTGAGCAGGATCATCAATATCAAGTGGACCAATCTGATTCATTCCCTTCCTTCCAGAGTTTATATAAGTAAAGTAGTCCTTGCTGTTTTTCTTAGTTTCCTTTGCCAAAGATTTCTCGTAATCTGCCTTCACTTGCATAACCTGCTTTGTGACTTATTATTATTAGCCATATGGTGCAAGAAGGCCTGAGGCTTATGCTGCACCAGCCATAAAAAAAAATTTCTGCATTACCCTGAGAGAGAGAGTCGGAAGTAGAAGGGAATCACCAAAAAAGCAAGAAAGAGAAGAATGATGATAACCAGCTCAGGACCCTGGGTTTGCCAAACCCACACACACCAGATGTGAGCCCCTGATTACAGACTAGCTTATATTTGCCATAGGCTTCTGTGTCACTTGATAATTTATGTCCCATGCATTTTTCTTCTCTGCCATCAGTCTCATTAGTTCATTTGACATCCATTTAGGCCTAAACTGTGAACAATATATCTTAATCGGTATGAGAAGCCTAGTAGCTCCGACAATTAGTTTCTGTTTTTCTGTTGTTTTTTTTATACTCCAGGACGACCACATGGTCAGAGGAGTTCACAAGGTAGAGAGAATACAAGAAACAGCACCGTATTCAGCAGTCACAGGCTTAAACCCGGGTCACTCAAGGCACGTGTACTTATGCACTCGCGCGCCTGACCACTGGGCTACGGCGGCATTGAATGAATGTTCCTTGAATGCTTCCCACTTAGAATTTGCTGTTGGTGATATCATCAGTTGGTCCCAGTGTAGAGAAATACAAACTATTCTAAAATTATACTTACTGAAGAGTCTCCCTCTTCACCCCATTCCCTCCAAATGCCTGTCCAGTTCCTCCTTAAATTTATTTAACCTATCAACTTCCACAACGACAGACGGAAGTTTGTTCCAGCAATTAACCACCCGCTGGCTAAAGGCACATTTCCGTACATCTATTCTACATCTGTCTTTTCTTAATTTGAATTTATGCCCTATTAGGTTCGTAATCTGAACAAGTGGAAGGATCCCATCAGAATTCAGCGTGCTCAATCCATTCAAGGCCTTATACACCTCAATCAGATCGCCGCGCAGGTGCATAGTCTCCAGCCACTGCAATTTGCAGAACTTAAGCCTCTCTTGGTAAGAGGATCCCTTCATTCCCCTCACCAATCTTGTTGCCCTTCTCTGTACACGCTCAAGCAAATCTACATCCTTCCTAAAATGAATCCTCCAGACGTGTACGCAATACTCAAGGCGTGGCCTGACCATTGCCTTATACAGAGGGATAATCACCTCATTTTCCCTGCTAGCAAAATTCCTATATATCATTGACAAAACCCCATGACCTGCCCTGGCAGCATTGCTCAGAAACTTTCATATCTGACTGCACAATTACTCCCAGGTCTTTTTCATTTTCTACCACCTTAAGTGTAGTACCACACTAGTTTGCTGCTTGTCTCTCGTTTAGAGAAGCCAGAGTTCAAATCCCATCAGAAAATCTGGAAGAATTCTTAAAGGTGTTTTCAGTTGAGGCTGTAGTACAGAGAGGAATTTTTCTCTGAGCTATTCCACATTTTTCAGTTCACACTACAAGCAAATCAGCCTTATACAGCAATAAAGACCATTTGATGTCGTAGTATATGAAATTTTGCACTATAAACAAAATAGTTGATCCACCCAAAATCTCCAAAACAACCATCCATCCTCTGGTAATGATAAAAAAATTTGGAAACTTGTGATATAAATAAAAAATTATTTAATAGCCATAATAATAACTAATTTTATTGAATAAAAAATAATTTAAAAAATAGTAAAATGATTGCTTCAGATCCACAATGAGAAGGCATTTACAAGAACAAGTTGATTAAATGTGCATTCAGATTGCATCAGCAAAGAAATGCTTTTCCATTTGTGATGGTGTTCGTTTTGGAATGAATATGCAAGTGATTTTTTTTTTTTTTTTTTTTTATGTGAACCCCAAACACGAGAGGTATTAGAACCTATAGTACTTAGTACCCTGCTTGGGTTTGACGTTAAGAAGACGAAAAAAAAAATTTGTTGACATTGGACTTTGAACTTCTGTAGATTGTAATTTTCAGGAAATACGTATGAAGGAAGGTTGTTCCAGAAAACGGCAGCTGAATGAATAAATGAGGAAGATGAAAAGTTGGTTCTGTGGGTTTGAAGTTGGACAGTAAATGGATGTTGGCTAGTGGCGGCACGTGTTCGGGCTGTTTTGAAAGAGAGAGCGGGAATTATAGAAGCCAATTCAGAAGAACAGTGCCCATGGAAGTATCTGTAGAAGAGGCATGCAGCAGAAACAGTGCGTCTATGAGAAAGCGAGTGGAGAGACTCTGTTAGAGATGAATCATTAATTAACCTAACTGCCCTCTTCTGAATGGAATCAAGAAGCCTGAGAGAGGTTTTAGGGGCACCACCCCAGATGTGGGAACAATATTTCATGGCAGGGTGGATTAGGGATTTATGCAGAGTAAGCAGCTATTTGGAAGAAAAGTAACGCCGAGAGCAAAAGTAACGCCGAGAGCGAAAGAGAAAACCAAGTTTTTTAGATGCAGAGGAAGCAATATTTGTAATGTGCTTGTGCCAAGAGAAATTAGAAGTCAGGGTAATCCCCAAAAGAGATTTATCATCATGCCAAGAAATTGGAGTGTCACCAAAGATAAGCATAGGAGCAGAAGAATCCTTTTTGCGAGATATAAGACAAGACCGAGTTTTACAATAATTGAAATCAACTAAGTTGTCTTTGCTCCATTGGAGAATTACCTGAAGATCGGCATTTAAGGAATTGGCAGCAGATTTTCGAGAAGTTGAAGCTGATTGAGCAGAACAAGGTTTTTTAAATTAAAGTTGAATGCAATGTGCTATCATCGGCAAAACTATGGATAGGATTTCCAGTCAATGGAAGAAGGTCATTGATATACAAGAGGAAAAGAGTGGGGGAAAGACCTGAACCTTGGGGTACACCGGCATTAGTGGAGAAGTTAGAAGACAGAGAGCCATCTACCATCACCCTCAGTGAGCGATCAGAGAGAAAACTGGATAACCAATTACTAAAAACAGATGGCAAACCATAAGATGGAAGCTTGTTTAGAAGACCTTTATGCCAAACACGATCAAAAGCCTTTGAGATGTAAAGAGCAACTACTTGTGTTTCACCGAACCTTTCCATTGAATTAGTCCATGAATGGGTAACATAAGCCAGAATATCTCCAGTGGATCGACACTGACGGAATCCATACTGGTGATCGTTGATCAGACGGAAGGTTTCTAGGTAGTTGAAGAGTTGGCGGTTAATTGATTTCTCCATTATTTTAGAAAGAGTAGTAGTAATTGCAATGGGACGATAATTGGATGGGAGGAATTTGTCACCCTTTTTAGGAACTGGCTGGATATGAGCAAATTTCCAAGCAGAAGGAAACACACCTTTGGAATAAGAAAGTGAAAAAAGGTGGCAAAGAATAGGAGTAAGTTCAGGAGCACAGGTTTTGAGAACAAGTGGAGAAATACCATCAGGACCTGCAGCTTTCTTAGCATCAAGATTCATCAAAATCCTTCTGATATCCTTTTGATGGAAGACCACAGGAGGCATTGAATGGAGCGTGTTGGGAATGGTGGGAGGTGTTTTACCAAGATCATTAACACATGAGCTGGAAGAAAAATGGGATGCTAGCAGGTCAGCTTTATCCTTGGCTGAAGTGACAACAGAACCATGTGGTTTCGACAGAGGTGGGAGAAAAGATGGGCAAAAGTTGCGGCCAATAGCTTTGGCAAGAGACCAGAATGCTCGGCTACCATTAGGGCAAGAAGCAAGTTTTCTACTCTTAGCCTGTTCAAACTCTAGTTTGGACTGATTAATAACTGCTTTACAACTGTTGCGAGGTTTGGTGTAGGCAGAAAATGAAACTGAAGAATTAGAAACAAGCCAATTACGATATGCAACATTCTTCTCTTGGACAGCCTTAGCACATTTATTGGAAAACCAAGGTTTAGATAAAGGACGAGATTTTAAAGTGGAGTGTGGGATCAGGGATTCCATTCCTGAAAGAATAATTTCACTGACACGATCTGAGCAAACGTTGACATCAGAAGTTTTGAAACAGTAATCCGACCAAGGAAAAGAAGAAAAGAAGTCTCGCAGGTCATCCCATTTGGCATTCTTGTAATGCCAAACAACACGTGGTTGGGAATAGTCATGAAATAAAGGTTCCGATGGAGAAGAGACAATCACCAAGTTGTGATCTGAAGTGCCTAAAGGACCTCTCACTTCGACCGTGTGCTTATAAGGATTATTTGTGAGAAAAAGATCAAGCGTATTGGCTGTATGATTAAGATTGTCCGGTATTCTTGTAGCTAAATGAACAATCTGTGCTAGGTCATTAGTAATTGCAAAAGCCTCAGCATCTCGACCTGCTGGGTCGGTGTGACTAGAAAACGGAAGCCAGCTGGAGTTGTGAACATTACAATCACCAAGGAAAATTACTTCACTGTTAGGAAAGTTGGACTGGAGAAAGTCAAGTTGCAAAGAGAGGAAGTCAAAGAGCTCCAAGTGATTAGTGGAGTTGGAAGAATGGTAGAGACAACAGATGAATTTGACACAATGAGGTAGAGAGATTTTAAGCCAGAGAAGATCAAAGAGAGGAGATTCCAAATTTCCAAGTCTCTGAGAGGGAATATCAGAACGGACATATGCACAAGTACCACCTTTGAGGCGAAAGGAATCATACAGCGAATAATTTGGGCAACTGAGGTGAGCAGTAGATGAATAAACCGATAACTGAGATTCTGTCAAAAAAAGTACATGGGGTTTGGCAGACTGCAAATGGAAATGAACATCGTTGAGATTAGAATTGAGACCACGTATATTTGTGAAATGAATTAGGAAGTGCTTGGGAGGTTTAGATCTTTTCGCAGATAAGCTTGCTCTATTAGTTTGACAATTCATGGTGTATTCAATAGTAAGAAAAAGTAGGTGGGACATGCTGTATGAAGTAATGAAATTTTTGGATATGGCGTACATGTGGTAAGAATATACCCAGATCCTTGACATAACGTGGCCTCGACAATGCTCCCCACATACACACTACTCGGACTCCCTCCAGTCACTACCTGGCAGAGTAGAGGTAGCAAGATTATACACTAGCTGATCCGGAAGCTTCCCAGAGAGTTACCAATAGGTTCAGTGCGGTGTACTATCGGCCGGCCTGCGAACACTGTTTTAGAGCTGTACCCTCGAAATGTAAGGAATATTGGATCTCGCCACGACGTTCGTCATTAATCATACTGCATGATGGAAGAGATAGGGAAGGGTTGACCGGAACTTAACTCTAGAGACTAAACATGGGTTCCACCACTTCAAGCCTCCAATAAGCAAAGTGGTGGTATTTCACCGGTTGATGGGAGTTATCTACCACCTAGTACTGCCTGGTAACATAGAGGGGCGGCGTTCCTCCATGTGGTGTGGGCGCCACACCTCGACCCCTGCTTACGTTGGTTCATACCTGGGTGGTCACCCACCATGTACTTGTGCATGGAGGTTATACCCAGGATTACTAACAGTCCCACCATCGTGAAGGTGCAAGTAGAGGATTTGGCTGTCACAGACCGCCGGACTTCGCCGAAATTGGGTCCACTTGACTTGAGTGTCACCCGAATATCAGTTCCATCAGCGTTTTAGACTCCCAGGTAGCAAGTACAGCTTTTCTGGCATATCTGAGAGAATGTTTGTGACAACCTCAAGGACCAATTTTTGGAGTTAACTTGAAGTTATGAAGTTATACTAGAAGTTAACTTGATTGGAGTTAACTTGAAAAACACTTTATTTATATGTGGCTTGCAAGGATGTTTCCTCTTGTGTATGAACCTTTAAATGTTTTTTTAGAGTATTTCAGCAAGTAAATCCTTTTTTACAGATTGGACACGAAAAGGGTTTCTTCTCACCATGAATAACCATGTGTGACTTGAGCTGACTTGACTGTGAAAACGATCTGCCACATTTTGCACACGAGAAAGGTTTCACCTGATTATGAATTGTTAGATGTGTTTTTGCATCACCTGAATGCAAAAATGTTTTTCCACATACTGGACATGGAAAGGATTTCTCCTGAGTATGAATCCTTGTATGTATTTTCAAGTCACCCGAGCGTGAAAATTTCTTTTCACATATTGCACAATACACTTTCTCCTGAGTGTGAGTAAGCAAATGTGATTTCAGCTGACTTGACAGCGAAAATGCTCTCCCACATGAAACACACAAAAATGGTTTCTCCCATGTGTGTACCACCATATGTCTTTTCAAGGTAATTGATCGAAGAAATGCTTTTCCACATGTTGTACACAGATAAGGTTTCTCCTGAGTATGAGCTCTTAAATGTGCCTTCAGATCACTCGGACGTGTAAATGCCTTGTTACACTGTACATAAAAAAGGCTTTTCCTGGGCAAGAAAAGTTTCTCCTGTGAATGAACACTTAAATGTATTTTTAAGTCAATTGAACGTGAAAATGCCTTGTTACACATTTCACATGAATACGGCTTTTCGTGAGTATGAATCCTTAAATGCACTTTCAAATTATTTGAATGTGTAACTGACTTGCCACATGCTGCACATAAGAATGGTTCCCCGTGCTTATGTCTTTTAGGATTATTTGAGGCAGATGTTTTGCCATATGGTATGCATAAATCATTATGAACTGATAAACATCGTTTTAAATGAGTTGAATAAGTAAGTGTGTTATCACATGTTCCAAACCAGAATGAACTCTGATTGTCAACCACACTTGATGTTCTATTACATTCCTCCATTGAACAGTAAGTTCCACATTCATTTGTAATAATAGTGAAATTTTTTAAAATTTCCTTCTGATTTTCTCATTTCAGAGTGTTAGCTAATGTTAAAAGTAAATCGTAATTTATTCACAGTGGCATGCAGATCTAATGAATAATCAAATTTTTCAGTGTACAGTATTTAAAAATGCAAAGTACAACCACACTGGAACATAATGTAATTATCACATTTTCTTAGTTTTTGATCCAATAATAAATAATCCACCATAAAGGCCCTGAAAAAAAAAACAGAGTAGGAATTAAATATGGTACAGTAAAACATCTTGCACAGTACAGTATAAACAAATCTTAATATCAGAGATAGAATAACAACTGTGTACATTACAAAACTAATAGTCATTAATACTGATTTCTGAGAAAACGCTAATCATTACTAAACACCAGTACAATTGATTTCACATTGATTACGATAAAGATCATTCAGGTTTTATATCTGAACCAAAATAACACAAATACAGATGGGTTTTAAGTGCCATGAACTCTCAGTATTCACAGTTTAAATTTTAATTTTTAAGCAATGGCATTTAGGAATTACAAGTTGCAAATTAGTATTAGCCATATGATATATGAAAGCAATTTTTTCTGCATCATCCAAAATATAAAATAATAATTAAAAAACAAACAGAATATTCATACTGTTCCCATTCTCACAGACTCACTGCCTCCACCACAATGGAAGGCAACTTATTCCAACATTCAGTAACCAACTGCCTATAAATCAATGAGATCCAGTATTCTGTTATTTTCTGAGATTTTATATTTTTGTCTGCTGGTTTTTGCCTTACCTATGAGGGAGAACAGGCCATCTTCATTTCATTCAACCCTTTTAACTGCTTATAACACTTCAGTCAGAGCCCTCCTTAGATGTCTAGTTGTCAAACTTTTCAGTCCACACTTATGCTTACATGACCCTTAAAATTCCTTGTGAGGAATTGTAAGGGTCATGAAGGATCTTCTTACATCCTTCACAATTTCTCTTGCAAATCATAATCAGATTTTTCTTATACTCCTCACAATTCCTCTCATAAATCACAATTAGATGTTTCTTACATTCCTCAATGTTCCACTCTACTAACCTCACAGTGTGAGAAAATTTCTCCACATCACTTTCCTGATCCACCTGATCACTCCAATTACCATTTCCTCCATCACCTATCCATCCTATTTGCCATCCAACCGTCCAACCACATTATTGCTTCTGATATTGGAAGCTTCCCTTTACCCAAAATCTTTCTACATCACAAGGTTTCCACCTTATCATATGTCTAATCAAACCTAACCTACAACCTTAGCTAAACCAATTCCAGCCAACCATAACCCTCAGCGACACAACTGGTAAATGCAAAGTACTGCATATTGGTAGCAGTAAACCCTAGAGTAATATACCAACTGTGTGGCACTACACCCAAGGTAGTGGAAAATGAAATGGACCTGGGGGATAATTGTGCACTCGTATATGAAGTTTTCTGAGCAATGCAAACAGGCTGCCAGGACAGCTAATGGGATTTTGTCAATGATATACAGAAATTTTGCTAGCAGGGATAAGGAGGTGATTATCCCATTGTATAAGGCAATGGTCAGCTCACATCTTGAGTACTGCATACAGGTCTGGAAGCCTTATTTTAGGAAGGATATTGAGCTGCTGGAAAGAGTACAAAGGGCAATGAGACTGATGAGTCAAATAAAACAGTGCTCCTACAAAGAAAGGTTTCAATTCTGCAAATTGTAGCATCTAGAGATGTGGAAGTTGATAGCTTAAATGAATTCAATGAAGAACTAGACAAACTATTGGAAGCAATGAATAGGTGAAATGGGAGGATTTTTTTTTTTTTTTTTTTTGCTAATGCTGTATAAGCTTGCTTTCTTGCATCATTTGCCACTGCTAATGGACAACTAGACCATAAATTATAGAAGGCAAACTCTTTTCAACTTCTAAGTCTTTCTTCAATTGTGGCCTTCAGACCTGAACACAATATTCTAAATGCAGTTTCACCATCATCTTATACAAAGGGATAATGACATCTTTTTCCCTACTCAACTGGGCCCTTATATGTCATAAACAAGGCCTTCCTGGCCAAAATTTACTAATGAAAAATTTCATATCTGACCAAATTATAACCCGTCTTTTTTAGTCCCAGATGAATTACTACATTACTTCATTTTGTCTTGATACTGAAAAACTGAGTGGCTGTACCTCACTTCACCTATACTTCAGCTGTATGTCATTTCATCAGGTGGTAGAAAACCCATCGACCAGTAAAATAATCAACTGAAAACCCTCAACGGGAAACTAAGAGAATACACTTATCTGCAAAAAGATCTAAAACTCTCATTCATTTCACAAATATATATAATGATCTTGGTTTTCGATCTCAATTATGTCCATTTTCACTTACAATCTACCAAGCCCTATATACTTCTTTTGACAGAATCCCAATTACCAGTTGATTCAACCACTGCTCATCTCAGTTGCCAAAATGACTCACTGTACAATTCCTTTTGCTTTAAAAGTGGTAACTGTGCATATGTCCCCTCTGATATTCACTGTCTGAGACTCAGTAATTTGAAATCTCCTCTGTTTTAAAATCTCTCCACCTCATTCAAATTCATCTCTTGCTTCCATCATTCTAATAACTTCACTACCACTTGGAACTCTTTTGCTTTCTCTCTTTGAAACTTTATCTCCAGTCCAACTTTCCTAACTGTAAGATAATTTTCCTTGGCGATTTTAACGTTCACAACTTCAGCTGGCTTTCTGTTTTCTAGCCACACAGACCCAGCTGGTCATTTAGTGTGTGTGTGTGTGTGTGTGCTTCTCTTGCTGAGTGTTACTGCTGTAGATATTGTGTATTTTCTTCAAATTTGGTTCTTATTTATTAGATTATATCTATGCTGTTATTTTCCTTCCTTTTAAAAATTTAGCATTTTCTTTTGTATTTCTTTTTTCAGCTTACTCTTATTTTATTTAATTAATTTTTTCCTCCCCACTTTTTCTTTAATATTATTCTTTGCATGGCTTGATATTCAACTGTTTAAGCTGGGTTGCCTTTGGTTTAGTTATTTATTTGTTCTATGCAGGCAACTTTCTATTATTATAAGAAAGTCTAAGATGCCATTAATTAATTTCATTTACTTTAATGCTGTTTCTTGCTGATCAGCATATTTTATATTGCTTTTATTTTTACTACATATAAAAAATATCGCTATTATAAGCTTAATATTCTAATATTTTGCAGTAATTTCGATGGGAGTCCTAGAGCAGAAACTTCTCCCCCGCTTCCAACTGCGGTGCTACTCATCACATTTGCGAATTAAAATCAGAGTAAGATCTGTTAGGTTGAATGAAACAGAACAAGTGGCTGACCTTTTTTTCTTTTTTTTTTTTTGCAAACACTGAATAAGGTTGCTTCGTTTTGCCAATAATACTAACTTTAGCTGATAAGCCATGCGCATCATTGCATGCACTGAAATATGAATCCCCAGGGGCTCACATCTGGTGAGTATGGGCTTGGCATACCCAGGGTCCTGAGCTGGATATCATCATTCTTCTCTTTCTTGGCGATTCCCTTCTACTTTTCTCTCTCTCTCAGGGTAACTCGGAATTTTTAGCTGGTGCAGCATAAGCCTCAGGCTTCCTTGCACTATATGGCTATTAATAATAATAATCATAATGAATGATTCCTGAGTAATCACATGCAACATCGGTAATCCTTCACTTCAGTGTCGTGAGTCACTATCGGCCCGTCACCGCTATTTTGACAAGCAGTTCCGACTTGCTGAGCATGCGCGACACTCACTATATCTGCCGGTCTGTGTTAGGAATTGTCACGGAGCATGCGCGATACTCACTTTATCTGCCGGTCTGTATGCTAGCAATGTACTACGTACTGGCAGTAATTATTTATTTTTATTTTTTCGTTTTCAGAAAGAATAAAAACAATTTCCTGACTACATAAGGATTTGATAATAATAAAAAAAAAAAAAAAATAGTTATAAAAACAATAGTGGACAAACCTATATATTTTTTTTCGTTTTCACAAAGAATAAAAATCGATTTCCTGACTACCTAAGAATTTGATTATAAAAATAGATGGTTATAAAACGATAATGGAAATAGGTAAATAATAATATAAGTATATTTTTGTGATTATTTGTGAATTATTATTTGGTGAATTAAATTAAAAATACATATGATTTTAAATTTCTATCTATATATTCACATGTATATACAGGGTGTTTCAGTTAAACGTTTCAGAACTTCTAAGAGGGGTAGGGTAGATCCTGACAACTCGAAATCATATAGCAATGTGGGGTCGGAAATGCTTTCCTGAAGCGGTGTTGTACACAGAAGCACCATAAAGAAAAGAGACCGTAAGTGAGAAATCGTTATAATAATACATGAAAAGAAGCAAAAGGTACATGGATTAAAGTAAGTGTTCGAAGTTTCTTCCACGGGCTACAATGCACGCCTCACATCTCCGACGCATGGACATCCGAACATTCTGGAATACTCCAGGCAGCGTGTCCAGACACAGCAACCGGAGGATTATGCACCTCGTATTGCTTTCGCACAGTGGTACCTTGGAAAATGTGCTACAAATCCCCTTTTTCCTGCTGAAGTGTTGTTTTCCAATGAGGCATCCTTCACAAGGGAAGGAATTTTCAACACGCATAACGACCATATCTGGGCGGTCGAGAACCCGCATGCAATACGACGTCGTGCAGCACAGATTCGATTTTCGGTCAATGTATGGGCCGGTATTATGGGAGATCACCTTATCGGACCTTACCTGTTACCGTGTCGTCTAACCGGACCTATCTACTTGATCTTTCTGCAGCAAGTATTGCCACAACTTTTGAGAGATGAACAGATTTCTGCATCGACGCAACAGACAATGTGGTTCCAACACGATGGAGCCCCTGCCCATTATAGCGGAGATGTTCGTAACTACCCGGATGTCACATTTGGTCAACAGTGGATCGGACGTGGTGGTCCCGTGCGTTGGCCTGCTCGGTCACCCGACCTATCATGTCTTGAGTTTTATTTCTGGGGTCATATGAAATCGCTAGTTTATGACACCCCTGTTGACAATGCTGAGGAGCTGGTTGCAAGAATCGCAGTAGCTGCCGAAGAAATTCGAAATTCGCCTGGAGTATTCCAGAATGTTCGGATGTCCATGCGTCGGAGATGTGAGGCGTGCATTGTAGCCCGTGGAAGAAACTTCGAACACTTACTTTAATCCATGTACCTTTTGCTTCTTTTCATGTATTATTAAAACGATTTCTCACTTACGGTCTCTTTTCTTTATGGTGCTTCTGTGTACAACACCGCTTCAGGAAAGCATTTCCGACCCCACATTGCCATATGATTTCGAGTTGTCAGGATGTACCCTACCCCTCTTAGAAGTTCTGAAACACCCTGTATATATATATATATATATATATATATATTAAACTTTCCAAAAAGTATGGTAGTACATTTGTTAAAAACAAATGTAATGATACAAGGGCCTCAAGTAGTTGCATGAGGTTAATGCTGTCACTGATCTGCAGTTGTTTAATATTTGCACGAAGCAACCGAAGCCATGAGGCATCAGTATATAGAGTCGGTAAACTATGATGGTGTTGGGCTACCTGTTTTGGGGGATAGAAAATCCAATTTTCTAGGAGATGCAACTATGCAGACATCTAAGATGCAAGACAAACTCACCACCAAACTGAAATAAATTTTTAAGCAAGCACAATAAATTTATTGTGCCTGACCATAAATTTATGAACTTTGGTGCAAATTTATGTTTTGGAACAAAACCCCATTACGCAGTAACAAATCCAAATCCAGGAATTTCAAATGTTTAGTTTTCATTTCCAAGGAGACATTTTTTCTTACCATGTAAAGCTCCTCCTGACAATATGGGTCCCTTCAAACTGTTCCTTTGCCATATAATTAAAAAGGGTAGAAGGTAACTGCATTTTTAGAAATTATTATTTCTTGTGACAGCTCTGGCTAATGTAATTGCTATTTAAAAGTATATTATATACTTTTAAATAATTAATTTAACATATTGTTAAGCACAGTACACGTACTGTATATACAAAATCCAAACATGACACAGATACTGTATAGGCAAAACTTTATATAAAAGAAGTTCAGGGCTACAGTTCATAATTTTGACTGGGTTCAAGACAAATCCTGGTTCAAGTTCTATTCCAATTAATTAAATTATCTTTTAAAATTAAGTGCATATAAAACAAACAAAATCCTTGATCAGTAATTAATTATGCAGCTAGTGCTAATTATAAAGATCTTTAATAACCAAATTCATTACTAAATATACAAATAATTTTCAACAAATACTTTCAAAAGCAAAAGTAACTGGCAAGGAAACAGAAGTTCAGGGAACCTTAGGTTACAATAAATATTGACAGTAAATACTCTTAGTCAAAATATAAAATAAATACCAATGGATTTATATCTGTTGGTCCAGTGAATCTGGGAATTATTATATAAAGGTTACAATCACATTTTAAATTATTTGAATATCTCTTTAATAGGTTTCTTAACTGGTAAGAACACTGTCAAATGCCATTTTAATTGTGGAAAAACCCACATAATTCAAGGATAAAGTCCTTAGCCATGCTTTGTGACAGGAGGCACATCTTTAAAATATTTAAAAATAAAAGTTTAAAATATTAAGAAACAATTACTCTAAAATATAAATTTTAGAAGTGTTTTTAGGCACACAGTCCATATAAGTACCTGTTTGAGCTTTAAAAGGATTGCTCAATAATTCAAATATTTCTTCTCAAGAAAGCAGAAGGGTTTCAGAGAATTACTGACACTATACAACTCTAGACAACGTACACATTAAAATCCACTGATGTCCAAGCTACCATCTATGTATCTAATTTATTTCCAATTTTTCAGAGAATCAGATGTAGTAGAAAGTTTCTTTTACCATTTATTTTAAAATTCATTCTAGATTTGTCCATTACTTTCAAAATTTCCAACAGCAAACCAATTTAGGCATAACAGGAGAAAGCCATTATACACAAACACTATATATAAAGTGCTTCTGAGTTCTCACAGCCAAACATCATACTTGGCTGATACACTAAATGCCATCTAATCAAGAAAGTTAAACAATGTTAGGACTGCTCAGTACTTGGAGTGACTAACTGGAAATACCAAATGTAATTCAGTTGTCTCTTCTTTATTTAAATTAAATTTTTTTGAGAGAGAAAAATCTTTTATTGCACCACCTTCAATAGTAACAGTTACATTATTGAACAGTGTTGTAATGTCCCTTCACGGCCAAAAGGCCAGGGGTTAAACAAGATGAGTTTCTGAAGATCAACTATTATGTTTAGAATATAGTTCTAGTTACATAGTCAGATCAGCAGAGATGGAAGTAAAGAATTTGTCTATCATCAATTTCTCAATTGCATTTTAAGCAACTAGCATCTAAAATATACAAGTCCATTTATCACAGATGTTACATACACCTTTCTACATTTTGTTTTTAGCAAGTGAGGTAATTACAATATATGATTCTCTTCAGTGATAAACCAAGAAAATATTAAGTGATGAAACAGGTGGCAAACTATCGGCACCTCCAGAGCAAGCTATGTGAATCAAAACAATCTTTTAATAAAAACAAAGCTTCATCAACACAGAAAACCTGCTCCCACCGCTCAAAAAAATTATATGCCAGGGAAATGTATCTAAACAGTGAAGGAAAATTAACAATTACAGTGTGTTCCCAGTTTGCTACACACAGACATCAAGGATAATGATATTAATGAGCACAGCATCTTCATTAATTTTAAATGGTTACCTGTATAAAAACTTTCCTTTTCTTTCTCACTCAAAGGTAAAAAAAAGGAAAATAAAGAGACAAAACAACCTTGATGATATTATACATTATTTTTAGGAATAAACTGTCACAATATCCTGTGACCATCATCCATAATATTGTATACATATACAACAATTTAAAATTTCATAAGAGTTACCTCCATCTTTCTCCATAGGATTACTTCTCTTCCAAATTCGAACCCTTATTCTTGTTTACAAGCAGTTCAAAATTTAAAATGATTAAAATATACACTTCATTAAAATCCAATAAATGTGTTCAATTCTCTAAGCACATGAATGACCAGACATCCCCACGATCATAGCCAAATGCCTCCACCCAGACCCCAGATTTATCCAATACACCACGAAACCTCGAGAAATTGAAAAAACTGTCACGAATATACTAATTTTTTTTTAAAAAATAAATTAGTATATTCGTGAATTTTAACGGCATTTATTTTTAAAATTTTGACACAATGTTTTTAATTTCTCGAGGTTGCGTGGTGTATTGGATAAATATGTGGTCAGGTTGGAGCCTTCAGCTATGATCTCGAGTGTTTGGTCATTCGTGAGCTTTAATCCTATGGAGAAAGATAGAGGTAACTCTTATGAAATTTTAAATTGTTGTATACGTACACAATATTATGGATGATCATTGAAAAATTATGGATGATGGTCACAGGACATTTAAAATTATGAAATTTTAAATCGATTTAGACATAAGACATATTGAGCCTTGGTTGCTTTTGGTTTATAGTAAATATACAACCACACAGCATCAATACTACAAGAAATAAAAGAACAATTAGCACAGTTCACAACAATGAAAGAAAATTAGTTTTTTTTTAAATCCTTTTCATCCTTTTTTAAATATTTTATAATATTAATGGGTAAGCACAATAAAGCTGCACTATGATACCAATTTTTTTTTTTTTATTATTATAATATGTGATAAATTTTTGTTTATATTCTATATGTCCACTGTGGCTAGAGGCATTAACTTCAGTATAAATATTTTATTTGAATAGATATGCCAGTACAACAGTTAAGTGGTCATGCAGCTTTCTGTAAAGATATGGACTTCATCTGTTTTGTGCTAGTATATTAAACTGGAACCACAGCCAGATGAAATACTGTACACTGTGTTGTTATAACGTGTAGCTGTTGACAATAGGGTCAAACCACCAAACTGCAATAAACTCTGGAACTAGATTCTTGACAGATCTCAGAATCTTTCCAGATTTCAGGTGAACATAATACAGTCACACAAAAATTGCATTTCTATACTAAAATTTATTGTACATACTACTGCACATATGTATCCAAAACAGAAAGTAAGGTGCAGAAAACTATTATAACATATGGCACAGTATGTATAAAATCTATCAGTATCAATAGTGGCAAATAATGCAAGAATGCAAGTTTATATAGCATCAGCCGAAAAAGGAAAAAAATCCCAGTTCAGCTATCCATCCCCTCCAATAGTTTGTCTAGTTCCTTGAATTTATTCAAATAATCCACTTCCAAACAGATGGAAACTTGTTCCAGCAATCAACCATCCATTGGCTGAAGGTAAACTTCCACACATTATTATCATTACCCCTTCTAAAATATACTGTACACAACTGATGAACCAATGTCAGATGTTTCACATAATCGATTCACAAAAGCCCCACTATCAAGTTCCTTTAACAATGCGGCCGTTTCCACAATAGATGATGACCAGTGTTTGCATTTTAAACTACAATGTTCACCCAAGCTGCACATAAAGACCCCTTCTTCCATTGGAGAAGAGTTGAGTCCCTCCATTGAAGCTGTTTTCTTACCATATTTATCAGTCCTTGAAAACTTTGGCATCCAACTATTCGTTTATTGACATATCTATAATTTGGCATAAATGCTTTGCAATATTGACTTGTTCCTGTTTTGACTCGGTTCCCCAAGATTAAAGTGAAATTATTGTCAAAAATTGAATTAGAATTTTAAAACTGAAATAACTTGTTAAAAATGGCTGACAGTTGCAATCTCCTCTCTGATTTCAGATCTATTTTCATGCCTCCACTTATTATGAACTGTGTCTACAATTACTCTGGACCACAGATAAAAGATGGCAGCCCTACTGAATGATATCGATCCATTCAGATACCTTATTTGAAACCTACTTGATATTATCTTGCAAAATACACACACACAACCCTACCATTAATATCTGGACACCTGCACATTTACAAATAACTTTTAAGGCAGAAACACACTATTATCACTTCACGGGACTTCACACTGTGAAGTCGGTCATGGGAAACACTGCTACCACATCACTATTATTATTAGCATATGGTATATGTGTTGTTCTCTTTGGGGAAAGCTGAAGCGAAATGAAGTGCTATAATTCATCTTCACATTTTGAAGGAGATTTAGAAAATGCATGTGTTTTTCTTATAGCTGAGAAAACAAAAGAGTATGCAATGGATACACGACAAACTGGATGAGAACAGAAAACGGCGAATTCCATCATTTACTACAGAACTTAGATGAAAATCATTTTAAGATGTGCTTACAGATGAATAAAGAGTTTAATTTCCTATACAATCTAATTAAGGATGACATACAAGGGCAAAATACGCAATTTCAAAATTCAATCAGCACTAAGGAAAAATTAGTTATGTTTAAGGAAAGTTAAAATACTGCAAGTTTAATTTTGAATAATGATTTATTCTGTCAAAATACAAAACAAATTTTTTTTCAATTAAATTTAATAAAAAAAAAAAAAACTACTTCTCAGTGCTAAAAATTGAACTTTAACAAATTGAAATAATTGACTTGTTCGTCCTCTAAATTTGTTAATTGTAATACTATTGCTCCATTTTTCTCCTTTGGCCATCTTTTAGTGTCTATGTGACTGGACATTTGCATTGAGTATGCCGAGTAGTTTGTCAAAGTGGAGGGTGCTTTGGAATAGGCAGAGGAGCAATGTCCTTGATGTTGTAGTTATTTGTTTTTGGATATTCTTACTTGTGCCCTCACAAAACAGCATTATTTACTGTAATTTAATTTTCTATTAGCATTTCCTCTATTTTCCTCGTCACGCCTAACAAAATTTCTGTTCGAACAGAAATATCCAAGCTCTTGAAAACGTAATTCAGCCTTGAAGCTGACGTTATCTTGTGAATACATCCAATGACAACAGTGCATCTCCAAGAAATAAACTAAATGGGAAATATAGCTCACACACATTCGAGGTTGGACATGTATACAAGCGAGCTCCGGTGACATAAGTGTTTCCACCATTATTTACAGGAAAACTTATAACGTGTGCTGAAACCTTTAGCCTTTATGATAGCACTGTTCTTCAAGGAACACTCTTCACCAATTTTTTGTAACCATCCTCTGATATCCATCCTCAAATTTGGCCACCATCAAGGTGGTAAACAGTTCAGCTCTGTATTTTGGACAGTTTCTCCTCACATACCTCTAATAATCCAATTCATCACAGAGGTTCTCTATTGATATGAGGTCAGGGCTATGGGCTAGACAGTCCAACGTTTTGACACACATCCTCAAACCAGTCTATCACAATGCAAGCAGTATGGTATGGTGCACTGTCCTGCTAGTACCAATATAGGCATTTCCCAATGTGCTCCCACAACATAGCTAATACATTGTCCAGGACATCTACATGGATCTCAGTGTGGTTTTGTCCAAAACAACCAATGGTCCTAGGCCAAACTTATATGAAAAACAGTCCCATGCCATCATCCTGCCTCTGCCAAACATCACTGTCAAGATGATACAATCCAGCAGGTAGCTTTTTCTGGGCATTTACCACACCCAGGCACATGTATCAGACTGGTACACCATGTTCTGTGATGCAGCTTTCAAGCAGTCTACAATACAAGAATGGAAAGCCTAACACCAAGCTAGACAGCATCTGGCATTAGTCAGGGTGATTAGAGGGTCGTGGAGAGCTGCATTACCACAATAACCCCTTGCTATAGCCTGCATACTATACTGGTGTGTGTTGACAAGAATCCCAACTGGGCCAGTGTGTGTGTGTGTTGCAGCAATGTCAACCTGAATTCCAATTGGACAATTCTTTGCTTCGTAGAACACTCCCACTGTTGCATTCTGCCAGCTTTGGATGTTTTCTGGGTTATTTTGTGATGATTTCAGCAAAAGTCCACTTCCATTTGCAGATCACATCACCAGTCATTGATAAAGGAATCTTCAGTGCTGTTCAAATGTCAAGTGCAGACTGATTACTTATGTGGCACCTTATTATTATTATTCCACACTGTTCGCTGTCACTTGCATTCGTACTACTGTTCCCTCGAAAACTTACAAGCATATTTATAGTTGTCTGACATGTGGTATTTGGGTAGGATGTGACTAACTTTCAATGGAGGTGGTGTCTGGGTATTAATGGTAGAGCAATGTGTATATACATGCAGGTACTTCTCAGGATACACACATGAAAAACAACACACACACACCCCACTCCAAGAAAGGTTAAGGGAAACAAAAATAAAAGGGAATTGCTTCATCAATCTTCTTTATGAGCATGACAATCTAATAGTTGTTTAATGTTCAGTAAACTCATTACAGAAACACTTTAAGCACAAATTGCAAGACTCAGAAACTCTGAGTAATCCAATGCTAATTATCAATCTGTTGATAATCTTAATTGTGAATAGCAGTGGTCAAATGTTCTGTGGATTTCTAATAAATTTCCCTATATGGCAATGTTTCTCAAACTTCATATAATTTTTCTTGTGACCCAAAAATATAAACACACATAAAAACTAAAAAAATGAATAAATTCACTTTTTATTTAATCTTATAACAATAATTCATTCTTATGAATTCTCTTTATAGCTTTTAAATAACTAAAAGGAGAACTTATGTTAGTGATGATGTTAAACAACACTGCCATTCACAGGGTCTTCTATTTCTATACTTGATGAAAGCCAAAGACAAGAAAGTAGTTTCATTTCACAATTGCATTTTGTGTGACTTATTGCATCCATGAATGTTATGCTATAATAGGATAATGCGATTACTGTATTTATATACTTTCTAAGGACTGTTTTTTTGGCTAAACTCCAGATCTTGGGTACAAGTTGCTCTGCGCAGTTGGCGTGGCCTTAAACAGATATTGTACGATCAAGTTCTGTGATTGGGTGATTACTGTGAATGCCTTCGCTATCGTTAGTCTTAGGGTGTTTATCCCCCGCCTTACTGATGTTTTTATAGCAGAAAAAAATTCCCCATTTAAAAACAGCGGAAAGAGATATTTTAACAAAGATTAGCTTTTATGTGACATTTTAATAAAGATTAGCTTAAATCTTAACAAAATTTTAACAAAGGTTAGCTTAAATCGGGAGGGATTTAAGCAAAAAACGTAGTTATTTTTGAAAATTGGTAATTATTTTGGCTTATTTTAATTCGGTATTGCTGTTTCTCTTGATCTTTAGACTTCGATGTTTTTGGCAGAAATTTTATACATGTGGGCGGGGAAAGCAGTGATTGGCAGGCGCCACTCACTGCTTTGTTTCTGTGATATATGGACTTGTATCCAAGAACTGGAAATTTACCTTTTTTTTTTCCAAAGATTCTACTTGGCCACTTTGAGAAATACTGCTATATTTATATATACTGTATTTGACAAATTATTAAGGAGGTGATTATCCCTTTGTATAATGCAATGGTCAGGCCACACCTTGAGTACTGCATACAGGTCTGGAGATCTCATTTTAGGAAGGATGTAGAGCTGCTGGAATAAGTACAGAGAAGGGCAACGAGATTGGTGAGAGAACAAGTACTTTTATCAAGACACTGCAAATTGCAGTGTCTGGAAACTAGGCACCTGTGAGGTGATCTGATTGAGGTGTATAAGGCTTTGAATGGTTTGAGCAAGCTCAATGCTGATGAGATTCTTCCTCTTGCTCAGATTACACACTTCAGGGGACATAAATTCAAATTGAGAAAAGAGTTGCAGAATAGATGTGTGGAAATTTGCCTTTAGCCAGCAAGTGGTTGATTGCTTGAACAAACTTCCTTTTGTCATGGAAGCTGATAGCTTAAATAGATTCAAGGAAGAACTAGACAAAGTTTTGGAGTAAATGGATAGGTGAAATGGGAGGTGGTTTTTTTTTTTTTTTTTGCTGATGCTATATAAGCTTGCTTTCTTGCATCACATGTCACTACTAATGCCAAGGTTTTTTCATAGAGTGCAATGAAGTTATGGACATGAAGCAAAATATCCAAACAATGCTTTTTTTTTGGAGAGGAGATTTTAGTGAAGAACTAAAATTTTTTTATTCATGAATGGCTTGCCAGATTTGCCCATTTTTCTAAAAGCAGCCAGAAAATGGACTGCCAAATTTGGCAAGTTCAACTGCAGTAGTTCTATTCAATAAATTTGTAACAAAATTTTGAAGGATGGAGACTTTGTTTTACCATAAGAGTAGGCTAGTATTATTAAAAATTTAGAGAATAAATGGCAAGACTTAAGCTCACTACATTACCCTTCCCTACATTATATTTCTCTGTGTGGCACAGCTTTACTATACAAGTCCACTAGCAAAAGCAACCTCATGCCCCATGTGTGGGGAAAAAAAAAAAAAAAAAGCAAAATTCTCGAGTGCAAACTCCAGCATCTGCTTTGGCTTTGCAAAATACCTATACAAGTTGAAAACAGAGTGGTTTCCTGAACTGTAGGTGCATTTTCAGGTTGTTTTGTAAAGAAACAGCCATCTAACATGCTGGCCCATACATAAAAGTCCCCTGAGTATAAAAAAGAAAAAAATGATCTATTTCTGCAACTGTGAAAATACATGAAATTCATCAAGCTGGTTTCTGCTCAATATGAACTTTTAAATGTCTTTTCAGTGTGCTTGAACGAGAAAATGCTTTCTCACACATTGTACAGGAAAAGGGTTTCTCTCGGGTATGAATCAGCAAATGCGATTTCAGATGACTCAGCTGTAAAAATGACTTTCCACATGTTGCACATAAGAAAGGTTTCTCCTGATTATGAACTCTAAGGTGTGTTTTTAAATCAGTTGAACGAGAAAATGTCTTGCCACATGTTTCACACGAGTATGGCTTTTCTCGAGAATGAATAAGCAAATGCGATTTTAGTTGATTCGACTGAGTAAATGCTTTCCCACAGGTAGTACACGTGAAAGGTTTTTCCTGAGTATGAACCTTTATGTGTCTATTCAGGGAACTTGTACGAGGAAATGCCTTTCCACAAGTTGGACATATGAAGGGTTTCTCCTCGGTATGAATAAGCAAATGTGATTTGAGGTGGCTTGACTTAAAAAATGCTCTGCTACATATTTCACACACGAAGGGCTTCTCCTGATTATGGACCATTATATGTATTTTTAATTCACCTGGACGTAAAAATGCCTTGGGACAGAGTGTACAAACATAGGGTTTTTCATCAGTATGAATAAGTATGTGTGATTTGAGATGGCTTAACTTTGAAAATCTCTTTCCACATGTTGCACATAAGTAAGGTTTCTCTTGAGTATGAACTCTAATATGTAACTTTAAGTCATGTGAACGTGGATATGACTTGCCACACAGCGTACATAAATAAGGCCTTCCCTGATTATGAACCATTACATGTGTCTGAAGATAATTTGAGGGAGAACCTGCTTTCTCACATGACATATCTAAGAAAGGTTGCTCGTCATTATGAAGTAATAAGTTTCTATCAAAATGAGCTGAATGAGAAATGGTTGTGTCCCCAGTAGCATCTGGGAATGAATTCTGACCACTATGATCTTCACTTGGTGTTTTAATTTCCTCCATGGAGAATGATTTATTTTATTTATCTCTTAAAATGATCTTTCCAAGTCCTAGGCATGTTGAGCTTTCTATTTTATGGAAAGCTTTTCTTTACTAATTTTTTCTCTTTAGAATTGTACCTTATAACAGGTTGGAATGAAATCAGAACAATCACTTTGATAGATTCAGAACCTAATAAAGTTTTACAGTAGTTTTTAAAATGAATTTGATCACAATGGAATGGAAAGTACTGTAATTATCATATATTCTGCTGTCTTTGGTCTACTTGAATAACTTATCCTCCTGAAAATCCTAAGGGAATAAAAAAAAAGCAATCAGTTTAATGATATTCATATAACAATACAGTGATTGGTAAGTCAATACCTAATTTTTAATTCTGCTGTAGGAGCACAAGGGTCACATAGAATATTATTAAAATTATTTGTATTATACAGAATCTGGTATTAATGGATGTGTGCACTACATATACATATTTGCAAACTACAGTTTTGTTTTAGTTAAGTGAAAGTTGAGCAACTCTTACAGCAAAGATCATGGTCAGATATTGAGTAGGAGAATTAATAACAGCTGTTCAGAGATGGGGAGCAGAACAAGGAAGGAATGTGACACAGAATCATAGAACCATTATGCAGATTACACAAAAACCTTTCATCAGCCACATTCTATGGCTGATAAAAAAGCAAAAGCCATCAATTCTGTGTGAAATAAGACACAAAGTGGTATAAGACACCTTTTCCCAAAGTACTAAGAGATCCATTAGAAAATTCATGCACATGAAATTGGGCTGCCTTACCTTTTGGAACAAAATATTCTGAAAACAGAACTAAAGTGGCAAACTACATTAAAAAATTCAAAAACTTTATCAGAGGCTTATTAGCAAAAGAAGAAATTCTCTGAAATAATGCTTGGATAGCTGGAAGACTGACAAAACCTCTTAAGAATATTGTGTAGTTTCCATTACTGGAAACTACACAATCTACAATAAACAGCAGAGAAGAGTCAAAGATGTACTGAAGTGGTGCATCATGAGAAAGTGTATGACAGAATTTTTGGTCCTCACATTTTTCCAAGATATAATAAATTCATAAAGATGCCTTACTTCAGAATTTTATTTAATCTGAAGTCATGCATTGTTCAAATGCACAGCAACTGATCTTTATATAGAACAGTACCCCACCACATCTTAGTATTCCTGTAAAAAATTGGAATAACTAATTTCCCAAAATGATGGGGTGACAGATGTGAGCAGACAGAATCGCTTGCAACGATCTCTGATCTGACCCAGATAGATTTTTCCTTTTGAAGTTGAACCAAAGAAAATGTTTATCAGGGAAGACTAAGATGTATTGATGAACTGGATGAAACTGTCAGAAAAGCAACTGCCCATGTGGATTTCCACATTCAGTGGAAAATGCAATGGTCACAATAACTGACATTTGAAAATGTGTAAATAATAAAAATTTGCCTAACAAACTGCTTGATTAAATCTTTCATGTCTCATAATATTTCAACAATACTGCTTTAAAAATATGTAGTGATTTCAAATTACTCGGTACATATACCTTACAAATGTTTAATGATAATTAAAAGCAGAAATGTTTAATAATTAAAAACAATAAAAAACACAAGTTGATCAAATTATTACAGCTAATTATAGTCTGCATATATTAATCCACATGTAATGAGAGACGTTTTACCATTCTTTTAGCAACACACGTCAGTTTTGATGAGCTTGAAAGCAAAAGGTTCTATATCCAGAAAGTACTTTCAATGACATTCCATAAATTCGCCATGGAGTCAATATTGGGTAACTACCTTATATCACACCTTATTATTGTGCTTTGGGAACTGTTTATTTTCATAAACAAGGTGATAGTGGTATTTTTGTTTCCAAAATACTGATAACTATGTGGAAAAGGAACCTGGTAGAGTGTACCCCTGATTTCCATAATACTAAGAGAGTAAGTACTTTGCTACATGAAATGATCAGTCAACCAAATTCAGACAATGTTTCATAAACCACAATTACATTCCCACAGACTTGCATAGGTTGGAATGCTGGCAGGTCCACCTTTGAAGCATCTTTTTTGGTTGAGCCATATTTAGCTACTTTTGCATTACAGTACTTTATATTCATCTGTTTATTATTATGATGAAAAATTTGCAGACATGATAACACTGGTAAAACGAGTTTTGTCTTCCAATAAAAATATGGTGGATTTTTACAGGACAGTGGTTTGCTTTTTTTGTGGTAGAATTCTTTGAAGCACAGTGGGAAAAATCTACTATTCTATCAACACTTCCTTACTAGATGTGATTATCTCATCTCAACTTTAACTAAAAATGGGAAATCACATACTGGTTGTTTTGTAATGAGATTACTAAAGAAAATGACATTATTAATAATTAAAAACAATAAAAAACACAAGTTGATCAAATTATTACAGCTAATTATAGTCTGCATATATTAATTCACATGTAATGAGAGATGTTTTACCATTTAGAAGATGTTTTAGAAATGACATTCAAAATGTCATTTCTAAAGAAAATGACATTTTGAATGAAATGCTGTTTTCTGATGAACTCATTTGCATTTACAGCATGGTGCACATCATCCTGTACTGGCCTCTTTAGACCTGTTTGTTCAAGACAACCACTTGTAAATTCACACGGATTAATGTATTGATTGAAGGATCGTTGGCTGTTCGTAAATAAATAATGTGAAGTAAAAATAACACTAATCATAACACTGAATACACAGTTTTCACTAAGGAAAATAAACTACACACAACACAACTACTTAATTGGCAATTAACCTTTTGTCACTCATGCCCTCAATTTAACAGACATTCGTATGGCATCTGTGAGTTATCCCTTGTTTTAATTATAAAAAATTAATTATTAGCTCCTTTACTGAAATGACAAATGTAATCTATTATGATTTGCTAAACTCAACTAAAAAATTATGAATGAAAATAAATCAGAAAAACCAATAATAAAACTTATTTTTTTTTAGAATTTAAGTCACTGATCCCCACACTGAAATATAGATACACATGTGGCATCTGGCAAAAGCAAAATGAACATCTGTATTTTTCTCCCATTGTTTCTTCCAGCTGTTCATGTTCAGCTGGAAAAACTAAAGTTCTATAGCAAGATTAGATGACTCAATGACATCTCATGGAGACTACATGTGAATTGAATAGAAAAAAATGTTTTTATTCATTTGAGTTGGGTTGAATGCCAAACACAAAAAAAAAAAAAAAGCCTCATAACTCACAGTATATTTAAACAAAAGCATAAATACAGTATAACCAGATAAAGAATATTTGTGAGTACCAGTACATGGGAAGATCTGATTTGACTTACAAATAGCTTCCCCTGCATCACCCCACAAGAGAAATCAATTCATATAAATAAATTCATAATTCACACATTACTCTATAGTGAAAAGTTGAATCAAGGCCAAATTTTCAACCTATGTTCTGTTGGTCCTCAGGAGAATTCAGGTCCAGTTACAATTTCACAGCCCTTTTGTTCCCTCTTCCCCCCCCACAAAAATCAGCATAAATGAAAGTATGTTTTTGCATTAATCAACATGAAAAATGATGATTTGTTGGCCCCTGGGATGGGTTATAAAACGGCAGTTGAACTTTAACATTTATCAATGTTAAAGTTCAACTGCCATTTTATAACCCATCCTTAACATAGCAGCTGAAGGTACTGAAAAATGAAAGACCTGGGGATAAATGTGCTGTCAGATATGACGTTCTCTGAGCAGTGCACATGCTGCCAGGATACCTCATTGGATTTTGTCAATGATATACAGGAATAAGAAAGTGACAATCCCTTCAATATACAAGATGGTGGTTAGACAGCACCTTGAGTACTGCATACAGGTTTGGAGGCCTCATTTTAAAAAAAAGACATAGATCTGCTGGAATGGGTGCAGAGATGGGCAACGAGATTGGTGAAGGAAACAAAAGGGTGATCTTACCAAGAAAGGCTTCAGTTCTACAAATTATTATTCGTTTATTAACCACAAGAAACTGTGGGTCACCCCGGGACGGCAGTGTGCCAGGAGGGTGAGACATTTACATACTGAGGTGTGAGGAACCACACGTACAATGTACAAGAGTACATGCATGCTCGACCCGAGATATTTACATAATTGAACTTATATACACTTCAAATAAAACAAAGTTTATAGCAATAGACGTCTGAATTTAAAAAAAATATATAAAAATAAACAAATAAATAGAAAAAAAATAAAAATGCAGCAGGCAAAAAAGTCCAGGTGTAGGCAGTCATCACAGGTTCAATAGTTGGTAACAGTTCTTGAGGCATTCCTTTCTGTAGAGCCTGTCCTCCCAGAACTTATCAGGGTTGATGCCTAGTTTATTATAGATTTGGAGGCAGTTGGCCGGAAACATTCCCCTAAGGGAATCAATGTTTGTAAGTGTAACCCGGAGAGGGTGGCAGGAGTCGCGACATTCACCTCTTGTCTTCTTTGTGCCAGAGATTAACGTGGATACAGATGGGGCATCTATTCGGCCTGTGATAAGCCGAGCTAGCATGAGTATGTTTCTTGTGGTAATGAGAAGTCTCCAGGGAGTGGTCCCTAGATTAGCTTGAAGGATGGATCTAGAGATAGTAAAAGGGTGACCCACCACCCTGTTCATCCATCTGAGCAACCATGTTTAAGGCCTTGAATGGATTAGGTATGCTCAATGATGATGGAATTTTCCTCTTGCTCACACTACACACGAGGAGAAACAAATTCAAGTTAAAGGATGGTTGCAGGACAGATGTGCAGAAGTTTACTTTCAGCCAGAGGGTGACTGATTGTTAGAACTAACTACCATCTGTTGTCCTGGAAGTGGATAGTTTGAATAAATTCAACAAAGAACTAGTTAAGTTATTGGAGGGGATATGAATGGGAATTATTTTCTTTTTTTTGGCTCATGCTGTATAAGCTTGCTTTTTTGTATCATTTAACACTAGTAAGTTCAAGCCAATTTCATAGCATTGTCTCATTTCCTCTATAGAAATATTACTATAAATTTGAAATAGGAGCTCTTATCCTTTTCAGAATTTCAATGCTTATTTTGAATATTTTAGGAATCATTTTAATAAATTCTAGTGTTAATTGGTCGACTTTTGTTATTACCATTAGAAGAGCAATATGATGCAAGAAAGCAAGCTTATACAGGGTGTTTCAGTTAAACGTTTCAGAACTTCTAAGAGGGGTAGGGTACATCCTGACAACTCGAAATCATATAGCAATGTGGGGTCGGAAATGCTTTCCTGAAGCGGTATTGTACACAGAAGTCGTCGTGCAGCACAGATCCGATTTTCGGTCAATGAATGGGCCGGTATTATGGGAGATCACCTCGGACCTTACCTGTTACCGTGTCGTCTAACCGGACCTATCTACTTGATCTTTCTGCAGCAAGTATTGCCACAACTTTTGAGAGATGAACAGATTTCTGCATCGACGCAACAGACAATGTGGTTCCAACACGATGGAGCCCCTGCCCATTATAGCGGAGATGTTCGTAACTACCTGGATGTCACATTTGGTCAACAGTGGATCGGACGTGGTGGTCCCGTGCGTTGGCCTGCTCGGTCACCCGACCTATCATGTCTTGATTTTTATTTCTGGGGTCATATGAAATCGCTAGTTTATGACACCCCTGTTGACAATGCTGAGGAGCTGGTTGCAAGAATCGCAGTAGCTGCCGAAGAAATTCGAAATTCGCCTGGAGTATTCCAGAATGTTCGGATGTCCATGCGTCGGAGATGTGAGGCGCGCATTGTAGCCCATGGAAGAAACTTCGAACACTTACTTTAATCCAGGTATTATTAAAACGATTTCTCACTTACGGTCTCTTTTCTTTATGGTGCTTCTGTGTACAACACCGCTTCAGGAAAGCATTTCCGACCCCACATTGCTATATGATTTCGAGTTGTCAGGATGTACCCTACCCCTCTTAGAAGTTCTGAAACGTTTAACTGAAACACCCTGTATAGTACCAGCTAGAAAAAAAACCCTTCCCGTTTCACCAATCCATTCACTCCAAAGGTTGTCTAGTTTATTTTAGCTGTCAACTTCCACAATGACAGATGAAAGCTTGTTCCAGAAATCAACCACCAACTAGATAAGGGCAATTTTATGCACATTTATTCTTCAACTTCTTTCATTGATTTTTATTTATGCCCCTTCAGGTGTAGAATCTGAGCAAGAGGAAAAATATCACATCAGCATCAAGCCTGCTCAAACTATTCAAAGCCTTATACACCTTAATCAGATCACCTTGCAGGTGCCCAGTCCCCCAGATGCTGCAATTTACAGAACTTAAGCCTATCTTGGTAACAGCAACCTTTTGTTCTTCCACTCACTAATCTCATTGCCCTTCTCTGTACAGTACTCGTTCAAGTAGCTCAACATGTTTCATAAAATTAGGCCTCCAGATGTGCATGCAGTACTCAAATGGTGGCCTGACCATTGCCTTATACAAGAGGTTAATACCTCCATATCCCTCTAGCAAAATTCCTGTATATCATTGACAAGACACCATGAGCTACTCTAGCAGCCTGTCTGCATTGTTCAGAAAACTTCATATATGACTGCACAATTATCCTCAGGAATTTTTTATTCTCCACTATCCTGACTGTAGTACTGCACAGTTGGTATGTTATTCTGGGTTTGCTGCTACCCATATGCAATACTTTGCATTTGTCAAATGTTAAATTTCAGATGCCACCTCTCAGCCCATCTGCTCACTTTTCTAGATCCTATTACAGTACTGTACCATTTTTACTGTCATTAACAACCCTACAAACTTTCGTATCGTTTGCAAACTTGGACATTAAACCTGATATA
The DNA here is from genome assembly GCF_048544385.1 of Mastigoproctus giganteus. Classification (NCBI taxonomy): domain Eukaryota; kingdom Metazoa; phylum Arthropoda; class Arachnida; order Uropygi; family Thelyphonidae; genus Mastigoproctus; species Mastigoproctus giganteus. The sequence goes on from NC_143588.1 coordinate 116,920,245, forward strand.
CGTTCATTTTTATGTTCATTAATATCATTGATAAATACAGAAAACAACAATGGGCCCAACACGGGCCCCTGGAGAACTTCACTAATAACATTAGTCCACGAAGAGTAGTGGCCACTGATTACCACTCTCTGTCTTCTCCCACTCAACCATCCTTTAATCCATTGTAGCAACTTGCTCTTAATGCCACACTGCTGCAACTTGAACAGTAGTCTCCCATGTGCCATAGTATCAAAAGCTTACCTAAAATCCAAGTATTTGATACAAAATTATTCTTTGCATCTAGTTCCTTTGTGACCACATCATAGCATCCAATCAAATTGTTCTGACAAGACCCCCTTAACAAACCCATGTTGTGTCTGAACTATAACTGCTGTCTTGTCCAGATGATCCTGCAGTGTTTCTTTAACCAGTGACTCCATTATTTTCCCCGGAAGAGAAGTTAAACTAAGGTCTGTAATTACTCGTGTCATCTTTCGATCCACTTTAAGAACTGAGGGTACATATGCACATCACCAGTCAGCGGGGACCTCCACTGAGCCCATGGATACCCTTATAATAATGGCTAAGGGCCTGCTTAATTCCTTTACTGCTTCCTTTAATATAACTGGATAGATCCCATTCACCCCAGGTGCTTTCCTTATGTTCAACTTCAGCAATTTCTCCTCCACTTTGCTCTCAGTTATTACAAAATCATTTAACTCTCCGTTGGAGTTTGATAAGCATTTGGCTTCCACTTCCCTACAGAAATCCTCATGTGTGAATGAGATGCAAAATACTCATTCAGTTTGTCTGCTACCTGAGCAGAATTGTCAACAATCGAAACATTGATATCAAGTGGACCAATCTGATTCATCCCCTTCCTTCTAGAGCTTACATAAGTAAAGAAGTCATTACTGTTTTTCTACAAATCATCCAATGCATCCCATGCATATTTTTTTCTGTTACGAATCTAATTAGTCCATCTGACATCCCTTTAAGCCTAAACCTTGAACAGTGTTTCTTAGTTGGTATGAAAGGCCTAGTAGTTTCCATGATTAATTTCCTTGAATGCTCCACATTTAGACTTTGCATTTGATAACATCATGTTGGTCCCACCGTATAGAATTTAAAAAATCTCTGAGACCACTGTAGTCACCTTTATGAAAACAAAACCCTTCCCCTTATCCTTGATGGTAGTTATATCTTTGAGTAAATGCTACATCACATCAGTACACTGTGATCACTGCCACCTAGTAGTTCCTTTAACTGCAGATTCTTGATGCATGAATAACCACTGCTGATAATCAGAATCAAAGTATTACTGCCTCTGGCTGTCTACTGAAAATGCTGCTGCAGAAAACAATCATCCAATAAATCCACAAAAGCCTTGCAAGTGTGTGAGTCACCAAACCGCAAGTTCCAGTCAATATCTGGGAAATTAAAATCCCCCATTATAAGACAATTTGATTTACTGGCCCACTCTATTTCTCTATACAGCTGTTCATTGTACTCATCAGCGTCATCAGGCCTATAACACTCCTACTCTCAACTTTGCTTTCCCACTGCTTATGACACAAACTGACTGAACATTGCACTGTCCACCCATGTCAACTGGATACACTTCCTTAGATTTTGTTTCTTAACTAACAGCATCAACCCCTTCTATCCTTTCTGTACACACTGTACTGCCCAAATTCCATATCTCTATGTGACACCACATCTCTGATATCCCAACAATATCCACCTTTGATGTCTTGACCAGAACTTCAAATTCACCTAATTTATTTATTATACTCCTAGCATTGGTGTACATGCACCTGTTCTTACTCTTAGTTACCCTAACACAACCCATGTATTTACTTGTTCCATGATGACTCCCAGCAGTCTTTGAAATCCCCAACACCTCACTTTCCAGGCTGCTGCTCATTCCAATAGAAGCAGTGCAAGAATCACTTTCACCTCGGCCTGTGGTAGAGGAGAAATGTATTAGTTAATGTATTAGTCTGTGAATCCACCCCTCCAAGTTAGCAGTTTTCCGACTCGCCTAACACTGCCTCGATAGCATCATCATCTATCATCGTTCCGCTATTCCATGGGTCAACATATGAAGTCTTGCCACCATGACCTGTCTGTATACTTCTCTCTGTTGTTAATTTCACTCCAATTTCCTCCTCTCTTAATGACATTGGTCTTTATCATGTGCTGCCATCTCATTCTTGGTCTCCCCCTTAGTCTTTTGTCCTTTAATTGTAAATCAAATATTCTTCTTGGCAAACGCCTCTCGTTCATCCTCTTGACACATCCAAACTATTTCAAACGGGACCTTTCAATCCTATTCTGGAGTTTTTCAAACTGAATTCTCTCCCTAATCACATCATTCCTGATTTTGTTGCATCTTGTCTTTCCGGCTATGCTCCTCACAAATCTCATTTCTGCCCCCTGAATTCTGCTTTCATCCTTTTTCCTCATAGTCCAAGTTTCAGATGCATATGTCAAAATTGGTACGTAATAGGCCTGATATATAACCTTCTTACACTTTAGTGGTGTTCCTGTTCCAGATCAGATCTCTTGTCTGCCTATAGAAATTCCCACCCACTTGTATCCTTCTACTTATTTGTCTATTACTCCAGTCTTCGTAATGGTGCTTCCTAGTTACTTGAAGTTAACCATTTTTAGCTGTTTCCCTTCCATTGCAATGTATCTGTCAAGCTCGCCACTCCTCTTTAGAACCATTACTTCACTCTTGTCCTTACTGAAAAACCAGTCCAAATTCATTGGTCATACTAACCCATATGCCAACTTGCTGTTGCACTTGTTCCCTGCTCTCTCCCCATATACAGAGGTCATCTGCAAAGAGCATGACTTTCATTTGGTCCTGTCCAAATTGTTCCACCACTCTACACTGCACATCATTCATTACAGTTATGAACAGTAGTGGTGAAAGGATGCCTCCTTGCCTCAAACCTGATATTATTTCAAAGCTCTCTGTCAACCCCACCACTGTTCTTACTTTGCTCACTGTACTGGTGCACATATTCTCAATTCTCTCCACAAGATGTTCCTCTATCGCCAAGTTTCTGAAAACCTCCCACACTTTCTCTCTTTGCGGCATCAAACACTTTCTTTATATCCAAAAATGCCATCCATAATTCTTTATTGTGTTCATAACACTTTTCCATCAGTTGCCTGATGCAGAAAATTAGATCCACCGTCGATCTGCCAGGCCTAAAGCCGTACTGTTCGCTGCTTTCCGCACTGTTCGCCGTCGATCTGCCAGGCCTAAAGCCATACTAAGCCATCCTATTTTCAATCATTCCTCTTATCTTCGGCTCTAACACTCTCTCATACAGCTTACTCACATGTGATGTCAGTGTGATGCCTCTATAATTGGAACACTTTTTTTCTGTTCTCCTTCTTGAACAACAGGATAAACAAACTTTTTTCAGTTCTTTGGCACCCGTCTCTCATCCCAGATCTTACAGAACAGTCTGTATGTCCATGCTATCCCTGCCTCACCTTCAGCATTTCTCCATTTATCTCATCCAAACCAGCAGACTTACCTGTCTTGATGTATTTACATGCCTGCACTATATCATTCCCCATCGTCTGTCTGCACTCTCTCTCTCTCTCTGTATCTTCGCTTTCATCCCCTCTTTTATGATCAATCTGCCTTTGTCCCTTTTGCTGGCTGTCTTGCATGTTCAACAGATTTTCAAAATACTTCTTCCATGTTCCTCTTATCTCTTCGTCCTTGGTTATTAGATTCTCATCCATCAAGTATTTGCTCTGCCTCGATAGCATCAGCAAATATTCTTGCACCCTTTCTATTTAAGTGTATCCCATCCCTGTAGCAACAATCTCTCCTGTTAACAAGTGGAGACCACGCTGGGAAAAATTCTATCCCATGAGTTTTGCACAAATCTCTCCACGCCGGAATTGTTACTTTTTGCTAAAACGAATGCAATGCACTGCGTATGCTAATTTGTTTTATAGATGCATTCTCTTTTAGTTTATTATATATATATATATATCTTTTTTTTTTTTTTTTTTTATATGTGATTAAAGGAGAAAGCCCGTCGGAATTCTAAATAATCTAATAAAAAATAAATACGGCACTAGTCAGTATAAAAACGCTAAATATATGTGTAGGTCATCTTTTCATTTTTAAGACTATTTACTTAACTTTTCTATATTATTCACTATAACCTTCAAAAATTTTTGCCATCTCAGCATTGATGCTGTGCTGGAAAAACAAAGGAAGCAAAATGACAAACTTACCACATTGAATCTAGAAATCTTTGCTTGTGTCAGTTGTTAACACACAACACTATACACAGCAGAAAATACATCAAAAACTAAAAATAAATAAAATATTTCTATACAATAATTTCCGATATAACCTATTTCTCCAAACATCATTTATTTATATTGCAGGGTATGGAGAGATCAGCACCCTCTCGCAACTGCAATTGCAACTATTTCCAAAATTTTATTTTGAATCCCTCAATTTTTGCAAAATACCTTTGCAGTGATCAGTGTCGATGTTCCCGCTCCTATCTTTCTTTAACACAGTGTATAAAAGGGCTGCGTTCAATTCCAGTCATTGGCCAAATTTTTGGAACGCTTCCTCTCAAGACAGAGTTTTTAAGGAAATCATCGGGGAAAATGAGTCAGTTTTCGGACTAGTCTGTAATCACAAGGAGGTCAGGCAAGCGAAGCCAGATTATGAGAAATCTTTATCGAAGGATGCAAAGAAAAACAGCAGTCTCCTTAACTTATGTAAATACACTATAAGAAAGGAGATCAATAAAATTTGTCCACTCGATATCGATGGTGTGACTCTTGATGAAACAGCTCAGGTTGCTGACAAACTAAATGAGTATTTTGCATCTACATTCATACATGAGCAATGTCCTGGAAAATCATCACTGAGAGTGTCTCTTGAATTGGGCATTGAACGCCGTTCCTTGTTATGCATTTTGAAGGGGTGCGAATTTAAATGTTACATCTCACGTTTAATTCACGGATTTCTCGGAGACGATTATGACTGACGACTACAGTTTTGCGCGACAGTGTTGAATCAATTAAAAGATGACCCTAAATACTCCATAACATTGAATAGAGTGATGAAGCAACATTCGAGCTATCGGGTCATGTTAACAGGCACAACTGTATAAACTAGAATACAGAAAATCCCTATGTTCAATTTGAAGGATAGTTGAATCAACTGTGGGTATATTTGGGGGGTATTTCTTCTTTCGGTGTAGTTGCCCCTTATTTCTTCAAGGATACTGTAACTGAATGTCCTATCTAGAAATATTATAAAATTACCTTTTACACGGTCTGCAGGCACGTGACCATTTCAACGAACTGTACTTTCAACATCATGGAGCACAACCCCATTACGTGGTTAACGTTCATAATTACTTGAATGATGGCGGTAGTGTCATCGGGAGAGGAGCAGTAGTAGAACGACTACCTAGGTTGCTTGACATTGCAGTGATGGACTTCTGCTTTTGGGGAGTGGTTAACGATAAAGTGTATGCACACAAACATTCAGTTTGTGTGCATACACAAAGTTGAAAAGTTCCATCGATGATGTTTTGAAGAAATTGACAATGATAACGACCTTCGCGATTATGTAATTTCAAATATACCAGTAGGCAGGTTGCGATTCTGTATCAACGTGGGAGGTGGCCACTGTAAATATTTAAAATGAAATATTACAGATCTTTATTCATATAACGGTATTAACATGTAAATTTGTATTAAAGTGAATTCTGAATATATTGTGCTTCCCAACTTTTTCCCAGGCTCATAGGCTTTATCTTCCAGAAACGTTTTTTTTTTTTTTTAATCATCAAAAGAACAAAATATACAACGACATAGGCGCGATGTTATAGTAGTAGTAGTAGTAGTGGCATGTGATGCAAGAAAGCAAATGTATGAGCTTATGCAGCATCAGCCAAAAAAAAAAAAAAAAAAAATCACACCATTCCCTCCAAATGCCTGTCCAGTTCCTCCTTAAATTTATTCAACCTATCAACTTCCACAAAGACAGATGGAAGTTGATAGGTTGTTCCAGCAATTAACCACCCGCTGGCTAAAGGCAAATTTCCGCACATCTATTCTACATCTGTCTTTTCTTAATTTGAATTTATGCCCCCCTTAGGTTCGTAATCTGAACAAGTGGAAGGATCCCATCAGAATTCAGCGTGCTCAACCCATTCAAGGCCTTATATACCTCAATCAGATCACCGCGCAGGTGCCTAGTCTCCAGCCACTGCAATTTGCAGAACTTAAGCCTCTCTTGGTAAGAGGATCCCTTCATTCCCCTCACCAATCTTGTTGCCCTTCTCTGTACACGCTCAAGTAAATCTACGTCCTTCCTAAAATGAGGCCTCCAGACCTGTACGAAGTACTCAAGGCGTGGCCTGACCATTGCCTTATACAGAGGGATAATCACCTCCTTTTCCCTGCTAGCAAAATTCCTATATATCATTGACAAAACCCCATGACTGCCCTGGCAGCCTGTCTACATTGCTCAGAGAACTTCATATCTGACTGCACAATTACTCCCAGGTCTTTTCCATTTTCTACCACCTTAAGTGTAGTACCACACAGTTGGTACGTTTCTCTGGGGTTACTTTTACCCATATGCAGTACTTTGCATTTGTCAAGGTTAAACTTCAGTTGCCACTTCTTAGCCCATCTGCCCAAATTATCTAGATCCTGTTGCAGTAGCACACTGCCATTACTGTCATTAACAACCCTGCCAACCTTTGTATCATCTGCAAACCTCGACATTAAGCCTGATATACCTTCATCAATATCATTGATAAATATACAAAACAACAGTGGACCTAACACCGAACCCTGTGGGACTCCACTAATAACATTAGTCCAAGAAGAGCAGCACCCATTGATTACCACCCTCTGTCTTCTCCCACTTAACCATCCTTTTATCCATTGTAGCAGCTTACCCTTAATACCATTGTTGTTGTTGTTGTTGTGGTGTTTTCTGGCGCAAGAGCTACTTAGACCATATTGCGCCTTGCTTAATACCATTCTGCTCCAATTTGTACAATAGTCTTCCATGCGCAACAGTGTCAAAAGCTTTCCTGAAATCCAAATATATGATATCAAAATTATTTTTTGCATCCAGTTCCTTTGTAACCACATCATAATATCCTATCAAATTTGTCAGACAAGACTTTACCTTAACAAACCCATGCTGTGTCTGAATTATTGCTGCAGTCTTGTCTAGTTATTGTTGGTTTCGGTGGGGAACTTGCATGTCATGCACACTGATGAACCCAGACACCCTATCAACACACTTTTGGTATCTTTGTAATGGTTTAAGAGGTCAGCAGTCCCATTCTACGTCATAAAAACAAGTCACCACCGCACAGATTGTGGTGATTTGGTCTCATGACATAGTATTGTCAAAGCTTCTTTTGCCTAATCAAAACTACGACTGTAATCAAATTGAAGAAACTTTTAGAATAAACAATAGCACTGTTTTGGGTCAGTGCAAAATGCCTTTAGTCAGCAGAAAAAAATTAGATTGCTGTGTTGAGGGAGTAATGGAGCAAAATACTGCCTGTCTATAGTGCCAGATCAAGGTATTTTTGGGGCCTCTGCACAATGCATAAGCGGATCTTACAAATATAAAATTAATATCGATAACCCTCATTGTTATCTAGCAAGAGCCCTTCTAGCATGTACCTTAATCCAGCACTGTCTGTCTAATATCAAAAATTGATTGGGAGTCTACGGACGATAGTGTATAATTAAGGCCAAAGGTGGACCGACACCTTATTAAATACTGTTTTTAACCTGTGTAATCTATTTCATTGTATATACTGAATTGTCTCTTTATAAAGTTGTTGTTGTTGTAGGATCTTAGGCGCATCGACTTCAACCACAAGCGATTCAAACCAGAGGAGCAGAAATTGTATATTTCATCTGTAAATTGATTGTGTTCTGTAGTCAATTTTCCTATTTGATGGTGCAAAAAAACCATGCTACCCTTGCTTGAGACTGAATAAATCAGCCACATTGTGAAAAAAATTCTTAAAAATTTCTAACTTTACTCGACCACGGGCCGTACCAAATCGATGTAATAAGAACTGTTCTTTTCCTGATGTGCCTATACCGTACAACTTTATAAGAAACACCTATCTAATGTTGTTGGGTAAATGCCCTCGAAGAAATTAAAATGAGGGGCCCATCTAGCTCTCAGCTGCCCAGCTCAACGGCAGAGTTCACTCCTATGCATCAGGAAACGAAGAGGCAATCTCCCAGGCAGAATGCGCTGGTCCCAAAGGAACTAGTTATTGTTGGTGACTCTATTGTCAGGGAGCCGGAGAATATACTATGCAAGAAGGACATGTGGAACAGGACCAGGGTATGTCTGCCGGAGTTAAAAGTTGATGACGTTGTAGAGCAGATATCATCTTTTAATGGCACAAAAGGTGATATTGTTCTACACGTTGGAACTAATGACATTAAGAGTAAGAGATCTGCAGATTTACTCAACAAATACAGGTCAATGTTGGAAAAAAGTCGCGAGTCAGGGTTGAATGGGAAAGTGTTGCAGTTCTGCACATAAACGGTAGAAGGAAGTATATGGTGAGAGCCTTTACGACCAATTCGGCCCTGGAGAGATTGTGCAAGGCTCAAGGCGTAGATTTTTCCAGCTTGGACTGTGCTTGTTGACAGGAGAGACAACTTCTACAGAGATAGGGTACACTTACCGGTAAATAGAAAGGGTGCAAGAATATTTGATGATGCCATTAAAGCAGTGTAAGGTGGGTCGGAAAGCTGCTAGTTTGGGAGGAGATACACAGACTAAAAGATTAAGAGTGGGCACAGGCAGAGGCAAAAGTGACTCTTGAACTGCTTCTATTACAATGAGCAGCAGCATGGAAAGCACAGCAATGGAGATTTCCAGGACCGCTGGAAGTCATTGTGGAACAAGTAAATACATTGGCTGTGTTAGGATAACGAAGAGTAGAAACAGGTGCATGTATACTTGTACGGACAACGTTGCTAGGATTAGAGTTAATAAATTTGATGGGCTGGAAGTGCTAGTCAAGACATCAATGGCAGATATTGGGATAACAGAGACCTGGTGTCGCACAGATATAAACAGTGCAGAATTGGAATTTGGGGAGTACAATGTGTACAGAAAGGACCAACAGGACAGGAAGACTTATGCCGTTAGTTAATGAACACATAAAATCTAAGGCTGGTGCACCCAATTGATGTTGGTGGACAAGGCAATGTTGAGTCTGTTTGGTGTGACATAAGTACTGGGAAGGGAAAAATGAGAGGTGTGTGTTATAGGCCTAATGAACTGATGAGTATAATCAGCAGTTGTGCAGAGAAATAGACTGGGCCAGTAAATCAGAATGTCTTATAATGGGGGACTTTAACTTTCCAGATATTGACTAGAACTTGTGGATTGGTCACTCGCACACTAGCAAGACTTTTGTGGATTTATTAGATGACTGTTTTCTACAGCACCATATTTGAGAGTCAACCAGGGGGAGTAATACTCTTGATCTGATTAATAGCAGTGATTATTCATGCATTAAGAATTTGAGGATAAAGGAACCATTGGGTGACAGTGATCACAATGTACTGATATGGGAATTACTTAAAGATGTAACAACTATCATGGCTAAAGGGAAGGGCTTTTGCTTTCGTAAAGGTGACTACAGTGGTCTCAGACAGTTTTGAAATACTGTACAGTGCGATCAACTGATGATGTTACCAACGTTGAATTCTAAATGGGAAGCGTTCAGGGACTTAAATGCTTTTCATTCCAATTAAGAAATACTTTTCAAGGTTCAGGTCTAAATGGATGTCGAATGAAATAATGAGGCCCGTGGTAGAGAAGAAAAATGAATGAGTTGCATATAATGTATCAGGTGACACAAGAGCCTGTGCATATATTAGCTTGTCTCTAATCAAGTCACAAAGTAGATTTGGCAGGCGAAGGCACATTACAAGAAATCCTTGGCAAAGGATGCAAAGAAAAACAGCAAAGAGTTCTTTACTTCTGTAAACTCTAGAAGGAAAGGGATGAATCAGATTGGACCAATTAACACAGATGTGATTATTGATGATCATGCTCAGGTAGTTGATAAACTGGGCGAGTATTTTGCATCTACATTCACACGAGGAGTTATTCAATGAGGGGAATGCCAGGTTATCAAACTTTAACGGGGAGCTAAGTGATTTTGTAATAACTGAGAGCAAAGTGGAGGAGAAATCGTTTAAGTTAAACATAAGGAAGGTACCTGGAGTGGATGGAATCTATCCAGTTATATTAAAGGAGGCAGCAAAGGAAGTAAGTAAACGCTTAGCTATAATTATGAGAGCTTCCTTGGACTCGGGGTAGATCCCCCATGGACTGGAGGTGTGCAAATGTGTCACCAATTCACAAAGGCGGTTCAAAAGGTGATACAAGTAACTATAGAAACTAGTTTAACAAGTTAAACTTAGTTTAACTTGTGTTCCGGGGAAAATAATGGAGTCACTGGTTAAAGAAGCATTGCAGGATCATCTAGACAAGACTGCAGTAATAGTTAAGACACAGCTTGGGTTTGTTAAAAGGAGGTCTTGTCTGACCAATTTTATTGGAAACTATGGTGTGGTCACAAAGGAACTGAATGTCAAAAATAATTTTGATATCATATACCTGGAATTCAGGAAAGCTTTTGATACTGTTGCGCATAGAAGACTGCTGTAGAAATTGGAGAGGTATGGCATTCGGGATAAGTTGCTACAATGGATAAAGGGATGGTTGAGTGAGTGACAACAGAGTGGTAATCAATGGACACTGCTCTTCATGGACAAATATTAGGGGAGTTCCCCATGGTTCGGTGCTGGGCCCATTATTGTTCCTCATATCAACAAGGTATATCCCAAGTCTCCTTCATGGTTCTCCCCCAGCCTGCACACAACTTCCATGCTAACAGGTCATGGATCCATCAGAGCCAAGCTCTCAAGTCTTGGAATTATTGATGATCCCCTCTGCTACTGTGGAGAGCTGGAGACTTGGAGTCACCTAATGTATGACTGCCCTTTGTATGAGGACCTTCGCTGCACTCTGATTACCAAAATTAACTTCAATTCAAAACTCCAGGAGCATTACTTGTTGGACAGTGACAGAGAGTACAAGGCCTTCTCGCAGTACTGCCAGCTCTTCACAAGATTCCTACCACTGGAACGAACGTACACCTAACTCATCTTGCCCAAATTCAAGCAGGACTGTCAACTTGACTATCATCAATATTTGAAGGGGACCTCTGTCCCATGAATGACAACACTGTTTTGGACCTTCTTGATTTTGACTCTTCACAAACTATGATATTATGCAGCTCTGCTGAACCAGTGACTAAATGGACGGGAGCCCTAAAATTGCCCCGGTCTGACTGCAGTGAACATACATCTCTAATTTTGACTTAAGAAACGGGAAGAATCCGAGGACACCCCTACTAGTGACACAGTCCAGTGATAACCACACACCTGAACAGACCTGAATGCTCCGAACTTGTAGTGAACATCAGGCGGGACACATGATGTGCAGTCCCAAGTGTGACCACAATCAGGCTCACCGGACTCTGAAAAAGAAGACTGGATGGGACCTTCGTCCCAGGTATGACACTCCACCAGTACAGCTCAGCTGCTGCCATTAAGCTTTCTTTGCCACACTCTCTTGCATGGTCCTTTTCCTTCACCACCCAGGCGGGGGAGGTTACCTCTGGTCTCCTTCCCTCTCTCGCAGCCCCTCTTTTCCCTCTGGTGGGGCATGGGCCTGCTCCAGTGCTATGGAGATCATCTTCTCTATGGACCCCTCATCTCTTTTCCCCCACAGCCTTCTCTAACTTATAACCAGTGTCCAAATCATCTCTAAATTTCTTGTCCTAACCAGCACTCCTTTTGGCTGACCCCAATCTGTAGCGTTTATTTTATTTTTTTTTTCTCCTAGGCCCTAACCACTGAAATCTCAGGAAATTAGGTGGCAGGACCTGCCAGAGTAAATAACTATAATACTGGTGTACCTAGTCTGCCCCCACGAGGCAGAGTGTGGACAACATTGGGATCCATTAGGGGCCCAGGAAACATCAAATTACGATATTTTCATGATACGATGGTGTCTCCGGAACTGATTAATATCGTAAAGCGGGGTACACTCTATTGTATAGCTACACACGTGGTTTGGTATGCGGTATTTATGAATGTTTAACATTAATTTTTTTGCAATTAATGTTCATATTTTCGATTTTGTTGATATTTGATACTTGGGGAAAAAAAACTCGTAAACCCGGGAATTTGTGAAGCGAGAACTGCCTGTAGCTGGAAATGTACACAAGAGAACAGTTTATTTTACATATTTATAGTAATATCTGCTTTACAATACTGTTTGTCACATTATCTCTGTACATACATCTGCCCATAGGCCAATTTTCTACATATGAACTCTCAAATGACTTTTGAGATCACTGGAGCATGAAAATTCTTTCCTGCATGTTGCACATTGGAAATGTTTTTTGTGACTATGAACTTTTAAGTGACTTTTGAGATGGCTAGAAGTTAAAAATGATTTCCCACATGTTGCACAAGGAAATGGTTTCTCCCGAGTATGAATCCTTAAGTGACCTCTAAGATCTGTTGGACGTGCAAATGCTTTCCCACATGATGCACAAGGGAATGGTTTCTCATCACTATGAACTACGAAATGTCGCTTCAGGGAACCTGATTCTGAAAATGTCTTCCCACATGTTGTACAAAGGAAGGGTTTCTCACGAGTATGAACCCTTAAGTGATTTTTTAAATGGCTTGAACACAAAAATGTTTTCCCACATGTTGCACAAAGAAATGGTTTCACCACTGAATGAACTCTCATGTGACTTTTGAGGTCAATAGTACGTGCAAATGCTTTTCCACACGTTGTACATGAGAATGGTTTCTCTTGAGCATGGTGAAGTATAAAATGTCTCTTTAGAGAACCTGATTCTGAAAATGCCTTCCCACATGTTTTGCACTGGTATGGCTTCTCTCGAGTATGAACCCTCAAGTGATTTTTTAGATGACTGGAACGTAAAAATCCCTTTCCACATACTGCACATAGAAATGGTTTCTCCTGAGCATGATGCCATGAGTGACTTTTGAGATCACTGGAATTTGAAAATGCTTTCCCACACGTTTCACAAGAGAATGGTTTCTCCTGAGTATGAACTCTTGAGTGAATTTTGAGATAACTGGAGCTTGAAAATGCTTTCCCACATACTGTACAAGGAAAAGGTCTCTCCTGTGTATGAACCCTTGAGTGGCTTTTTAGATGACTGGAGCTAGAAAATGGTTTCCCACACACTACACAAGTGAAAGGCTTCCCCCGAATATGTATCCTTAAGTGACTTTTAAGATCACCAGAACTTGAAAATGCTTTTCCACATGTTGTACAAGGAAATGGCTTTTCCTGAGCATGAAGTAGAAAATGTCTATTTAGATCACCAGACCTTGAAAATGCCTTGCCACATTTTGTACAAAGGAAGCGTTTCTCTTGTGTGTGAACAAATGAGTGACTGTTCAGATTCACAGAAGTTGAAAATGCTTTTCCACATATTGTGCAAAGGAATAGTTTCTCCTGACTATGAATCTTTGAGTGAATTTTGAGGTAACTAGAACATGAAAATGCCTTTCCGCATGTTGTACAAAGAAATGGTTTCTCTTGAGTATGAATTCTTGAGTGATTTTTCAGCAGACTAGGTCTTAAAAACGTCTTCCCACAAGTAGCACAAGGAAACATTTTCAACTAAATACGTATCTTTAAATGACTTCTTAGCCACTTGAAATGTTTTGCAAGATGTGTTTGAAAGTTTTGCCTGGGTATCAACAACTGGATGCCTTTTTATATGATCCACATGTGTGAAATAACTGCATGTCCATTTTTGAAAAAAAAATATGTCAAATGCAACAGATACCATCACATAATCAGATGTTCACTGTCCAGCTTAATAATTTATCCTCATTCGGGTTCCTAAATATAGAGAAATAAAAAAAAATTTAACCAAAAAAAAAAATATATATATATAAACAATAATTACAAATATAACCACAAAAGACGTTAAACCTATTCTACAATATTAGTCTCACTATAAAAATATGCATATTATTATTATTAATAGCCATATGGTGCAAGGAAGCCTGAGGCTTATGCTGCATCAGGGAAAAAAAAATTCCTGAGTTACCCTGAGAGAGAGAGAGAGAGAGAGAGAGAGAGAGAGAGAGAGAGAGAGAGAGAGAGAGAGAGAGAGAGAGCGTCAAAAGTAGAAGGGAATCACCAAGAAAGAGAAAAATGATGATACCCAGCTCAGGACCCTGGGTGTGCCAAGCCCATACTCACCAGATGTGAGCCCCCGGGGTATGGTATATACATATATATGGTATTTTGAAGGCTAAATACACAAGCCATAATAGGTTATGGGTGAAATCAACTATATAATACTGGTATAGTTTACCCATAAATTTAACTACATAAGTAGTGTAACGGCATAGTTTGATTTTATCTCATATTGCGGCTACCTGCACGAGATATCAGGTATTGCACTACTTCGAATAAATAACGCTTCTCTAGTAGAGGAGACTACTGTTATTTATTCGAAGTAGTGCAATGCCTGATATCTCGTTGTGAAGGTAGCCACAATATGAAATAAAATGAAACGATGCCGTTACACTACTTATGTAGTTAAATTTATTGGTAAACTATGGTGTATTTACATCGATATTATATATATAATATATACAGGGTGATTCACTACCAGTGCGACAAACTTGCATGTGTAGGGGGCACAAAGACGAATCGGAATCACATAGCATTGCAGGGTCCAAAATGCTTTCGTCATGCAGTAGAGGACGTTGAATGGGAGGTCGCATGAACAGCGATCCTGCTGAAAGTCAGCATTTGCAAACTGTTTCTGTTGAAGAAACCAAGTAGCAAAAGTCCTCCGGAGTGGATAATCCGCAGGCTCCAATGATTGGATGCGTTGCAGATGGTATGAACTCATTTGGTTTGTTGACAGTATCCTCCATACAATGGATTGGGAAATACCCAATCACTGGCCTATCGCTCGAGCACTCGTACTGCCTTCTGCAAGATGTAGGACATCCTCCTCATTCGCTCTCAATTCATGGTACCTCTCGTGAAACAACCAGTCTCACGTAATCTTCTGTGCACACGTGCGAAAATCGCATGATGAGGAGCACGCCTGTGCAGAAAACGTTCCTGGTACAAGCGCAGAGTGGCACGCCCGTTACAGTCCGCAGCTCCATACGCGAGGTGCATGTCGGCCAGTTCAATGTTTGAATACTCGTCCATCCTTGGGAACCGGTTCACAAATGCTGACTTCCAGTGGGATCGCTATTCACGCGACCTCCCGTTCAATGTCCTCTACCGCATGACGAAGGCATTTCGGACCCTGCAATGCTATGTGATTCCGATTCATCTTTGTGCCCCCTACACCTCCTGCAAGTTTGTTGCACTGGTAGTGAATCACCCTGTATGTATGTATGTATGTATGTATGTATGTATATATATATATATATATATATATATATATAACTGATAATTAAAATAAATCTGATATTTAAAATAAAATAAAAACATCAGCCAGTAGTACGGCACTCATTTTTGCCGTACTACTGGCTGATGTTTTTATTTTATTTTAAATATCAGATTTATTTTAATTATCAGATATAATTAGGCTTCATGTGGAGGATTTGCATTTGCTGCCTCTAATGATAGCTTTTTATTTATTTTATTTTATTTTTATTACCTTTGCCTAACTTTTATATTACATCGTATATATATATATATATATATATATATATATATATGGTATATACGCTATCAGATTGGTTAGTGGAACAGACTTCCATCCCTTGTGGTGGAGGTTGATAGCCTAAATAAGTTTAAGGCTCAGCTGGACAGGTATTTGGAACGAACAGAGGGGTGAGGTGGAAGTGGGTTTTTTTTTTTTTTTTGGCTGATGCTGCATAAGCTTGCTTTCTTGCATCAAATGCCTCTACTAAGATAATTATATTATTCTTCTCTACATTAGTCTTTTTTTTTTTAACCCCTGATGAAATTTGTGGCTGCAAAGGACAATACTGCATATATACGGGATATTTCAATTAAAAGGCAGTGGGATCCATACGGTTAATTTTCGGTTTATGCTATATTGTCTGTACCTTTTTTTGTCATATTTGAGCCGAAATTTTTTAATTTGATGTTGAAATTGAACTAAGTATTCCCTTTTAGATTTTATAGTTTCTAAATTAAAATTTTGCCTAATCAACTGCTTTTCTCAATGGGAAAATTGTTCAGCATCTTTAGTTTAGTCTAAAAATGTCATCTCTGTACTTCTGAAATGAATGTAGACCTATTTTGTTTGAAGAAAACAGAAAAAATATATACATATTCAATGGTTGTATGTGATATTTGCACTTCAGTATGAGTGCGTTTGGCAATTTGTGTTGTGTCCTTGCAACACTATAACTATTATATTGTTACTTTTTTTTTACTTTTTCATATAAAATGGTTTATGCTATTTTCAGAAGTACAGCAGTGATACTTTTAGACTAAACCAAGGGTGGAGAACAACTTTCCCAATGAGAAAAAAACAGCTCATTATGAAAAATTTTAATTTAGAAATTGCAAAATCTATATGGTAATATTTAGTCCAATTTCAACATAAAATTTCAGCCCAAATACAACAAAAAAGTCTGGACAAAAATAGCCTAAAAGTAAGTGAGTTAGACCCAGGAGCCTTTTAACTGAAACATCCAGTATACATTCATCATAATCTCGTTAATGCAAACTCGGTTTATACAAAGTACTCGTTTATATGAGGCACATACCATTCCCCTGCAAAAGGATAGGCTTTTCTATGTAAAGATATTCGTTTATTACAAAATTCAGTTAATATGTATTACAAAGCTTGTTTTCACCCTGTGAGAAATAAATATTGTTATTTTGTATGTTTAATACAAATCTTGGCACAGCTGTTCAATTATTGCCTCTGGCACTGACTTGTTGGAAATTACTTTTGTGTAAACAAAACCAGTTTATGGTTTTGTTTACACAAAACCATAACTTACTTTTAGGCTACTTTTGCCCAGACCTTTTTTTGTTGTATTTGGGCTATAACGTAAGTGCACTCTGAAAAACATATTTTTGAAGGATGAGCTGTTAAATTAACAAAAGAATAAAAACAAGTTTTCTAAGTTGTTTACATACTCACTCCTTCACTCTCCACAGGATTAAGGTCAGTTGCAATTGTTACACCAGTTCAAAGTCTTTCTACGGCACACCCAGGGTCCAGAGCAGGATATCATCATTCTTCTCTTTCTTGGTGATTTCCTTCTCTCTCTCTCTCTCTCTCTCTCTCTCTCTTAGGGTAATTCAGAAATATATATATTTTTTCCTTTGGCTATTGCAGCATAAGCCTTGGGCTTCCTTGCACCATATGGCTAATAATAATAATCTATTTTTTCTACCATTTTATCTGAGCTGATGTTTTTTTGGAACTTGTTGTGCCTTTAAATTAAAGTTTGTTTATATTAAATCTCATCTAGTAGTGTTATGGCGACAAAATGTAAACGGATGAAATTAAGCCTAAAAATTATGGATTGAAGTAAAACAGACATTGCAAAGGAATACAACATCCCTTTACCCGCTTCTACAATACTGAAAAAAAATTGAAGTGCATGACACTGGAGCAGTGATAAAAAAACAGAAAATGAATTTGTGGTGCAAAACACAAGCAGCTTGAAACAAAACTTTTTGAGTAGTACCAACAAATGCGTGCATCTAATTTGCCAATATCATGTCTGATTTTGCAAAAAAAAAAAAAGGCAAATTATCTAGCTCGACAACATGCAATTGGCGACTTCAAATGCAGCAGTGGCTGGCTCAAAAGATTTAAAACCAGGAATAACCTGGTTTTGAGAAATGTTTATGGTGAGTCTGGATTAGTTGACGAAGAAAAAGGTTACAGCTGGTTGTGTTTTGTACAGTCCATTCTTGAAAAATACAAGTAAAAGGATATTTTTAATTTTGATGAGACAGGTTTATTTTATAATTTGCTGCCAAACAAAAGCATTTGCTGTTCTAGGAGTCTTTTCATGGTGGAAAATTAAGTAAACAGACTTGGTGTTCTGTTCTGGCAGTACAAAACTAAGCCCACTCGTGATTGGTAAGTTTTCCAAGCCAAGATGTTTTAAAGAAGTTAACCAACTTCTCTGTGATTATGAGGCCAAAAGAAGTGCTTGGCTTATGGTAAAAATTTTTCAGTCTTGGTTATCAGAAGTGTACAGAAGAATGGCTTCAGAAAAAAGGAAAAATTTTCCTGATTCTAGATGGTTGTACAGCAGCACATTCTGCCAAGATACTTAAGTTGACAAATATATGGCTGTTGTTTTTACCACCCAATACCACCAGTTTTATGCAGCCACTGGATCAAGTTATTGCTTGGGACAGTATTGTATCAAGCATAATAATCAACTACTTCAGAAAGAGTGGCTTTGGATAGAATATCATCAAAAACATGGTCCAGCAGACAAATGTAATAGCAACATTCAGGAATGGAGGAATTTGAGGGAGCATATGGATTTTGTTAGTGAATTTGAAGAGTTTGTGAAGGTGGATGATGAAATTGCTACCACAGCAACGGCAACACCAGAAGAGCTGCTGAGCACTAAGCAAAACAATATTTTTGTTACCAGCAACAGCAAAAGTGGAGCGCACACACATACCTAAAAAAGATGCCCAAAATACATTGAACATAAGAGAATTCGTTGGCCTGCAGTAATGTTGATAAAGAAACAACTATTGCATTTTGTTAATGTCTGTGCTGTAGTTAAAAATGCATATAGGGCAAAAACTGTGTGAACAATTCTTTCTTTAAATTAAATTAATTTATTAAAAAGTTAATGGTTTGTATGTCTCCTTTTATATTAAGATTGTAATTCTTTATACTGTGATACTAAAATATTATATATATCAAAATATGTACTGTACAATACTTTCATTTCTGCTAATTGCTTTTCTCTTAGTTTATCTTACAAATAAAATAAAATCTTGAAAAAATGTGTTATTCCTATTACTACAGTATATTGTTAGACAAGGCTTTTGGTTTTTATTTTTATTATTATTTATTAGATATATAGTATATACCAAAAAAAAAAAAAAAAAAAAGGTAAAGTTTTTACACTTTTGGGTGATCTTGTTATTACAAAACGTGAAAATTTAGATCTCTTGAATTTTGTTTTAACAAGATTCAACTGTACTATGTTGCAATAAAAATTTCATGATGTGTTGTGGCATTTCACACTGCTTCCCATCTCTGATACCTAAGGATGCATAGTAACATTACAAAATTAATTTCTACCCTTTGGCATTTCAATAACCAATATTTAAAATCAGTACACAAAATGCCTGTGGGCACCTTATTGCAATGGTGCCTAAAATTCTGACAATGGTGCCTAGTAATTTCTGGAGTTGCTGCATAAGCTTGCTTTCTTGCATCATATGCCTCTACTAATGCTAATGTTCTTCTTTCACACATGAAACATTTTGAAATTTGTGCCTTGTCTGATGACAATTTCTCATTATGGCAGAAATTAGTTGTCAGCAGCAATCTGCTACAGAGTGAATATTATTGGATGGAGTTTCAAACTCTATACAGGCAACCCCAGTATAACACGGTACTTCTACAACACGGTTTCATTCTAACACAATTGATAATTACAGCAATCCTCGCACAACACAGTACTTCTACAACAAGGCTTTGCTCTAACATGGTTTGAGAACTGCTGTAAATCTCGCATAACACAGTATTTTTGAGCTTTTGTGCTGGGAAAACCCTGCTATTACATATTATGTTATATGTAATTTTCAACATTTCCATTCCTTTTTGTGAATCCTGCTGTTGACTTGCTAGTCATTATCTTCAGTATCATGAAGATGATACTTTGAAAAGTATCATCTTCATGATATTTTTCAAAAGCACATTCTGGAAGTCACAATCATGAAAAAATAAAAACAATTTGCACTTTAAGGTTTATTGGTCTTTTCTGTTAGTGTAATCAATTATAAACAGGCAGTAAACTCGATCTTCTTGCACTTGCTACAGTACTGATAGCTGGAATTCACGTTATTATGGTGAAATGTGTTTCCCCTTCCATGAAATGTTCATTCATATAAGTGGCGCACTATGGCCATAGTTGCCGATGCGCCCAATAAATTCCGAAACAAACAAACAATCATTCATATAAAAAACAATAAATTTTCAAACTCATTACTCTGTATCTCACTTGTGCATATCGTTTTCTTTGTTATTAATTGCTTATCAATTTTACTGTTTTAAATTTTACAACCAAAAAAAAAAAAAAAAAAAAACGTCGGTG
Source organism: Mastigoproctus giganteus (assembly GCF_048544385.1). Lineage (NCBI taxonomy): Eukaryota > Metazoa > Arthropoda > Arachnida > Uropygi > Thelyphonidae > Mastigoproctus > Mastigoproctus giganteus. The sequence goes on from NC_143588.1 coordinate 116,940,708, forward strand.
AACAGAAATATCAATTAGCTAGTATGTACATATTACAGTATGTATTAATTAAGCTATGTACATAAGTGTAAATTTATTTTTATTTTGCTAACTGGAAAATATTCTTCTGATTTTCACCTATCATTTAACTTTGTTAAGTAAGGTAATAAAGTTAAATTTGTGCTTTAATCTAAGTGGGGGTCCACTGTATTTTGTTGAGAGATCCCTGGGTCAGGTTCTGTGCTATTGAACTTGTGCTTGTTTGAGACTATAAAAATTGGGGGCTTCAAAGCGTGCAGTTCATGACTTTTGAAGAGAGCAGAAGGTACATGAAATCTAGATGCTGCAGAAGAGATCGTGCTTAGCAGTGATAAAGAAGAAAATTAAATGAACATACATTATCTGACATATAAGTATCACAGTTTGTAAGGTAAGACGTTTGTTCAGTTATTATTGTTTAAGTTACTACTATTATTAAAATAAAGTTAAAATATTAAGTTATTATTACTATAAATATTAAGTTTCCGATAGTTATAAAAAAAACGGTGTATTTTTGTTAGCTTTTGGAATGTAAAAAAAAAAGCATATCATATACTTAGAGGGGCAGACCTAAACTATATAGAGGGGGTCCTCATAATCCAAGGATAACTGGTTCCAGAAAATTCCACTTAAAATGAGGCCCAAATTTTCGTAATGTGTAATATGCAGGTATACTTGTGTGTACACCAATGCTAGGAGTTTAATAAATAAATTTGATGAATTTGAGGTATTGCTCAAAACATCAAAGGCAGATATTGTTGGGATATCAGAGACGTGGTGTCACACAGATATAAGGGATGCAGAACTGCAATTTGGGGAGTACAATGTCTACAGAAAGGATAGACAGGATAGGAAGGGGGGAGGGGTTATGCTATTAGTTAAGAAACACATAAAAACCAAGGAAGTGAAGCCAGTCGACATCACTGGACAGTGCCGTGTTGAGTCAGTTTGGTGTGACATAAGCATTGGGAGATCAAAATTGAGAGTAGGAGTGTGCTATAGGCCTAATGACTCTGATGAGTATAATAAGGAACTGTACAGGGAAATAGAGTGGGCCAGTAAATCAGAGAGTCTTATAATGGGAGATTTTAATTTCCCAGATATTGACTGGAATTTGGGGGCTGGTTACTCACGCACTAGCAGGGCTTTTGTGGATTTATTGGATGATTGTTTTCTACATCAGCATGTTCGGGAGGCAACTAGAGGGAGTAATACTCTTGATTTGATTATCAGCAGTGATTCTTCATGCATTAAGAATCTGCAGATAAATGAACCACTAGGTGGCAGTGATCACAGTGTGCTGAAGTGGGATTTACTCAAAGAGGTAACTACCATTAGGGGTAAAGGGAAGGGTTATTGCTTCCGTAAAGACGACTACGATGGACTGAGACAGTATTTAAATTCTATACAGTGGGACCAACTGATGATGTTACCAACAGCAAATTCAAAATGGGAAGCATTCAAAGAACTTATCTTGGAAGCTACTAGGCTTTACATACCAACTAAGAAATATTGTTCAAGGTTTAGGCCAAAATGGATGTCAGATGAACTAATGAGGCATATGGCAGAGAAGAAAAATGCATGGGATACTTACAAATTAACACATGACACAGAAGCCTATGATAGATACAAGTTGATATGCAACCAAGTTACAAAGGAGGTTAGGCAGGCAAAGGCAGATTACGAGAAATCCTTGGCAAGGGATGCAAAGAAAAACAGCAAAGAGTTCTTTACTTATATAAACTCTAGAAGGAAGGGGATGAATCAGATTGGTCCAATTGATACTGATGGGTCAACTGTTGATGATCCTGCTCAGGTAGCTAACAAACTAAATGAATATTTTGCATCGACATTCACACATGAGGAGTTATTCAGCAAGGGGAATGCCAGAGGTGTATTCAACTCTAGCAGTAAGCTACAGAATCTTGAAATAACTGGGAGTAAAGTGGAGGAGGAAACTGTTGAAGATAAACACAAGAAAGGCACCCGGGGTGGATGGGATCTATCCAGTTATATTAAAGGAGGCAGCAAAGGAAGTAAGCAAACCCGTAGCCATAATTATGAGAGCTTCCTTGGACTCAGGGGAGGTACCCATAGACTGGAAATGTGCAAATGTGACCCCAATTCACAAAGGAGGATCAAAGGCTGACACAAGTAATTATAGACCTGTGAGCTTAACTTCTGTTCCAGGAAAATTAATGGAGGCACTGGTTAAAGAAGCATTGCAGGATCATTTAGACAAGACTTCAGTTATAGCTCAGACACAGCATGGTTTTGTTAAGGGGAAGTCTTGCCTGACCAACTTGATTGGATACTATGATGCAGTCACAAAAGAACTGGATGCAGGGAATAACTTTGATATTATATACTTGGATCTTAGAAAGGCTTTTGATACTGTTGCACATGGAAGACTGCTACACAAATTGGAGCAGTGTGACATTGGAGGCAAATTGCTGCTATGGATAAAGGGGTGGTTGAGGGGGAGAAGACAGAGAGTGGTAATCAATGGACACTGCTCATCATGGACTAATGTTATTAGTGGAGTCCCTCAGGGCTCAGTGTTGGGTCCATTATTGTTTTCTATATTTATAAATGATATTGATGATGGTATATCAAGCTTAATGTCCAAGTTTGCAGACGATACAAAGCTTGGCAGGGTTGTCAAGGACACTACTGACACTATGCTGCTGCAACAGGATCTGGAAAGGTTGAGCAGATGGGCTGAGAGGTGGCAAATGAAGTTTAACATTGATAAATGTAAAGTACTACACATGGGAAACAGCAACCCCAGAGCAACGTATCAACTCTGTGGTACTACACTGACAGTGGTAGAGAATGAAAGGGACTTGGGGGTGGTTGTGCAGGCAGATATGAAGTTCTCTGAGCAGTGCAGACGGGCTGCAAGATTAGCTCATGGAGTATTGTCAATGATATACAGGAATTTTTCCAGCAGGGATAAGGAGGTGATTATTCCTTTGTATAAGGCAATGGTCAGGCCACACCTAGAGTACTGTATACAGGTCTGGAGGCCTCATTTCAAGAAGGATGTAGAGCTGCTGGAACGAGTACAGAGAAGGGCAACAAAATTAGCGAATGGAACAAAGGGGTGCTCTTACGAAGAAAGGCTTAAGTTTTGCAAATTACAGTGTCTGGAGACTAGGCACCAGCGAGGTGATCTGATAGAGGTGTATAAAGCCTTGAATGGTTTAAGCATGCTCAATGCTGATGGGATTCTTCCTCTAGCTCAGAAAAATCACCTGAGAGGGCATAAATTCAAATTGAGGAAAGACAGATGTAGGATAGATGTGCGGAAATTTGCCTTTAGCCAGCGGGTGGTTGGCTGGGGGAACAGACTTCCATCCCTTGTGGTGGAGGTTGATAGCCTAAATAAGTTTAAGGCTCAGCTGGACAGGTATTTTGAATGAACAGAGGGGTGAAGTGGAAGTGGGTTTTTTTTTTTTTTTTTTTTTTGGCTGATGCTGCATAAGCTTGCTTTCTTGCATCAAATGCCTCTACTAATGCTAATGCTAAATGCACTTGTACAGGTAAAAAACGCATTGAAGGAACTGAAATTTGAGACAATTATTTTATTAGATATTTTTTATTATAATATGTTGAACAATGTAAAGTTTATTGAAGTTACACTCTTTTTCAGTTTTACAAATGAATTCAGAATTGTTTGGGGTTTTTTTGCTGTATTTTTGATGTTTGTTTTGTTTGTTATTTGGTTTTTAGGAGCATTAGCAACTAAAGGCATATTGGTCCAGGGATATGCGGTGGTCATTCCCTGACCTTTCTGCGTCCTCTGTATTTGGTGGTCACTGGCTCGAACTCCGGTCTAATCAAGAACCGTGTGCTACGCACTGCTGCTCCTGCCCACCTGGCTACAGAGGCACCATTTTTGATGTGAAAACATCTTTGGTGGTACATACTAAATTTTTGGACTGAAGTAAAACTAATTGGTGACAAAATTGCGAGACGGAAAAACTTACATCACTCCCAACTAGTTTCTGATATTGAACTGGCTTATCTGCTTTGGCTACGCCTCGCTTCTCCTACATCAGTCACTAATGTTGATTTAGTAGAGTAAGTAGTGGGCATGAGCATAACATGTTATGTTGTTCATAACTTCGGTTCTAAAATGAAATGCAGAGTTCCTGTTTAAACAACAATACAAATTGCTCCCGTAGTGAAATACAGTTGAGCTCTTTATAGTGACCCTCATTTTAACATCCCACATGTTATAACGTCCTGTATGGTTGGTCCGGCCAATTTCTCATTAACCTAATGCTATTTTATGAACAATCGATATAACGCCCTTCAGATATAACAATCATTTTCTAATTCCACTGGGAGGGTCGTTATATAGAGCTTTGACTGTAATTGTATTGTTGATGTCACAATCAAGTTCATATCAATTTGATTGTGAAGTCATACTATTCTACAAATGGATTTCGCTAAGTGATAAGCTCTCAATAAGTTTCCTATTGAACACGTATTGAAACTTCAAATTGATGAAATTGTTGAATAAAAAATAAATGTTCGAATTCCTTTCATTCCTAAAACCCTTTAATCCAAACCAAGGATGTTTTCACATAAAATAAAACATCTTTCATGCGTACAAGGTACACATGCTGTTTTTTTTTTTGTTTGTTTTTTTTTTTTCAGATAGAATTGTGTTGTCGTATTTAGTTATGTCTTTAACTTTGCACTTAACTTTTGCTGCACAATCATGAAGAGGGTCATTCTCACAAAAATATTCAAATGTTTGGTCAATTTTTCTCAATGGCTTCTTTAATTTTCAAATCTTTTTTCTTTGGTTATTCCATTGCATCATTTTTGGCTTCCTCTTCTTCTTCTGTGGGTAGTTGGTCTAATTCTGCTAGCTCCTCATTTGCAAGTGGTTTTGCACTTGATTCACGCAACTGTGCACTACTGAATCCCCATCATCAGCTTCATGGAACCCTGCTTCTTTTGCAAGACATACAATTCCATTTTGTAACCCAGCACACTGCATTTTTCATATTCACAAACAGCATCAGTGTATAACTTTTTCCACAAGCTATTCATTAATCTATTCAATTTCTTTCAAAGCTTCTCCAATCATTTTTATACTGCACAGAATATTAAAACTTTTCCAAAAATCCTCCTTGTTATTTTCATTGCATTCTTCATATCACAACCTCGTAATTGTGGGGACTTGGATGATGAATACTCACAAATCCAGAAACCTCCTATATCATTATGGCCGTTCTAAAAAATTTAACTGTTGTCTTTGAATGTTTGTTGGCTTTGTGAAGTTGACTTTACATTTATTTGTTAATTTTCATAAGAGTTGCCAAGACTCAATTTACTGCATTAGCATTAGTAGAGGCATATGATGCAGAAAACGCAATCTTATGTAGCATCAGCCAAAAAAAAAAAAAAAAAAAAAACCATTTCACACATCCATTCCCTCTAAATGTTTGTCCAGTTCCCCCTTGAATTTATTTAAGCTATCAACTTCCACAATGACAGGTGGACTTTTGTTCCAGCAATCAACAACCCGCTGGCTAAAGGTAAATCTCTGCACATCTATTCTATAACTGTCTTTCCTCAATTTGAATTTATGCCCTCTCAGGTTTGTAATCTGAGCAAGAAGAAGAATCCCATCAGAACTGAGCCTACTCAACCTGAAGGGTTGCTCTTACGAAGAAAGAGCTTGTTTTGCAGATTACAGTGTCTGGAGACTAGGCACCTGCGAGGTGATCTGATTGAGGTGTATAAAGCACTGAATGGTTTGAGCATGCTCAATGCTGATAGAATTCTTCCTCTTGCTCAGACCTGAGAGGGCATAAATTCAAATTGGGGAAACACAGTTGTAGGATAGATCTGCAGAAGTTTGCCTTTAGCCAGCGGGTAGTTGATTGGTGGAACAGACTTCCATCTTTTGTTGTAGAAGTTGATAGCCTAAATAAATTTAAGGCTGAGATGGACAGGTATTTGGAACGAATGGAGGGGCGAAATGGGAGCAATTTTTTTTTTTTTTTTTGCTGATGCTGCATAAGTTTGCTTTCTTGCATCGTATGCCTCTACTAATGCTAACCCATTCAACGGCCTCCGCAGCCGAGTGGGCAGGAGCGGGAGTGCAGTAGCACATGCTCTTTGAGTAGACCGGGGTTCAAGCCCCTGACTGCTGAATACGGTCGATCTGCCAACCCGCACTGAACCAGCGTGGCAGATTATGGTCCATTTCCCTCAGCATGAATTGTTGAGGAGGCTTCCATCCTGCAGTGGGTTGATAATGGCTGCACTTTACTTTACTTCAAGGCCTTATACACCTCAATCAGATCACCTCGCAGATGCCTAGTCTCCAGATGCTGCAATTTGCAAAACTAAAGCCTTTCTTGGTAATACCCCCCCTTTGTTCCCCTCTCCAATCTTGTTGCCCTTCTCTGCATTCACTCAAGCAACTCTACATGATTTCTATAATGATGCCTCCAGACATGTACACAGTACTCAAGGCATGGCCTGACCATTGCCTCATACAGAGGGATAATCACCTCCTTTTCCCTACTAGCAAAATTCCTGTATATCATTGACAATACCGCATTACCTGCTATGGCAGCCTGTCTACACTGTTCAGAAAACTTCATATCTGACAGCACAATTACTCCTAGTCTTTTTCATTTTCTACCACCCTAAGTGTAGTACCACACAGTTGGTATGTTACTATGTGGTTACTTCTACCCATATGCAGTACTTTGCATTTGTCAATGTTAAACTTCAGTTGCCACTTCTCAGCCCATCTGTCCAACTTTTCTAGATCCTGCTGCAGTAGTACACTGCCATTATTGTCATTAATAAACCTGTCAGCCTTTATATCATCTGCAAACTTCGACTGCACATGCCTATACGCTCCATAAGCTTTCTGACTTAGTTACATGTCAATGCAACCAAGGGCACAAGCCGTATAGTGTCCTAACTGACTTCATAGTCGGTATGGCCTAGTCCCTAAGCACGACAAACCCCACATAGTGACGAGAAGTAACGTTTGGCAATGATTAAGAAATTCTATAAATCTATAAAAGCTACTTTCCTGGCAATTCTTCCTCAAACCAACAGCTACAAACGTATCACCCAAAACGATAACTTCATATACAACTTACCAAACAGAAGTAGTAATGTGTTGCTTAAGTTCTGATGAGCTGTTGACATAAAAAATAGGAATGGGAAAAGAAAAAACAGAACTTCTTATCACACTAAAACCTGAACAAAATCAACTTCACAAGTGAAAATTGTATCTTTTATCAGCGCCCTCTCGCTTCGTTGAATTATTATGAAAGATGATTTAGGAAATCCTTTTATGTAGAATGAACGAAGATCTATAAATGTACGAATAAATAAATTTTTCATTTACATCCTGGATAACACATATGTGTGTGAAAGTTCACAAATTAAGTAGTCTTCGGTATATTTAATCGAGCTCTACAAACTGGAATAGGTTACGTGGGAAGACGTGTACGCGTATACTGACTACGCAATCATAAAATGAAGAAATCGAAAAGTACCGGCACAAAAAGTCTTTACCGCCCCCGGGTGGGCTCGAACCACCAACCTTTCGGTTAACAGCCGAACGCGCTAGCCGATTGCGCCACGGAGGCACAGCGTTTGCAGTCTTTGAATACATAATTTATATTAGAGCTTCTTTTTTGGCTCAATTCTATGTTCCAAAAACTTGACCACTAATTTATGAAGTCTATATTTTATTGTTTTTACTTCGCAAATCCAGATTATAAGCATATATCTTTGGACAACAAGCCCTCTTTATTCCATAGTTAAAAATAATTTAAAAAATAATAAATGTAATTTATTATCCAGTCAGATTATTTTGAAATAATCATAATAAAACGGAGCGCATGCCTACATGTCAAGATTGGCAATCCACGCATCTTTTGCAAGTCGCCCATGACAAAAAAAACAGGAGTGTTAAACCCTTATTTCTTATTCCACAGCAAAATATTAAATTTCCATTACTCGTATGGTGTATGAGCCACTCCTACTTTTTTTTTTTTTTCTTTCATTTCTCTGAATTTCGGAGTGAAACATGCACTAAGCACTTCTGTAAGAAACTGGTTTCCCAAACAAAATAAGTGAAATTAATAAATTTGGGAAAAAAATTTATAAGAAATTAAAAATTATATCTATACAACAAGGAAACTAATAAAAATAATAATAAGGCGGGGGGTGGAAAAACACGAAATGAGTAAAATTGACCAATCAATTGGGATATACTGTAAATGTGAAAAAACTTTTTCGAAAATAAAAGTAAAAGATGCAACAGGAAACAAGATGAACGACCATAACCTCCAAAATAATTGTTTGGACCATAACCTCCTAAATAAATAATAGACAGTTGTAGATATTAGTTTAGGATATACTTAAATAAAAATATATATATATTAATAACTCCACGTGGTATAAGAGTGGTTAATTATACACATTAATAATTCTTAACTCCTAAATATGGGCTTGGCACACCCAGGGTCCTTAGCTGGATATCATCATTCTTCTCTTTCTTGGTGATTCCCTTCTACTTCTCTCTCTCTCTCAGGGTAATTCAGAAATTTTTTTTTTTTTTTTTTTTTTTTTTGGCTGGTGCACTATAAGCCTCAGGCTTCCTTTCACCATATGGCTAATAATAATGATAATAATAATAAAAAAATAAATTACGAATTGCCCCGACAAGCATTTTGTCAAATATTGACGCTCTGGTGAAACTGTGTCTTTTATTTATTTATTTTTATCTTTAATTATTTATTACTGTTATCTTTAAAGTAATGGATTAATCCAATAATCTCCAGTTCTTTAACCAAAAATTCAAATTATCAAATCTCAAAATTTTAAATCCTGAAATTTATTTTGAGTACCAAATAATGTCAAATAATTATTATTCCAAAGTAGTTATAATATCTTATTCCAGCGTTTATTCATTATTCAAATAATGCCTACGCCCTGGTGCGTTCTCTGCTCCAGCCTTCCTATTATTAAATTAATTAAAAAAAAATAATAAATAAAAATATGAAATATATAAGAATACAAGGTCATAACTACACTAGCAGGACCATATATTGTATTTTATTATTATAAAATTGTAACATATTTTAAAATAACATTTTTATATTTTATTATATAAAAATTTATTATTATATTTTATTTTTTGCATGAAAGGCATTAATACGTGAGTTAATAATGTTGCCAAGGCAACCAGTCAGCCCCCCCCCCCAATCTCTTTCGTTCCAAAATGTAGTTACTACAGCAACTGTCTATTAATAATTGACATATTCAAATCATAAAAATATCCCGAATCTGTTCAAAACACACAAAACAGAGTCTGTGTGAATCAACTTTTTCTAAGTGCAAGTTGTGTGTTTCCTGCTACGCAAATTAATCTCTTTCAGACACATTACATCCGCCATAAGGCTATACTTTCCTTAGTATTAGAATCAAGGAGACACCCAGTGATTCCTGGTCAATACCAAGTCTGTAGCATAACTGAATGTTGTTTCTGCATCAGGGAATCACATTAAAAATGGAGATCGGTTTGACAAAGAAGGGGAACGGATATGGATAGAACTCTAAAAGGGGAGCGAATGAATATTTTATTAGTTGGGGATTTAAGTACAAATATATAAAGGCCTTATGAGCTAACTGTCTTATTCAGTAATTTCAGTAGATTGATAAAACTTTGCTACAAAAGTAAAGGCAAATAAAAGAATGCGAAGAGAAAGTTAAGTCACCAGTCTCGCCCACATCCTGGTTCCTGTCACAGATAATGTTATCAGCGGTACCAGACGGTGGATGGCGCAGTGGTAAGTGAGAAAGGAAATCGAGTTTACGGTTACAGCATTTACGCAAGGGCGCAGCTGTATGTTGGCTTGCAAGCCAACAGGATGAAGGCCGAGGCCCAGCAAGTGCGTAGGTGCGTGCACCAAGACCTGGAAAGGTCCCACTAGAGGGCTGTTGACTTTGTCTCGAGGTCATAATCCTCATTGGACGGCAAGAGTCACCCCAGGAATTTAGTGTCCAATCCGGAAACTCCCTTATGTTTGTGAGGTGATGTAAAAAGGGAAGACGAGGAGCAAGAGGAGGTGTGGAAGAAGCCAGGTCGTTAATGTAGACCAAGTGAGCGTCTCATCCCCCCCTACCCGTAGTGCGGTCGCCACGTCCACGGTGGACACGAGTCCTCAAAATTTCGCCTGCATCAGTATTCTCCCGAGTTCTCCTTAGAAGCTACTGACGTTGAGGCACACAGAAGTCCGTGAAATTGATCGGTAAGTGCTCCTTCTGCAAATAGTTTGCTTATTTAGACATCCCGGACTCGTGACACCGCCCCACACATACACACATACCCACTCCACACGGAACAGTACACCCCTTTTAGGTAGACAGCTCCCGAACCAAATTCCAACAATGTCAGGGTTAAAGAATCATGTAATGTCGTGAATCATTAAAAGGGCGTAATATTGATCATTGAATCAACTAAGTACAAGCTAATAAGATATTGCACCACTACTCAGTTGTCTAAGGGCCCACTCTAAAGAGGTAATTGTAAGGTGTTGGCCAATAACTCTGTTGTCTTGACTATTGCCCATAACCACCATATGTGGAATAGTTGTATTGTTAATAATCCTGTTGTTCATTAAAATGTTTATCTATTAGTCCATAAATGTGTCCATGGTCCTTTTATTTACTTGGGGGCATAAACTGAACTAAGAGACATATATAAATAGATAGGTGAACATCTAGATATAGAGAGAAATCTAGTTAGAGCAAGAAGTCTCTAGATAAAACACAACCGACAACAAGCATAAAGGTGGAAATAAATCAGTTAAGTAATATTTTAATACGGGTTATTGCGGCTCTAGGTTGAAAAGGAAGACCCAACCTGGAAAACCTAGGGTATCGCACAACGCACTCTAAAGGTCTGACCCTGCAAGTGAAAACAAACCCTTTTCACGATGGGGGGCGGATTCGTCCTAGACTCTTCTTTGAGTTGAAAACCACTAGTCCCCAGTTGGAGGTTTAATCGCCAAGTGAGCATTAGCTAAAGATTCCATTTAATGATGTTATTATAAGGCCAGGGGATTAGACCTCACAACAGTATTGGTTGCCGTGTCCAGGATTATCTTAATTATAACAAATAGAACAAGATTGGTTTCCGTGTCTAGGATTATCTTAACTATAACAAACAGGCCAGTTCGACTATAACATTCTAATCTCCCCTAACTCATTATTATTGTCAATTGACGTCTATTATAGTAAACAAAAAAAAAAAACGATATACTTGTATATATATATCTTATATAAGTGAAAGTGTTGTCAATAGTGTTGAGAACTTGTTCGGTATGAAATGATGGGAGTGATAATATGTTTAATAAAATGTTATAGTTTCAGAATGAGGAGCTCTTCGACAACAGAAAGGTAAGACAAAAAAAAAATTGTGTTTTGGTAGCAATTATTTCTAATTTCAGTTGAATTGAATGTCAAGTGTGTTTATGTGGGAAGGTAGCGTACATTCCTTAACGTATTATGGAGAATAACATGGAACAGAATGGGCAGGATCAACTCAGAGCTACCGCACCCCTATTACAACCCACAATTGCTGGATTTTCTAACCTAGTACCTGTGTTATCAGGCTCGCCAGAAGATTCAATTTCCCCTAGCCATTTATTTGCTAGTTTAGAGGAAATAGGTGGTCTAGCTGGGTGGAACGACTTAGTTAAAATTATAGTGGCAAAAAGTCGCCTGAAGGGACCAGCATTTGATTTCCCATGTGAATCAACGGATCTGAAAAGAGAAGTAGACTTTGAGCAATTTAAACAAGCTTTCATAACTCGATTCGAGAAAACTGAATCGTTGATAGTGCAGTTGCAGAAGTTTAATTCTACCAAACAGGAGAATGGAGAGAGTGTGGTTCAGTTTGCTACCAGGTTGAAAAACCTGTGCCGTCATGCTTTTAAGACTAGAGGAGATAACGAAGCAGCAAGAGAATTAAGAGATCAGACGTTATTCTCTCAATTCTTAGCTGGGCTGCAAAGTAAAATTAAGAGATTAGTGTTATCCCAGAATCCTCCTGATTTTGAAACAGCTTTTGCTTGCGCCAAGTTGGAGGAGGAAAATGAAAGTTTAATGAAGAAACAGTCTCATGTTGGTGTTTTAGAAGTGATGGAAAGAAAATCTAAGGGTGGTAAGGAGCCGAATAAGAGTCCTAGAAGTTTGGAGGAGCCGGGCAAGAAAGAGGCTCAATCAGACCTAGGTATAGGGAAGTTAGAAAAACAAATAGCAGCGTTGAGCACTGCAGTAGAGAATCAAATGGTAGATTGGCGACATAGAGTGGAGCACTCACAACCAGTTGGTTCTCCCTCGGCTGTGAATCAACCTCTGACAAGGGAACCTTTAATTCTCTTGCCCAATGAGGACACTCTAACTCTACAGCCAGAAAGATCAGAGAGGCGGTATGTGAATTATGTACCTTTTGATAACCGGTACACTTCACAAGGACTGTCGTCTAACATCCCTCGCTACAGGTATGGCAATCAGAGGCCATTATCTTATTGTAGTTCGGATGCACAAGGTTTTCAACCACGGTTTTCTCCAAGAGGAAGGAGGGTGCATTTTGATATGGCACCACGCCCACAAAGGGAACAGTATTTTCCTCCAAATCGAACCTATCGTTCACAGATGGGCTTCTATCAACGAATGCCCAGGAATGTGGCTGTGCAACCTACTCAGAGATGGTCTGGTGTGGGTAATATTCGAGCGAATTTTCAGTCAAACCAACAAACACGAGGAGGAAGGTGTGCTACCTACCCTAAAGAGAGATGGTCCCCTAGACAACTTACTCCGGTACAGAATGGTTTACAGTCTTATGCGTCTGTTAGCTATAATGATCCAAGCGGTAAACGGAAAGGAGCAAATAGAGTTTATCCTTCTAACATAAATGGTGAATATAAGGGTAGCAGGTCCCAAACAGTCAATAACGTAACCGTAAATGAAACAGGGGGATTTTCAAATAAGTGTGAGGGTTCTGAGCATAATGATTCTTGACTAATTAAGAGAGGTAGGTTAGGCGCGCGGTCAAAAAGGGTTAAATTTGAGTGCGGGAGCGTATCAAAATTAGATGATAATATTTTGCCTATCATTAAAGGCCTAGTTCAGGGTATTCCAACCTTATTTCTGGTAGATTCAGGTGCATCGGTCTCATTGCTCTCCCCTGAGATATTTTCTAAAATACCTCATAACGACCAATTGCCAAATAATCCAATATCAGAGACGGTTTATTCTGTTACGGGTCATGAACTTCCAGTGCAGAACAAAGTGACTTTATGCATTTCCTTAGATGGTATGGAATTCATTGAAGATATCCTTGTCTCAGAAAGTAAACTGAGTGATAAATATCAGATGGTTTTGGGAGCTGATTTGCTGCGGAAGCACGACTTTGTAATACATATGGGGACAGGTATGATTAAGTCTGTGCCAAGGCGTGTCTGTATGCGTGAAGAAGGTGTTAGGGAAAAAATAATGAAGTCCTATGAACCTACCCCAGGTAGAACTGTTACACAGGAAATAATTCCACCTCTAACGGAACGTATTCTAATGCTACAGTGCGACGATCAGTTAAAAAACGAATGTGAAGTGGTTATAGAACCTAACCCTAAATTTAAGAATGACTCTTTGGCAATAAAATGTGTTCTTTCATGTCTCAATGACAAAAGACAGGCCCATGCTGTCATAGCTAATTTATCTACAGAACCAGTACGCCTGCAAAAGAACTCTAAAGTAGTTCAGGTTCACGCCATAAGTGACCAGCAGTTTAAGTTAGCTTCTGAATCTTCAGGAGGAATGGATGAAGACGTTATTACTATGGACGATTTTGAATTAGATCATTTGAAGATGCACGAGAAAGAACAACTGCAAGAGTTGCTATCAAGATATTTGAATGTCTTTGCAAAAGCACCACATCAGTTGAGTGGTTCAGATGTTCTCAAACACAGAATTAAACTCACAGATGATAGACCTATCAAATTAAAACAATATCGTGTTCCACATGTTTTCAGACCTGAAATCGACCGCCAAATACAAGAATTGTTAGATGCTGGAATTATTGAATATAGCAAGTCACCGTTTGCGGCGCCATTAGTGCCAGTTCGGAAGAAAGATGGCAGCTTACGCATCTGCATTGACTTTAGGAAATTAAATAGTATTACTGTACCAGATGCTTATCCAGTGCCAAATATGGAAGATACTCTTAGTATGATCGGGAAGGCTAAACTATTTTCGAAAATGGATCTTGCGTATGGTTACCATCAGCTATTTGTACATGAAGCTGATCGTTTCAAGACAGGCTTCATCTGTCATGCCGGGTTATTTAATTACCGACGCCTGCCTTTTGGGCTTCGAAATGCGCCTGCAACGTTTAACCGTGGCCTTCAATTCGCTTTAAGAGGTCTCCAATCTGAAGCCATCTTCATCTATCTGGACGACATCATTTTGTGCTCAGAATCGTTCTCTGACCACCTCCGCAAACTTGAATTAGTGTTTGCAAGATTGAGACAATATAATCTGAAATTAAAGCCTAGTAAATGTGAATTTCTGAGAACTGAGATTGATTTCTTGGGACATGTCGTTAGTGCCGAAGGAGTGAAACCCGACCCCAGAAATGTGAAAGCTGTAAGGGAGTGTAAACCCCCAAAAACCGTGAAACAAGTTCGTGGATTTTTAGGAATGTGTAACTTCTATCGCAAATTCATCCCAGACTTTGCTAGTATTTGTCTTCCTTTGACAAAACTGACAAAAAAATCAGTGCAGTTTGTATGGGACGAAGCTGCAAATAAAGCTTTTGAGAAGTTAAAAGAACTGTTGACTTCCGAACCAGTTCTTATATATCCTGATTTTGAGAAGGAATTTTATTTAACTACAGCTGCCAGTGAAAAAGCGATCTCTGGAATTTTGGAACAATGTGGACAAACTGGTGTTCGCCAACCAATAGCGTATGTGAGTAGGCAACTAAGGGCGGCCGAGCTAAATTACAGTGTTACAGAAAAAGAAGCATTAGCAATTGTCTTTTCCATCAAACAGTTCCATCCCTTCATATATGGACGACAAATGGTTATAGTAACAGACCACAGACCCCTGCAATACTTACTTCATCTGAAGAATCCAAATGCACGTCTTACACGTTGGAATCTTATGTTGATGGGGTACGATTTTACAGTTCAGTATCGCCCGGGAAAGAAAAATCAGAACGCAGACTATCTGTCTAGACCAGTTAGTGCACTGGACACACAGATGCCAATTGACTTGAATCAGCCAAGTCAAGATGGGAGCAATAGTGACGGTAGCGATCCACAAGAGATCACTCGTAAATTGCAACGAGAAGATCCAAAACTAAAACCAATTTTGGAACAATTAGAAGGAAAGGCAGAACCTCTTTCCCCCAAATTAGCAAACCAATACTTTCTAAGAGATGGACTATTGTATCACTATTCCCTACCAACAGATAAGTCAACTAGGGGTGAACCTTTGGAACAACTAGTAGTACCAAGTAAATTAAGAGGTGAGATATTAAAAGCTTGCCATGATGCACACTGTTCAGGACATATGGCTCTCACCAAGACTCTTCAGAGAATCAGGCAGGACTATATATGGGACAACATGTACTCCGACACAAAGAATTATGTTAGTTCTTGTCCAAGTTGTATGGAAAGACGAGGTTTTAAACCTAAAGCCAAAGCGAATTTGGTTAGAGCTGAAGCGGAAGCAAAACCTTTTTATAAAATCGCCGTCGATGTGTTAGGACCGTTACCAACTTCAGAAGAAGGTTACAAGTATATCTTAATGGTAGTGGATCACTTTACACGGTATGTGGAGGCATATCCTATGCGTACTCAAACAGCTCAGCAGGTCGCAGAAACCCTCATCGATGGAGTAATAAGTCGTCATGGGATACCATCCATAGTACTCTCAGATCGAGGCAGTAATTTTGTATCACAGTTAATGCAAGAAGTGTAAGCAAAACTTGGAGTTAGAGCAGTACGAACGAGTGGATATCATCCCTCAAGTAATGGAAGATGTGAAAGGATAAATCAGACATTACAGAACATCTTGTCACACATGGTTGCCTCTGCTCAACATGAATGGCCTAAATTTTTGCAGATTGCTTTGTTAGCCTATCGCTCTGCATTTCACAGCGCTACAGGGGAAACTCCTAGTTTTCTACTGTACGGACGTGATATTGTATTGCCACAGCACATCTGGAAATCTGATGTTCAGCCAACATATTCGTCATTGGAGAATTATAGTGAAGCATTATGTGCACGACTGAAGAGAACTTATGAGATTGTCAAAGAAAACTTAGAAGAAGCCGATGAAGAACAAGAAGCCTATAGACGTCGGAAAGCAATTGACAAGAAAATACGAGTTGGCAGTGTAGTCTATTTGTATGTGCCTAGAGTGAAAAGAGGTTTTACACGTAAGCTGGCTCGACAAAATGTGGGACCATATCGAGTTATTAGTCAGACATCTCCTGTAAATTATGAAATTCAAAATTTAACCAAACCAAAAGACAGACAACTTGTACATGTAGATAGACTTACAAAGATTACTGAAAGGAAACCCTTTTTGGAAGTGAAAACTAGAATAGAGGAGCAAACCGCTCCAAAGCATGTGGAGGTACACCCTAAGGCAACCTCAGTTGAAATAGAGGAAGGAGAGGAGAGCGATCAAGAAATTTGGTGGGATGCTCTCCCTGGTCAGCTGGGTAGGACATATCGGCAGATAAGACCGGTATCCAGACCAACAGATGAGTCAAACAGGACAATTAAGCGATCACTATCGTCGGAGGAAGTTCAACAAGCATCACGAAGTGACCCACAAGAGTATCCTGACTCTAGAATGTGGTTGGATCGACCAACACATCACTATCACTTAAGAAGTAGAGACCGCCAATTAGAACGAACCTCAGAAGAAGCAGATGTCAAGAGTCCTGTTGAAAGGCGTAAGCCAACTGTCATTTTTTTAAGCCAAGAAAAGGAAATTCCAACAGATGGCGAGGCATCACTATCCACAGGTGAAACAACGCATGAGTTCGAGATATCTGCAACGGAGGAAGACGATGTAACAGATGACGTTGAGACAGATAATGATGTTGAAGGAAGAAGACTATCCACAACGGAAGAAGTTTCAGATGTTGAGGGTACGGAGGAGCGGTCATCGCAAGATGCTTTAGAATGGTTTAAAGAAACCGTTGGAAGACGGAAAAGTTAAAAAAATAAATAAATAAATAAATAAATAAAAAAAGAAATAATAATAATAATAAAGAAAAAAAAAAAAAAAATATATATATATATATATATATAACAAAATGAAAAAGTACATCATCTCCTGAGGAAGATATTGATGGAACAGGTGAGGAGCATCTACATCCTCCAACTTGCATGTTTTCTAAAGGCTTTGATAAGTGGCTCGCAGGTAAATAAACAGAATACATATATACTCATAGTTTGTGTGCATATGATTACTTCGTATTCATTCATCTCATTCAACTCTGTACCAGTTGGTTTTACCTTGTAGGTTTCCTCCCGTGAAATAAGGCTATACTGAAAAGGCAAGACTGATAGAATCATGAATATCATGAGTCCATGGTTTGAATCTTTAATATCACGAAATGTATGGATGATAGGATGTTTATTAATGATAATAGTAAAGGAAGCTGAGGCTTATGAGATAGAAAAATGTACCATAGTAAATGGCAGTTATCGCTGCGCATTTGTAAAACCAAGTGAAGTGAAACTCGATTTAATAGTAGAAGGCGGATGTGTTAAAAATAGATGCAGAAATTGTTTAAAACAGTGGGTAACCAGAATACTGTATTCCAATGGATCATTGGGTAGTCCTCAACACTTTATTATGAATCAAGTGATGCGTAGAAATGGTACTTCTCAGGTCTATCGATGCCAAAGGGAAGGAAGACCTTGTCACTGCTCACGTCAGAAGTGTAATGGGTCGATGGAATTTTGTTTTCAGATGGAATGTAACCAACAGTCAGATTGCATTTGTGACATAGAATCAGCCGAAACAAGCTGGTTAGCATTAACGGATGGAGGAATTTCTATAAATCCAACGCTTATCTCTTTTAAACGCTGCACTGTGCTGCGACCTTCTTCGAGGTCACATCGACAGTTATTAGCTGAGGAGATGGCTAAGTTTGAGGAGCAGGGAATTAAAGTGCTGTTTACGGATTCAGTATTTACATTAGATAGAAAAGGGACTTTAATTATTCGAAAACAAGGCATCGAAAAGATAATGCGTGTCACTGAACCTTTACAAGCCCAAGTACCTTTAGAAATGTTGAGAACCCCAGGAGCATTAAAATTTTCCTTCATTACGGAAAAGGGCAATGTACTGCAGGGTGTAGTACATGTTTCTGGAAGAAATGAATGTTATCAGTTGAATTGTGTTTTTTGTTGGGAGCTAATTAAAAATAGGCATTGTCTACCAGAATCTTTAGTGTATTGTATCTATGTAACTGTAGGCATTATGACATTAATGGCTGTCTACTACAGTAAAGTACTGATACAATTATTGTGGCAAGTTATCAGAGCCTTAACATTGCTATTAAGGGCCGGATGGCGGTTAGCGAAATTAGCAGGTCACATTTCAGCCATCGCAGGAATTAATACCGGTGAAAGAATAGCCCAAACGACTGAGCGAGTCAGTCAACATTTTGAGAATCATGCGAGAGGAATGGGTAGAGTAAATGATCAAGGGCCGTTGATGGCAACTGTTATTATGTTGATAGGGTTAATAATAACCACGCTAGCTGTAGATGAATGTAGTAATCATCAAGTTATACCATCCGAAGTACGAGAGTGTGATGGAAACGAAGGCACAAATCCTTGTGAACTGTTTACCCATGCTCGAGTTACACTGAGGAATGCTGCCCACGCTCACAACTTTCTGCCGACATGCCATACGACAGTCAAAATAGGGTGATACAAGCACTGGCTAATCCACTACGATTACGGGCTTTGACTACATCTTGTAATCGCCATACCTTCAAAAAGAACCCCACCAGAAGCGAGTGGAAGGAGAAAGAAACATTATTTGCGTACGTTCGAGGATACATCTGTAAGACATATCCTGGCTCCAGTCTGTCAGTTATTGGTTCCTCAATTACCCGACTCGATGCCTGGTACTCAGCTTTGGATATTAATGCCAATATTCCAATCCTCGAATCCGAAGAGCGAAGAGTTTTCATGGAGAGAACCATCGACGAAATATGTGCAGGTTTGAAACTCCACACACTGTGCATACAAGCAGACACGATTGTTCATGCACGAACACCACTTGCGAAGTTGTGTTTTAAGAGTCGTGGGCCTCGACGAGAAAAACTAAGAGTTACAATTTGTCTGAACAATTCACTTGCTGAAGCTAGTAGCTACCTTCTCCAGACTTACGTAAGATTAGATGTAAGGGTAAAGATTCTCGTAGGGAGCCTGAAGAACATCACCAAGAAACTTCACAAGGAAAAAATTGGAACACATGGCCTATCCTCCTACGGACTGTCCTTGATGGTCATTTATTACCTACAACAAGTTCGTCCACCCGTCCTCCCAGTATTACAGGAGATACCTGGGATGACAAGAGACTGGTGGATAGAGCGACGACCTATATCTCTTCAGAATACCCTAGGAGAAATAATCAACACTTGGCCCATATGGAAGAGGAATCAAGATCAAGTTGGAGAACTTTGGTTACGTATGTTACTCTTTTACAGCGAAGAATTTGATTACCAGAACGTAATCATATCAATCACACGTGGAAGAATGTGCTTCCGAAGAGCTGAGTGGGAATGGAAATCCCCACTAGCCATTGAAGACCCACTTGAAGTAGAACGAAATCTAGCAAAGCAAGTTAGCCGATGGAACTTTCTTCAATTTAGACAAACTCTCCGGTCAATACTCATAAAGGTTGCCACTACAGAAACAGAATTAGAAAGAGAAGCGCTAATCGGGAGTAACCCTTCCTTTGTTGACCGTGACGAAGAAATTGCTAAGATTGAACCAGCTGAATCTAAAGCCCTGTCATGCTTGACCACACACCAAGAGAATCATCAGCAGATACCGGACACTGAAGTCACACGCCGCAAGGAAGAGATGGTCTAAATATGTAAATGTAGAACTATCAAAAAAAAAAAAAAAGAGGTTGTATACTTACAACCTTGCCTTCCAAATATTATTTTGGGTAATCCATTGGTAGGTAAACTATGTTAAGACGCAATGTTAACTTAATTGGTATATAAAATATGCACTCTATTCCTTCTTAAAAGCATTCACATTATAAAGAAGTCTGTGATGAAAAGGTTGCTGAAAGATGATGAGTAATATTCTCAATGCATACTTATATAATGCATACTTATGTAATGATTTAAACTTCTTTGGTTGAATTTCTGAAATTGAGAGGAAGGATGTTTTAAAAGAAAAAAAAAAAAAAAAAAAAAATCTATATTGTCATAAGCTTCTTAATGAATATTGTTATTTCTATGTAACTTGAATTGAAATGGTTAGTTTATGGTCATGTCATATTACTATATTCATATTCTTATATCATATGATATTATTATACCTCACTAGGAGTATGTTATCTCAAGATATTAGGTAACCTAACGTATTGTATCGTATTATAATATGTCCCATACGGACAAATATCAAGTGTATGTGTAGTTCCATTTGAAATGGGATGGTTTCGGATATATCAAACGAACAACCACCCAGAAGTGTATTGTGAAGTTTAAGGAGGTAACTTAACCATTTAACCTTTAACTTTATCATTTGATGTTTAAGGTACTGTATTTATCTATTTACTATAGTGATATGTATAACCAAGATATAATGTTAAATCAAGAAATATAACATTGATTGAAATGGATACTAACAGTCAAATGTAAAATGACTTAATATAACCTACTATGAGCTGATTTGTAATACTGATATTACGTTTTGTTCTTTTTCTTTCATGTAAATGGGCAATGAGTGACGACAAGAGAGAAGTGCCATCATCAATGTTTGGCCGATGTGTTCTTAGTGTTTCTCAATGTATTAGGACTTGTCTTAATGTAAGTGCCATTTAAAGAGGAGAAATATAGATCTATGTAACTCCCAGGGACTCAAACACACCAACATCCTATTCCGTTCTTCTTCAGACAGAGTAGAACTTTGTTCAAATAAGGACCTGCTCTCCACAAAGACGCTGTTGTTCTAGGAGTGGATCGGTTAAAACTCTCAGTGAAAAAAAAAAAAAAAAAAACAGAATGAAAAATTAATCCACAGAAAGACTGCCTGTGTTTTCTCACAAAAATTTCTCAGAAAACTGTTGCTGAACATTCCAAATTAGACTCTTAGTTTTACCTTCCTAAAGTGTAAATTGACTGTTCCAGAAGTGTGTGTGATACCACAATGGAGATTTGTTCACCAACTCTGGTGATCTATTGTTGTTAAATTTTGTTTTGATAAATTAATATGAAGTTTTGGTAAAGAAATTGGATCAATGATCAATGTAAATTTATCACAAGTTAGAGGTATAACTGCGGGAAATTAACTTAAAAAAAAAAAAAAAAAAAAAAAAAAATGTATTCAAGGTTCGGTGATAACTTAACAAACTTTACGCGCAAACGAGACACATACTTAGAAAATTCGTGTTGCACAATCTTTTAGCTCAGTTATTACTCTTTCCTGATAACATACCGTAAATTAGAAAGGGTCGAAAGGGCCTACGGCTCCTAACGGTACCCTACAACTTCTTCAGTCAGTCGCACTGACCTTTACCGAGGAGAACTTCTACCACACAAAAGAGCGCACTTAAACCACGTACCTTTTTCATAATAATGATAAGAAAAAAAAAAATAAAATAAAATAAAAGACATAAATATAATAAGAGGAATAACCATAATAATAGTAAATAAATTGTAAAATTTATCAGCTTACATTTGGTTCTACTCCAGGGAGGGAGACTGTTCTCGACCAATCCTTGGTCTTCACAGTTGGTGAATGGAGGAATGTTGCCAAGGCAACCAGTCAGCCCCCCCCCCCCCAATCTCTTTCGTTCCAAAATGTAGTTACTACAGCAACTGTCTATTAATAATTGACATATTCAAATCATAAAAATATCCCGAATCTGTTCAAAACACACAAAACAGAGTCTGTGTGAATCAACTTTTTCTAAGTGCAAGTTGTATGTTTCCTGCTACGCAAGTTAATCTCTTTCAGACACATTACATCCGCCATAAGGCTATACTTTCCTTAGTATTAGAATCAAGGAGACACCCAGTGATTCCTGGTCAATACCAAGTCTGTAGCATAACTGAATGTTGTTTCTGCATCAGGGAATCACATTAAAAATGGAGATCGGTTTGACAAAGAAGGGGAACGGATATGGATAGAACTCTAAAAGGGGAGCGAATGAATATTTTATTAGTTGGGGATTTAAGTACAAATATATAAAGGCCTTATGAGCTAACTGTCTTATTCAGTAATTTCAGTAGATTGATAAAACTTTGCTACAAAAGTAAAGGCAAATAAAAGAATGCGAAGAGAAAGTTAAGTCACCAGTCTCGCCCACATCCTGGTTCCTGTCACAGATAATGTTATCAGCGGTACCAGACGGTGGATGGCGCAGTGGTAAGTGAGAAAGGAAATCGAGTTTACGGTTACAGCATTTACGCAAGGGCGCAGCTGTATGTTGGCCTGCAAGCCAACAGGATGAAGGCCGAGGCCCAGCAAGTGCGTAGGTGCGTGCACCAAGACCTGGAAAGGTCCCACTAGAGGGCTGTTGACTTTGTCTCGAGGTCATAATCCTCATTGGACGGCAAGAGTCACCCCAGGAATTTAGTGTCCAATCCGGAAACTCCCTTATGTTTGTGAGGTGATGTAAAAAGGGAAGACGAGGAGCAAGAGGAGGTGTGGAAGAAGCCAGGTCGTTAATGTAGACCAAGTGAACGTCTCATCCCCCCCTACCCGTAGTGCGGTCGCCACGTCCACGGTGGACACGAGTCCTCAAAATTTCGCCTGCATCAGTATTCTCCCGAGTTCTCCTTAGAAGCTACTGACGTTGAGGCACACAAAAGTCCGTGAAATTGATCGGTAAGTGCTCCTTCTGCAAATAGTTTGCTTATTTAGACATCCCGGACTCGTGACACCGCCCCACACATACACACATACCCACTCCACACGGAACAGTACACCCCTTTTAGGTAGACAGCTCCCGAACCAAATTCCAACAATGTCAGGGTTAAAGAATCATGTAATGTCGTGAATCATTAAAAGGGCGTAATATTGATCATTGAATCAACTAAGTACAAGCTAATAAGATATTGCACCACTACTCAGTTGTCTAAGGGCCCACTCTAAAGAGGTAATTGTAAGGTGTTGGCCAATAACTCTGTTGTCTTGACTATTGCCCATAACCACCATATGTGGAATAGTTGTATTGTTAATAATCCTGTTGTTCATTAAAATGTTTATCTATTAGTCCATAAATGTGTCCATGGTCCTTTTATTTACTTGGGGGCATAAACTGAACTAAGAGACATATATAAATAGATAGGTGAACATCTAGATATAGAGAGAAATCTAGTTAGAGCAAGAAGTCTCTAGATAAAACACAACCGACAACAAGCATAAAGGTGGAAATAAATCAGTTAAGTAATATTTTAATACGGGTTATTGCGGCTCTAGGTTGAAAAGGAAGACCCAACCTGGAAAACCTAGGGTATCGCACAACGCACTCTAAAGGTCTGACCCTGCAAGTGAAAACAAACCCTTTTCACGATGGGGGGCGGATTCGTCCTAGACTCTTCTTTGAGTTGAAAACCACTAGTCCCCAGTTGGAGGTTTAATCGCCAAGTGAGCATTAGCTAAAGATTCCATTTAATGATGTTATTATAAGGCCAGGGGATTAGACCTCACAACAATAACTAAATATCAAATATGAAAAAATAAAGTGTATTTTCAAAATTAAATGGTTTATTAATACCAGGAGTGATAAAGAAATTCCCTTTTCGCACCCATTTTGATTCTGTTAAATGTATAATAATCGTCAAAGCAAATAAACTGAAGTGTCAGTGTATTATTCCTGTAGATGCGCGCATCATGAGTCGGTCTGGACGAAAAACCCCAGTTTCCCCGAAGAAAAACTATGCAATCCTAGCCTGAGAGCAGCTAACTCAGCCTCCTTGTAAATCCTAAAAAATTCCTCACCTCATTGACGGGATTCAATCCGCTCTGCGAATTGGTTATTGATGTATTGCTGAAACTGGTGAACAACCTTAAAATTGCTATTTCTTACAAACTTTCCTTCTACAGTTGAAACATAAAATATATGAAATGTCGATTTTTTTATATTGTTGGTTTATTTTTATTTATTTTTTTAGGGGCATCAGCGACTAAGACCATATTGCTCTATGTATATTGTCTGTAAATTGCGTGTGTGTTCTGAGGTCAATTTTCTGTTTGCTGGACGAAAATCCGATTAGACCGACTAACTCAGCCACGTTGTGGAAAAGATCCATAAAAATTTCTCATGTCATCGACGGGACTCGAACTGAAGTCTTTTCCACCGGGTGTGGGGGGAAAGACAGCGATTCCGCCAACTGTGCCAGCCATGAGGACTTGGTTTTTTTTTTATGTCAACTTTTAGGGGGCAGGGTTTGGAACCTCTTTCCACTTTAGTGCGCCCACGAAACACGTAAATATAAAGAATTATCTATCATTAAAAATATTTTTGAAATATTTTAAGGGACGCAGAGGATATAAAAGTTTGAAAATCTCTGATATAGAGTAAGTGACAGACAAGCTCCAAGTAACTGGTTTTCGTACAGTTTAATGTTCATTTGGTAGATCCTACAACAAAGAGGACAATTTGTACTTTTCGAGTTTTATTACTGGTAGTAGGCATTAAATTTTAAAGCAATGTTTAGACGACACCAACAAAAAATTTCTTGTGACCATTCCTTCTAGTAATTTGCCCATTCCTTCCTTAAATTTATTAAAATTATCGGCCTCCGCAACGTCAGGAGGAAGCCCATTCCGACAATGAATTATTCTACTGCTGAATGCAATTTTACATATCTGCAACATCAATTTAAATTTATCTGCGCCGCATGTGTTTCATCTCATGAAGGATAAAGATGCCATTAACCCCAGGGGCTCACATCTGGTGAGTATGAGCTTGGCACACCCAGGGTCCTGAGCTGGATATCATCATTCTTCTCTTTCTTGGTGATTCCCTTTTGACTCTCTCTCTCTCTTAGAGAGAGAGAGAGAGTCAAAAGGGAATCTCGGGAATTTTTTTTTTTTTTGGCTGGTGCAGCATAAGCCTCAGGCTTCCTTGCACCATATAGCTAATAATAATAATTATTATTAGCATTTAATTTAGCTAACCCTTTTAAAACTGTATACATTTCCATTGCGTCCATACGTGGATGTTTAGTTGCTGAGAGACTGTAAATTACAGAACTCCTTTGTGGGACGCAGAAGGATATTCTTACCAAGATTATCCTTGAATAGTCGTTGGATAACCTTGGTAAGAATATCATTCAGCATCCCCAACTAACCACTTTGCTAGTCTCTGCACCCTTTACAAAAGATCTATGCTCTTCCTAAAATGAGGTTTTTGCAACACTGCCCTATACAATGGGATAATCACCGATTTGTTCCTGCTGGAAAAGCTGAATGTTCAAAGATAATATCACTCGAAATTTTAACGAAATTAAAATTTCCCAGAAAATAGCTGCTGCTGAAAATATAAGATCATGGAGTTAGATGCTCGCTGACTACGGCAGATTATGTATTAATATGAAAACATAAGTTTACGAAGAGAGGCTTCAGTTTTCCAAATTGCAGAATCTGGAGACTAGGCACCTGCAAGGTAATATGATTATGGTGTGTAAACATTGATCAATTGAGCACGCTAAATTCTGACGTTTCTACCTCTTTCTCAGGTTACACACATGAAGGGGCATAAATTCTGATTGAAGGAGGATGATTGCTGAAAAGATGTGCAGAAGTTTCTTTTCACTCCGCAGTAGAAGTGGTGATTCAAAGACAAATTTGGCAAACTTATTGGAAGGGATGGAAAGGTGATGTTGGAGGGAGTTTCTTTTTCGGCTGATGCTATATAAAATTACTTTCTTGCTATTGTTGCAGAGTTAGCATTGGCATTAGTAAAGGTATATGAAAAAAGAAAGCAAGCTTATAGAGCATCAGCCAAAAAAACCCAAAAAACTTCTCATATCACCAATCTTGCATGTGCCAAACCCATCCTCAACAGAGGTGAGCCCCTGGGGTTACAGACCTGTTAGTTTAATTTCTCTTCCAGGGAATTAATGGAGGCGGCACTGATTAAAGAAGTACTGCAGGATCATCTAGACATGACTTCAGTTATAGCTCGGACACAGCATGGGTTTGTAACCAGAAAGTCTTCTCTGACCAATTCGATTGGATGCCATTATGTGGTTATAAAGGGACTGGATGCAAAGAATAATTTTGATATCATATATTTGGATCTTAGAAAGGCTTTTGATACTGTTGCACATGGAAGCTGCTGCACAAATTGGAGCAATATGGCATTGGAGGTAAAGTGATGCTATGGACTCAACCATCCCGTTATCCATAGCATTTATTTTAGCCAGCGAGTTATAAATTACTGAAATAAGTTGCCTACATAGGTGGTAGAGGCTGACATTTTGAGGAAATTCAAAGGTCATCTGGATAGTACCTTCGAGTGAGGGAAGCGCATAGGATGATAGGTTTAATTTCCTTTTCTCTTATTAATTATTATTTATTTTTTTATCATTGTTATATTCGGGGTATGTTTTTTTTTTTTTTTGGCTGGTGCAGCATAAGCCATAGGCTTTCTTGCACCATACGGCCATTACTAATACTGTCCCAGATTCTTGTCATTTTCTTCCTGGGATCTGCCAAAATGTCCATCTGTATATTCATAAAAGAACAGGGAATGCCACGGCATATGAAGTAAGCCAATGCACAATACAATAAATGCAGATCAATAGGCAATTTTCCAGTCACAATCTGCAAAGCTGGGATCGACAGTTCTGCATATCATGCGCATCCTATGGAGCATTACACGTTCAAACCAAATTGGTGCACCATACGTTACCATGGGGATAAATACACATTCATATAGCAATTCAGCGCCTTACCTTTTATTCCACAGCCAACTCTAGTGATTCGAGTAATCATCCCAATAAATTACCTCACCTTTTCTGGTAGATAAGTAACGTGAGTTGAAAGTCAAAGATCCGTCAAACATAATGCCTAGATATTTCCATTATTTTAATTGCCTTGCCGATTTTAGGCTCGACCCATTCATTCTAACAACTGGGGGTCTTCTAATCGAAAATTTATCCTTAAAGACCATCGTCCTTGTTTTGGTTCCTGATACAGTCAGTTTATGTAACCTACACGTGATTAAATTCAAACAAAACCTGCTGTCACATGGTTTCTAGTTGCATCGGTGTATTTCCTTTAATAAGCAACACAAGATCATCGGCATATGCCACCATCTTCGTATGCTCGAAGTCCCTACTCAACCAGCCCTCCAAAACGAGGTTCCACATTAGTGGTCCACAAACCGATCCTTGTGGGCATCCCCTGGTCACCTCTCGTACAATAGAATCAACCGACGACTTAACAGTCACTGTACGGTGCGTGAAGTAGTCCTTTACCACTCTAAAGATCTTAGTTGAACAGCCTGCAAGTATTTAAATTCTATACAGTGGGACCGACTGATGATATTACCAACAGCAAATTCAAAATGGGAAGCATTCAAAGAAATTATCTTGGAAGCTACTAGGCTTTACATACCAACTAAGAAATATTGTTCAAGGTTTAGGCCTAAATGGATGTCAGATGAACTAATGAGACATATGGCAGAGAAGAAAAATGCATGGGATACATATAAATTAATGGGCGACATGGACGACTATGATAGATATAAGCTGGTCTGTAACAAAGTCACAAAGGAGATTAGGCAGGCAAAGGCAGATTATGAGAAATCCTTGGCAAAGGATGCAAAGAAAAACAGAAAAGAGTTCTTTACCTATGTAAACTCTAAAAGGAAAAGGGATGAATCAGATTGATCCAGTGGATATTGATGGTTCAACAATTGTGGATTCTTCTCAGGTGGCTAACAAACTAAACAAGTATTTTGCATCTACATTCACACATGAGGAGTTATTCAGGAAGGGGAATGCCAGAAGTGAAGTAAACTCTGGCAGTGAGCTAGATGATTTTGTAATAACTGATAGTAAAGTGAAGGAGAAATTGTTGAGGATAAACATTAAAAAAGCACACACGGTGGATGGAATCTATCCAGTTATATTAAAGGAGGCAGCAAAGGAAGTAAGCAAACCCTTAGCCATAATTATGAGAGCTTCTTTGGACTCAGGGGAGGTACCCATACACTGGAGATGGGCAAATGTGACCACAATTCACAAAGGAGGATCAAAGGCTAACAGAAGTAATTATAGATTTGTGAGTTTAACTTATGTTCCAGGAAAATTAATGGAGGCACTGGTTAAAGAAGCACTGCAGGATCATCTAGACAAGGTTTCAGGTACAGCTCGGATACAGCATGGTTTTGTTAAGGGAAAGTCTTGCTTGACCAATTTGATTGGATACTATGATGCAGTCACAAAAGAACTGGATGCAGGGAATAACTTTGATATTATATATTTGGATCTTAGAAAGGCTTTTGATACTGTTGCACATGGAAGACTACTTCACAAATTGGAGCAGTGTGGCATTGGAGGAAAATTGCTGCTATGGATAAAGGGATGGTTGAGGGGGAGAAGACAGAGAGAGGTAATCAATGGAAACTGCTCATCGTGGACTAATGTTATTAGTGAGGTCCCTCAGGGTTCAATGTTGGGTCCATTGTTTTCTGTATTTATGATATTGGTGGTATATCAGCTTAATGTCCAAGTTTGCAGACGATACAAAGGTTGGCAGGGTTGTTAAGGACACTACTGATGCTATTCTGCTGCAACAGGATCAGGAAAGGTTGAGCAGATGGGCTGAGAGGTGGCAAATGAAGTTTAACATTGACAAATGTAAAGTACTACATATGGGAAACAGCAACCCCAGAGCAACATATCAACTCTGTGGTACTACACTGACAGTGGTAGAGAATGAAAAGGACCTGGGGGTATTTGTGCAAGCAGATATGAAGTTCTCTGAGCAGTGCAGACGGGCTGCAAGAGTAGCTCATGGTTTCTTGTCAATGATATACAGAAATTTTTCTAGCAAGGATAAGGTGATTATTCCCTTGTATAAGGCAATGGTCAGGCCACACCTAGAGTACTGTATACAGGTCTGGAGGCCTCATTTCAAGAAGGATGTAGAGCTGCTGGAACGAGTACAGAGAAGGGCAGCAAGATTAGTGAATGGAACAAAGGGGTGCTCTTACGAAGAAAGGCTTAAGTTTTGCAAATTAGTGTCTGGAGACTAGGCACCAGCGAGGTGATCTGATAGAGGTGTATAAAGCCTTGAATGGTTTGAGCATGCTCAATGCTGATGGGATTCTTCCTCTAGCTCAGAAAAATCACCTGAGAGGGCATAAATTCAAATTGAGGAAAGACAGATGTAGGATAGACGTGAGGAAATTTGCCTTTAGCCAGCGGGTGGTTGGTTGGTGGAACAGACTTCCATCCCTTGTGGTGGAGGTTGATAGCCTAAATAAGTTTAAGGCTCAGCTGGACAGGTATTTGGAACGAACAGAGGGGTGAAGTGGAAGTGGGGGGTTTTTTTTTTTTTTTTTTTTGGCTGATGCTGCATAAGCTTGCTTTCTTGCATCAAATGCCTCTACTAATGCTAATGCTAAAATCCATATGCAAAAATTCTTTTTTTTTTGCCTTCAAGGTACAAAGAGCTCCATCTGATTCATTCCAGTAGTTAGTTTTCAACTAATGCTTTTAAATTACGCGAATCATAATTTAGAAAAAGGACTTTAACTTAAAATAAATTATGCCTGTATTTTAACAACTGAAAGACACTATCATCATCATCATCCATCCAATTGTTCCGCTTCTACTATCAAGTCACAATGTTATTTGAATCACTAGATGCTCCTTTATTAGATATAATATCACTTTAATCAGTCTCTTAGCTTCATATGTATTATGTCCCCACACAGTATTCAAGGGCCAATTTGCATATTGCACTGGCTGAAAAAAATCCTCCAGCATGATCACATAAGTTAGAGTCGTATGCAACTAATCATTACGACAGTACCTAATTTAGCAGTCACAGAGGCTAGAACAACAGTCAAACTCAAACATGGCTGCTACTACAGTCCTGCATGTAATCACAATACCATGTCAGGCCTAATACACAGAATAATGCATGGAGAGTACTCCCTATTTCTTTTTCCTGACTGAAGAAGCCCTTAACCATTGCCGACTTTTAAAAGCTTGAAGATCAGGTAACTATAAGCAAGAGGAAAAGAGAAAATTTTTTGGGAAAAAAAACAATTTTTTTTCAAGTCTATACAACGCTATGCTACACTACACTAGAAATGAACTTTTGCCGATAACATATGTATTTTATGTTAAAATACATTAACAGCGCTGTTTACCAGTAGTGTACTTTCAATTAGTTTACTTAGAATTTCCTGTCTGGATTCTCTGTCAGGAGTTAAATGATTAATTACTTCAAGAAAAATACCATTGCAGCATTTTCTCTCTTCAAAAAAGCTGAGTCAAAGCAGTGGCACATTATCCTATAGGCAAAAAAGACTTTTGGGGCCCCAAAATCGGTGTTTCAAAAACTCATTGCTGTTTTTCACTAATATTTTTTAAGTGATTTTTATTGGAAACTGATGTTTCTACCTGCCAAGGTCAATGAACTTTACTCGAAGATTAATTTGAAAATTAAGTTTTTTTCAAAAATGGTTTTACTGATTTTGACGAAATTTGATATTTAGTTCTTATGTCATATAATTTTTTTGTTCTGTTTTCACAATAAAATGAAATTGAAAATGTTCTTTATTAGTTTTTTCTTTAGATTGGGACCCCAAATTCCATTTTGCCTTGGGCCCCATGAACATGCCACTGAGTCAAAGTTTTGTTTATAACAATGGCACTGCACTGCTATTTAGACTTGGTTGTCAAGAGCATTTCCCAAGTTTCCAGAAAGAGAATATCCGAAACTACTCAGTTTTTTTCCCACTCCTGGATGATTAGTAGCCAATCAGATGGGTCAGGCAAGATCTGCCTTTAGCAAATTCATGTCATGATTGCCTTATGATGGCTCTAACCTTATGAAGAGGATCTTGCATTACTTCTTTAACTACTGACTCCATTACTTTCCCTGGTACAGAGATCAAACTTACATGTCTATAGTTATCCATTTCACCCTTTGAACCACCCTTGTTAAAATGAGATAAGATTTGCACATCTTCAATCTATAGCAACCTCTCCTAAGAATTTATCTATATAGATACAGAATTTATCTATATAGATAAATTCTTAGCAAAAAAACTGCAGCAACACAGCAAATAGAGTCAATATAAAACCTTGATTCACAGGAGAAACCCTCAGTGACTCTCTTCCAAGCTAAAGCATTCTCACTACTTTGAGGTCTTTTCTTTACTGACTCAGAATAGAGTTCGTGGAATGATTTTAGATTAAATTTAAAAAAACCAATAAAAAAAAAAAAACACACTAAACTAAGAGTTATGCAAGTACAATAATAACACTAATTATTCTCAGGTTATGTGACAGTAGCATGTATTATTCTATAAAATTAGATTAAGTATTATGTTATACAGTTATTTATAAAATTATGTTTCTGTTGTTATAAATTTATAGCAAATAAACTTAATAATAACACTTTAATATTTCTTACACTCATACAGAATTGGCATAAAAGAATATTAAATAGTGTTTATATTATTCTTATATGGATGTAATGAACTAAAAACCAGGGCAGGAGAATTCTCACCTAATTTGACTCAATTTCGAGTAGCTTCCACTCATCAGTAGATTATGAAATTTAAGAAAACTTTATTAGAAGCTAAAAAAAAAAAAAAAGTGGTATGCAAGGAGGACTGTAAAGATAGAAAAGCTCATAAACACTATGGTGGACCAATAATAAGTTATAGAGCAATTGGTGAAAAGAAAAAATATAAGAAAATTTTCAAATAAAACTACTAAATCCTTATTGAAATATAATCAAAAGTGAAAGACGCTAATAAAAAAAGCTTGGAAAGATTCTGATCTTTATTTAAAAACATCAAAATGGGCAGTTAAACCATGCTGAAGGCAATCACAAATTATTTAATCATTAATGACAAAGTTAGAACAGAAGAGATTTTGAGTAAAAGTACAAAGTATTTACTTTGTACTTTTAAAATACAAAAAGTACAAAGTAAATACTTTGATAAATTATTAAACAAAAAAGCTGAAGCCATCACTGAAGTAAAGGAAAAGATTGAAATGGAGAAAAACACGAATATTATTTATACCAATGAGACAGAAATGTCAGAAAGACAGAAGGCATGCATATATTAAACATGGAAAGGCTGAAGTCATTAAATAAATTTCTGTTTATTCTGCAAACATTCAAGGCTAAAAGAGTATACATATTCACTGTGGCTGCAAACATATTAAATTATTAAGGGCATACTGGATTTTGGTGCCATGGTTAACAATAAGCCATGCATTTTTTGTGTCAGTATATGGTCAGCTCAAACCCACAATTTCCTTACTTGCAGCCAAGATGCTAACCATGAGAACATACTCAGCCTAAAATGTAGATGAATTATACCTAAAATGCTGAAAGCTGGGGGGGGGGGGAATAGTGTTGCAGTGGTTACGTCGCATTATCCAGAAGTTCTTTCCTAAAGAGCAAAATCCAAAGGATAGAGTAAGATACTAAAAGTAAGAGTACGATAAAAAAGCTGAAAGTGACAATTACAGTGGAATTTGACTCTTTTGCAAGTATGTCAGGGAAGAAGGTTTCATAAGTATTGTTAAATGTTACCTTGGGCAATAACAGGACAAAATGGGAATTCCAGGATCAAATATTTGCACTAAGACATAGAACCTTAAAAAAAAAAAAAATAAATAACATGTATTTATGATCTTGAAAAAATCATATTAAAATGTACCTTGAAATATGCAGGTTGAAAAAAAAATCATTGGAAAATTGTTTAAGGTTCAGCTATGAGTGCTGCATTTCACTACTACTACTTTTAAAATTTGACCATTTAACCCTTTCAGTTTTCAAAGTCACAGCAGCAGGCATGCTGGCATATGGAATTAATCACATCATATATCTCTAGAGTTATGGAAATAGGGACTGATAACGAAAACATAGGAAAAACATGGAAAAAACAGAAATATAGATATTGGTTATATACAATTTGGCATTAAAATTAGCTACACAATAACAGTTATGAAAGTTGGAAAAGAAAAAAAAATTTAAATTGTGGCCTAAAATAACAAAAACTTGGATACATTAATAATTTTGTATATGACTGACTGTATATCCAGGGAATAAGTGGGGGGAAGAAGAGGGAGGAAGGATAAAGAAATTAATTTTGAGCAAAACAGAATTAAATCAAAATCAGTTGTCCGTAACACAATTTTTATGGCTATTTCAACCTAGGTGCTAAAGGCTGAGCAAGAAATAAAGGACTTAAATCAAAATTAGAATCTTCAGAAATGAGTTTTAAGGACAATAAATAGTAGTTTCAGTAACATTTAGATAGCTGCAATTTAGTGTTGTTTTTGATATCTAGTGTTAATGTAAAGTGACCAGACCTCCTAGATCAGTGGTTTTCAAACAGGGTGCCGCAACAACATTCCAGGGGTTCCATGTAGGAACTCATAACCGGAAACGTCACAGGAAAGTAGCAGCAGAGGCACAAGAAGCAGAAGTGACACAAGACAGTGGCAAACATTTATTTCACATAATATTAACAATGGAGTATGAGATGGATGCATTTCATGATGTTACAACGGATGCTCGAAGGTTCCACCATGAGACGCGATGCATGTGTGACACCGACGCAGCATGGATTGGCGGACACGGTCGAACACACCTGGAGTTTCTTTGACAATAGCAGCAGCGCAGATGAGTCTCGCAACGAGATCCATATCCGTCTCCACAGGCGATTCATACACGATAGATTTGAGGGCTCCCCCACAGAAATGAAATCAAGCCTCGATAAATCAGGTGAGCGTGGGAGCCAGGCAACGAGTTCACCACGGCCAATCCATCGACGTCCAAAACGGCTGTTCAAATGGTCACGAACACACCTTCCATAATGGACAGGCACCCCGTCATGTTGAAACAAAATGCTGCATCTCACATTTGCTGGAACATCGTCAAGTAACCCTGGTAGAATTTGTTCAAGAAAGATCTGATATTTAGCGGAGTTCATGCGGGATGGTAACAGGTATGGGCCGACTAAGCAGTCACCGACCATACCTGCCCACACATTTATTGCAAAGCCAGACTTTTTTTCACTCCCAAAAAGCATGTGTCGCATGGGGGCACACACCATGTGGGTTGTCGTGAGCCTACACATCAGCATTCTGCTGATTGAATAAGCCTCATCCGTGAACAAAACATAGGCTGGAAAATTCAAGTCTTGAACACTTTCTTGGAGAAACAACTGCGCAAAAGCCACACATGCAGGATGATCTTGGGGAGCAGTAACTGAACCCTTTGGAGATGAAAGGGGTGTAAGGAATCGTTGTGCCATACGCTGTACACTGTAACGAGACACTCCTAAGGCAGAGGCAACAGCACATGTGCTGGTAGTAGGATTATTCTGGACGGCATTCAACACACTTTCTTCCATGGCGGGAGTTCACGTTGAACATGGTCTGCCTGCACTACTCCTGTTACTTCTAAATGACCCATAATCACACAAATTTTGATGCACACGCGCAAACAAACATGGTCCGGTACATGTCTGTCTGTGAAGTGTTCTCCATAAATTCGTTGAGAGACTCGTTCATTGCCTTCTGCTTTTTTTTTTTTTTTTTTTTGATAGTTGTTGACGCATCGGCTTCTGTGACCATAATGCACCTCCCAAGGTTTTTGCAGTACTTTGATCCAAGCCCGAGGCGGGATTCGAACCTGCGACCTTTGGGTTGCTAGGCAGGTACTTTACCCACCCGGCTAGCCCGGTCGGCTGCCCTCTGCTAATCCATACGCTGGGTGCATGTCTGCCAGCTCACAGTTAGTATATCGATGCATGCTCTTCGTGCGGCGACTACTGCTTGAATTAGTAAACCAGAAATTTTCCCTCTCGCGAACTGATGAACAGCGCCATGTACCGACTTACGGTGACGTTTCCGGTTATGGGTTCCTATGCAATTCACATTCCTTTAGATGTTACCTACTTCCCCTAAAAGTTCGTACCAATATTTTTGAGACACCCTGTATATACACACGCACACAGAATCGGATCTAACAGGGAGAAAATTGAGTAGGGGTGCTGAAAAATAAAATAAATTACTTAGGGGTGCCGTTATTAAAAAAAGGTTGAAAATCGCTGTCCTGGATTATGCGGAACAGTCCAGAATTTAAGTTGTTTGCTCTATATTGCAAGCTGTCCCAGATTAGGCATGTAGCCTCCATACTTATATCATGAATTGCGATTTTGCATTTTTTATTTTATACTGCATCTTGCGACATTTTCTGTCTCATAGATGGTGCTGGCTGACCACATAAGCAGTCATCTCACATCTGTCATTTGTGATTGAAGTTTGTGGTTAGAAGATTATATTGTTTATTGGCTGCAGTTTTATATTAATTGTAACTTTGGACAATAAAAAGAAATAACTATTAACTGCATTATGTTTATTTGTATTTTTAAAATAAAAGTAATATTAAATCTAAATTCCAAATTTAAAAAAAATAATAATTTCAGATTTACCCGCATGTCGAAGAAATGATACCGTAGATTTACAGATGAATTAAAAGGTTTGGTATTATCAAAAAATCCAAAATTGAGCACCGTGTACACTGCAATATATATGCAACAAGGAATTTTCGATTTCACTGGGAAGAAAAAATGACATCATAGGGCATATTTCTTTTGAAAAGCATAAACAGGAGTTATCAGCTGCAGCTTCTTCAACAAAATTAAGTTATTTTTGAAACGTTGAATTCGGCTCCAAAGAAAAAGAATTGGCAATTGCTGAGGCAGTGTAATTATTTAGAAGTTTCTCTCCCAGGAGAAACTTCTAAATAATTACATATTCAGTTGTAGAAATAATAAAAAAGAATAATTTAGAAAATAAACTTCTAGCAGTTTGTGCTGACAATGCTAATGCAAACTTTGGAGGTCTTCGACAAAAAGGAACAAATAATTTTTATAATAAGCTAAAGAACCATCTTCAGAAACCAATTATTGGGGTAGGTTGTGCTGCACGAATAGTGCACAATACTATTCAGTCAGATCAACTTCCTACTGATATTGAGGGCATCATAGTCAAAATTTATAGTAATTTTTATATATTTACAGTAAGGGTAGAGTTATTAAAAGAAATCTGCAAAAATGCAGAGGTGGAGTATGTGCTTTCTAGGATACAGTAAGAACATATGGCTGGTTTTGATGCCTGTGATTGAAAGAGTTCTAAAATTGTATTTGCCTCTAAAATTGGATTTCTTATCCATTGACAACTGTCCAAGGATTCTGCTAAGTTTTTTGAAGATGATCTCTCAGAAGTATGGTTGTATTTCATGCACGGTCAGGTAGCAACATTCCATAGTGCAGTGAAAAATATTGAAGGCAATAAAAATACAATCATGGAAGTTTTTGAAGAGATAAACAATTTAAAATTCAAATTAAAAGAAAGAATGGGTATGCTGTAGTACCACTCATTGTATGCAATTAGTTAACAAATTTATAAGAAAATGATTGCTCCAAAAAATTTCCAATGTATCGTATGCCATATTTAGAACTCTGCTAAACACATTTTCAAAATACTGATTGTTTTAGATAGATCAATCTTAAAAATTGTGTTAATTGACAATATGTGGAAAAAAGTTTTGAATAGATTTCAACATACAATAAAATTAGGTTAATTGATGCGGATGAAGAAAGTGGGCTTTTTGACCAGATATCATATTTAAAAAAATATGATGATTCGAATATAAAAGAATGGAATGATGATAGAATGCCAACAGATATGAGGTGGGTTGAAATATTTAAACATTTGGACATATACCATGCAGGCATTTGAAAAGAGTAACTGGATTTGCATTACATTTGCCAGGAACCAATGGTGCAACGGAAAGTTTTTTTCGGTAGTAAATAAGTTGTGGACATCAGAAAAAAACACAACTGACTGCAGAAATGCTGAAAGCAATACTACAAGTTAAGTGTCATTTTGCTAATTCTTGTGAAGAATTTTACAAATAGCAAATAATAAAGAATTATTAAGAAAAATTCACTCTGCAGAAAAATATATTTAATTATTATTTAATTTCTATTGTTTTTATTGTTAAAATATGTATTTTTATTATTATTTCACAGAAATACCTATATTTCTGTGAAATAAAACAAATATATGTGGGAAAATAAAAAAATATATATATATAAGCTATATATTTTTTAAGAAGTGTGATACTTTATTTTATAAAGTATCACACTTCTTTATAAATTTAGTTCAAAGAAGTATATGTATTTAATTTCTATTTTGTATGTGAAAATTTTTTTATAAATAAAAAATTTAAAAAAAAATGTGTACACTGTATATTGTTTTTTTTTTTGGGGGGGGGGGTTGTAAAATCGACATCCCTCATTGGAATACTAAGGATCTGGTCACTTTATGTTAATGATAAGTTATGACAAGAATTTGGTACCAATCTGCTCCACAAGAAATGCTGATTACACTGATAATTTTGCATTGGCGATGAGACTTAGTAACCTCAAATTTTAATAATTAGTGATCAGCATATACTATCACAGTCAGTACTGTGCAACCTTGTTCTGTTGGGCTATAGGGTTGACAACCTTAGGGACACTGTTTTATGACCACGTGCAAAAAAATTCCTCCTTACTTCTGTGGATATTTCCTAGATACAGACTTACAAAGCTTAGTGACTTAATACTGACTTCTTACTGAGGAATGTCACTATTTTTCAACTTTTCAACTGAAAAGTATTTTGCACTTTGATTTTCCTAAATAATATTGCTGTAAATCTCACAAGTTTATGTGAATTTTGAAACCCTGGCCTTAAGCAGCTTCTTACTTTCTGACTAGTGTTTTGAAATACTGGTAATAACTTGATCAATGATTGCAATATGTTTTTTGTCTTCACAGTCAATATTCAAACCAGCAAATGCACTGCCTTTTTTTGCCCTTATAGCTAAAATATAAACCAATGCCTGCACTGTTTCTCATCTTTGTTTTGACATCAAGATGTCCAAAATCACTAAATTTCTGCAGATCTACCATACTGAGGCATGTGAGGGGCTCTATTCACTGCTATAATTACCCACTTTATTTCAAATACAGGGTGATTCAAAAGTCTCCATACATAGGGAATAATTTCTTTATTTCTGTTTTTAGGTGCCCTTCTAAAATGCCTTTGTCTAAAGAAGAGTGTATAAAAATTATTCTCATGGCCGGGTGAGGAAGCTGTTGCGATGGAATTTAACAGGAGACATTGCAAGCACATCACACACGACACTGTTGACAAACTTATGGAGAAGTTCAGAAAGAAAGCGTTACTGACCAACCGAGAAGTGGTTGTCTACAAACATCCACCAATGAAGGCACAACCGACATGGTGCTGGCAGCATTTGCACATCACCAAAAAAGCACATGACGGTTGTCTGCAGAAGGCAGTTTCGGTCAATCGAGTATCATCCGCATCATGAAAAGGTACAATTGGCATCCGTACAAAATGCAAATGTAGCAGCATCTTAGTGAAGGTGACCTGAATAGGAAGATGGAATTTTGTGAATGGGCAGTAAACAAATTGGACGGTTACGCAAACTTCTCATCTGGGATCTTGTTTACTTATTGAAGCCAATTTTTACATTAATGGAGAAGTTAACTGCCAAAACCATTATTGGAGTGATACCAACCCACACTGGATGAGTCCCTAAAGATGCAAGGTGTGGGAAAACTGATGGTGTGGTGTGGGATATGGGGAAACAAAATTGTCAGACCCTAAATATCTAAACATGTTACAAGACGTGATCATGCCATCCCTGCTAAACAAGGACAGAGAATTTCTGGCATATTTTCAGCAAGGTAGGGGGAACACCACCTCATTATGGTATCTGTGTGCACTGATGGTTGGATCGGCAGCTGCTCGGTTCCTGGAGTGGCCTCCGAGGTCCCTAGACCTCGGCCCGCCGACCAGGCTAGCTGGGTGGGTAAAGTGCCTGCCTGGCAACCCAAAGTTGCAGGTTCGAATCCCGCCTCGGGTTTGGATCAGAGTAGAAAATGCAAAAACCTTGGGAGGTGCAATATGGCCACAGAAGCCGATGCGCCAACAACAAAAAAAAAAAAAAAAAAAGAAGAAGACGACCTCGGCCCACTTGATTTTTACATGTGGAGGCACTTGAAGGCCATGGTGTACCAAGAAAAGATATGAAACATATTGAAATAATTACATTCAAACACCAGCCAAGTGGTTAAACTTTTTCTATAAAATAAAATGAAATAAAAGATATAAAATAAAATAAATATGATACAAATATCGGTTAAACTAGACAATACAATACAATAGGTTAAAACAATTAAAAACAATGCTAAAATCGTTAAAATATACTAGAATACTGAAGCTTTTAGAGACCACTGTCTCCTTCCTCAACAGTGTACTATTACTGGCACGACACATCCTTAAGTAACAGGCCCATGGCACTCAAACACATGATTCACCAGGCACATAGTCGGCATTTACCACTTGCGCACTGGAAACAGAAGTGGCTCTGGAGCGTGCCATACAAAATCCATCATCATATCTGAGGACAACCGCCTCAAACAGGGGGTGTAAACGCATACCCCTGTCCCTGTTGATAGTATTATGACTAGACGCACCGATTCGTAAGCTCTCAAGCCACTTGCGCACTGGAAACAGAAGTTTCCATGCCCATGGGTTCTGGAAACTTGCGTTCTCAGAACCCGTGGGCATGGTCAGTTATGACCGCGTCCTCAGGGGAGATCCGATGTTGCTTCTCCCAGAAATGCTCTGCCACAGCAGACCTCCCATAGTTCGCAGTCTTTATAGTGGTCGTGTGCTCCCCCAGACGGTCTTTTAATCGTCACCCCCGTCTCCCCCACATAGCACTGCTTACAATCTGAACACTTGAACTCATAGACTACACTACTAGTGGAGTCTTGGGTTACGGGGTCTTTAACTTGCGACACCACTGTGTGCAACCTGGTAAGGCCCAGATAGTAAGGGATGTGTGTGGTGGCCACAGGGGCAGGTGACTCCCTACGATTGGGTTCAACCCTATTAATATATTTGTCCAAGACCCTCTGGGGGTAACCGCACTTATTGAGGTCTGCCATGACCCTACATATTTCCATTTTTCTATCCTCGGGGGTACTACAGTGGGTCCACACCCTATTCAGTAACGCCCTGGCTACACTATTCTTATGTTGATAAGCCTGTGCCGAGCTATAATGAATATATTGGCTGCGGCACATCAGCTTTCTATATACTGTTGTCTTTAATCTAAGACCATCTCTACTAACCAGGACATCTAGAAACGGGAGGGTCCCAGCTGTTTCCACCTCCGAAGTAAATTGTATAAATGGGGAGAAGCTATTAAGTAAGTTGAGCACTTCATCTTCTTTCCCCTTTTTTATAATGGTAAACGTATCATCTAAGTATCGCTTCCACTCGTGTATGGGGAAATCCAACTGGTGAAAAATCCTGGTTTCTAGTTCCTCCATGGCTAGATTAGCCACAATAGCACTAATGGGGGAACCCATAGCCGTGCCATGGACCTGTTTATACATAACATTTTGAAAAATCATGGTAGTGCTAGTGAGGCAGAACTCCACACCTTTACAGATATCATCGATGCTTAATAGACATCTGGCACTTAAGGTATCATTCTGTTCTAAAGATAATTTTACACAATGCACCCCATGTGCAATGGAGATATACGTGAACAAAGATACCCCGTAAAAGGAGATCGTGAGTTCATCCTGCCTTATAAACTGATTTCTTATAAAATTTACAAATTCCTTGCTGTCCTTAATTACCAAACTAGTGCGTCCCACTATAGGAGAAATAATTCTGGCTAGAAATCCCGATAAGGCATAGGTAAAACTGCCCACAAAGGATACTATTGATCTCAGTGAAACACCCACTTTGTGTCTTTGGGAAGCCATAGAACCGGGGTATTCGGCATCCTGAGGTATGTAAGGTCCAGTAAACTTCTTTATATATTTTACCTGCCTTATGCCAACCCTGTATAATACAATTAACTTGTTTTTCCAAAATAGCTAACGGATTTCGTCGGGTAACCTTATATACGTTGGTATCCTGTAAAAGATCTAGGGCTTTTGTACAATAATCTTCTTTGTTCAGTATAACTGTAGATCTACCTGTGTCGGCAGGTAACATTATAATATCATCATCTTGTCTAAACTGTCTCAGTGCTCTTTCATGCCTATGGCTAAGATTAGAGTAGCAATCCTAACTTGTATTTCATCAGCCTGAATCACAGGTAACTTGTTAATAGCTTTCTCTACTCCCATGGCTATCTCTGCAATGGGAGGCTTAGCAGGTACTAGAGCAAACTTTGGACCCAGGCTCAATACTTCTTCCTGTTCTTTAGTAAACTGTTTGCCACTAAGTTATGAATAAAGTTACCAATATCCTTATTGCGTACAACCACTGATTCCTCAAACAACCTACTGAATTTATTAATTTGTCTGTGCTTGTAAATATCCACAACCCTGGTTGCTTTATCTGTCACTGACCTCAAAATCAGTGCGCAATGCACCGAGGTTAGATTACTGCTAATATATTCTAACATCAAAGTTATACAACTTGGAAATCCAAATACTTAAAACTTTTCTTTGATAGAGCTTGGTAACTCTCACCAAGTAATCATCATTAAATGGCATTCTAACCATCCTAACTATGGGAGATCTGCTGTGGCAGAGCATTTCTGGGAGAAGCAACATCGGATCTCCTCTGAGAACACGGTCATAACTGACCATGCCCATGGGTTCTGGGAACGCAAGTGGCTCGGGAGCTTACAAATCGGTGCATCTAGTCATAAAACTATCAACAGGGATAGGGGTATGCGCTTAGACCCCCTGTTTGAGGCGGTTGTCCTCAGATGTGATGATCGATTTCATATGGCACGCTCCCGAGCCACTTCTGTTTCCGGTGCGCAAGTGGGAAATGCCGACTATGTGCCTGGTGAATCACGTGTTTGAGTGCCATGGGCCTGTTATTTAGGGATGTGTCGTGCCAGTAATAGTACACTGTTGAGGATGGAGACAGTGGTCTCTGAAAGCTTTGGTATTTTAGTATATTTTAACGATTTTAGCATTGTTTTTAATTGTTTTAATCTATTTTATTGTATTTATTGTAATAGTCTAGTTTAACCGATATTTGTATCATATTTATTTTATTTTATACCTTATTTTATTTTATTTTATAGTAAAATTTTAACCGCTTGGCTGGTGTTTGAGTGTAATTATTTCAATATGGAATTACCCAGCCCCATAGGCCTTTTTGAAGAGATACGAAACATGAGTCACCTAAAGGGACGCATTCGAAATGCAATTACACGCATAGCATCAGATGTGTTAATGCGAGTTCAAGGATGGGAGAGATGCATCCTTATGTGTTTTCAAAATAATGGCAACCATGTAGAGCATGTTTTGTGAATAAAGTGACAATTTATTAAAAAATGTGACCATTTTCCCTGTGTGGGAGACTTTTGACTCTTCCTGTAAAACAGACATCAAACCTATGCCAATGATATGGAAGTGCTCAACACCAGGTGCTAATCCTGACCACACTGCCACTCTAGTGACAGAGAAGCTTACAGAACTGGAATGCTACTTTTTAAGCTTTAACCTGCAAATTAATCCTCAAAAATCAGCACTGATCTTTTCATGAAATTGCACCCCACACAGCTTAATATAAACTTGGCAGCTCCATTATAGCTACAGTGCATTTACGTTACAGAACTTGGCATCCTGTTCAATTATAAGCTGTCCTTTAGTAAAGAGAACAAGCTAAATACCAAATTTTGTAGATTATTATAGCATGTAAAGCAGCAACTACTCTATGCAAGATACAGGAAAATCATTGGCAGTATATCAACTCTACAATATATCCTGCACTCCACGGATAAGAGATTTGAGATCAGCTACCCCATCTGATGCTATGCAGATTCTCGCCGGCAAGTGCTGGCTAATGAAATGGGTTACCTTCAAACTCCTCTTCTCCCTCTCCTTATCACTGCCACTGAAAAGCTGCAGCTTTAAACATTAGAAAGCTTTCATCCTTGATTCACAAACACAGACTAACATTCACAATAAAAATATTAACCGGTAAAGTCATCGAGCCTAGCATCTGGAACACCTGTACATGGAGAACCCCTTAGCCCTGCCTGGGGTCTATGCTTTCACTCTCAGCAAATAAACACAGACTTACCTTGTTGGACAGACTCATCCCTTATCACAATCTGTCATTTACCAACAAATTAGACTGTAACTTCAGAAAGTTCTATATGACAAGGCATATCAGTGGGAAATCCTGAAGAAACTATCTCTTTAGATGTCTTAGTCTGCCCTTCTGTAGAACTGAACTGTTGCTGCTCTATTGGAATACCCCTTTATTGACATT
This sequence comes from Mastigoproctus giganteus, assembly GCF_048544385.1. NCBI lineage: Eukaryota > Metazoa > Arthropoda > Arachnida > Uropygi > Thelyphonidae > Mastigoproctus > Mastigoproctus giganteus. The sequence goes on from NC_143588.1 coordinate 116,984,654, forward strand.
TATGATGTAGTAATTCTGTTCTTAACATTTTGTAAATATGTTTTATTCATTTAATTTTTTCTAGTTTCTCCTTGTCATTTAATGTTTCCTTGTCAATTTGTTGTTAACCTCTGGCCATGACAGGCATTGTATATCAGGTTGTACTACTATTGCACTAGAGATTTATTTAGAACAGATGGAAGCAATGGCAAGATATTACATATGAGAAAATAAAAAAAAAATCTTAGGGTAACTAACATTCAATTAAAGGTAAGTGAAACAACCTTAAGATGGTATGGACATATAAAAAGCATGGGAGAAAGAAGATTAGCTAAACAGATATTCAAAGTAAAACTGAATGGTAACAGGCCCAAAGGCAGACCAAGATGGATCAATGGTGCGAAAAAAAAGCATCGGAGGAAAGGCAGCTTATTCTGGCTGAGGCTAAAATCTAACAGAAAATACGATAGCAATGGACAAAATAACAGATGCCTTTTAGATTTTTACTATCATAGTGAACACTCACTGATAAACAGATTTGGATGATGATGATAGTGATGAAAAACATGAAAAGATCAACTTCATTATGTTCAATCCTATTCAACTTCAAAGGGTTTTTTCTGAATGTGAAATAAGTTGTGGCATACAATACGTCTAACTGAAAATATCATCCAAGAGGCTGCAAAAAAGATGTCTGAAATTAACTGATAGTACCCTCCAGGATAACATGAATTTGAAAGTGCTTTGCAATAATAAAATAAGGATTCTATTGAATATCAACTTTGCATGATTTTTGAGATGTCTGGAATTGAAAAATATCATCACATATATTATACAAGAGACGTTTCCTCTATGTATGAGCTACATAACCACTGGAAATATAGCTAAAGGAATATTAACACCTGTGCATGTGTAACCGGTATATATTTTTATACTAATTTTTGCCTTAAAGGCATTCTCTTTCTCAAGTAGCTTTTGAGATCACTAGAATATGCAAATACCTTCCCACATGTTGCACATAGGAAAGATTTTTCATCACTGTGAATGTTATTAAGACTTTTGAGATTGCTGGGAGTTGAAAATGGATTTCTATATGCAACACAAGGAAATTGTTTCTTCTGGATAAGAAAAGATTTTTCACATCTGTGAATGTTATTCAGAAACTTGTGAGATGGTTGCGAGTTGAAAATGGCTTTCTACATGCTGCAAGGAAATTGTTTCCTCTGGATATGAACCATTAAGTTCCTCTTGAGGTTGGTAGAGGGATGCTTTTGCATGTGAATGTGAAGTACAGGTGAATGGTTTCTCATCAGTATGAACTACTAAATGCCTCTTTAGAGATCCTGATTCTGAAAATGCCTTTCCACATGTTATACAAATGAAGGGTTTCTCTCGAGTATGAACTCTTAAGTGATTTTTAAGATGACTAGAACATAGAAATGTTTTTCCACATGTTGCACAAAGAAATGGTTTCACTTTAGAATGAATCCTTAGGTGACTTTTGAGATCAATGGCACGTGCAAATGCTTTCCCACATGTTGTACACAGGAATGGTTTTTCTTGAGTATGGTGAAGTATGAAATGTCTCTTTAGAGAACCTGATTCTGAAAATGCCCTCCCACATGTTGTACACAGGTATGGTTTCTCACGAGTATGAACCCTCAAGTGATTTTTCAGATGACAGGCACGATAAAATCCCTTCCCACATATTGCACAAAGATAGCGTTTCTCCTGAGTGTGGAATATTAAGTGACTTCTGAGATCACGGCCACTTAAAAATGCTTTTCCACATACTGCACAAGGGAATGGTCTCTCCTGACTATGAATCCTAGAGTGACATTTAAGATCACCAGAACTTAAAAATGCTTTCCCACATGTTGGACAAGAAAATGGCCTTTCTTCAGTATGAAGTAAGAGATGCCTATTTAGAGAGGCTGACCGTGCAAATGCCTTACCACATTTTGCACAAAGGAAGCGTTTCTCTTTTGAATGAACATATGAATGATTGCTGAGAGAACTAGAACTTGAAAATGCCTTTCCACACACCGTGCAAAGATATGCTTTCTCCTCGGAATGAATCCTCAGGTGATTTTTAAGAAAACCAGGTCTTAAAAATGTTTTTCCACATGTTGTACAAGGGTACATTTTCTCTTGAATGTATCTTTTAAATTATGTTTTAGCTACTTGAAGTGCTTTACAAAATATATACAAATGATTTTCCTATATATAAATGTCTTTTTATATGATCCACACAACATGGTCAGATTTCTTCACTGTTCAGCTTCACTATTCACTGTTCAATTTATCCTCCAAATTCCTAAAAAATAAAAAATAATAAAAAATAAATATTATATATATATCTCTATATAAACAAACAACAAATATATGTATACATAAGACAAAACTATTTATATTAATCTCACTATAAAAATGTATACAGTAAATATTAATAATTATACCAGTAATATTGTGTCAATCTTACAGATTTCCCCTTTTCAGAACAAGGTACATATGGGAGCTAACTGTGTGTTAATTGTCAAAGCAGAGAGAAAGAGTATATCACAAACAACTGGCACCTTCACTTAACACTTTTTTTTTTTTTTTTGTGGTAGATGACTTTCATCAACCGGTGAAATACCACCACTTTGCTTATTGGAGGCTTGAAGTGGCGAAACCCATGTTTAGTCTCTAGAGCAAAGTTTCTGGCATCCCCCTCCCCCCACACTTCTCCTTCAACCCTTGCACAGTACTAAGTACTATAGGTTTTGATATCTTTCGTGTTTGGGGTTTTCATAAAAAAAAAAAAAAAAAAAAGGATATTTTCATGGAACCGAAAATTTCAACTACTGCAAATGAGGAAACAACTTGAAAGAAAATCAACATGTTAAGCCTTTTTACTTTTCCTGGTAAAATGGGAATGCCAGAAGTTTGTTTGAGAGGCCTTGCCAGATATATATCATTAAATACTTCACCTGCAGTTCCTGTCATGCCTAGGTTGGTAACTTCCCAATTCTGAATATGTGGTGCTTCTCAATCATCACATTGAATTAATCTCTGCACTTTCATTTCAAAGTTAATAACGCTAAACTTGGCTCTTCTCTAAAAATACCGTGACACATTTGACTCCATTATGTACATATCCAATTCAGATATAAACATAACCAACGTAGGTTTAAGTACTTTATTATCTTTGAACTGATCTGCAATTAATTGCAGCCTGAGAAAGACTGGGAATGGATATAAATATGAAGAAAACAAAAGTGATAGTCATCAGCAGAGAAGTATATACTCCAAAAATAAGAGCGGATATAAATGGAGAAAGTGCAGAGCAAGTTGATAAAGTTATCATTTACATACAATAAATGATGACGGAAGAAATGAAGTGTAAATAAAAAGCAAAGTGTGATTTGACAATATGAAAAAACTGTTAACATGCTAAGAACTTGATATAAAAACCAGGCTTGGGATGAATAAATGGTTTGTTTGGTGTGCATTGCTTATGGAGCAGAAAAATAGATATTAAGCAAAATATAAAAATTAACAGGGAAAAGAAAATTAAGGAATGAAGAAACACTATGAAAGGTAAAAAATAAATGTGATACATATATTTAAAAAAAAAAATTACATATATGGGACACACAATGAGAAAAATTATAAACTATTAATGGAAGTAAAAACAGGAAAAAGTTGCCCATTTAATCATGCATAGGGAACATAGAGGACTGGTCCAGGTGCACATACAAAGTACTTGCAAGACTGGCTGGGAAAAGAGATCCTCAGCAGTCAACCTCCTGGATGGAGACAGCACACGATAGAAGCACAGGAAATTAAAAATAAAAATTTTAACTACAATATAAAATACTATTTTTGAATTCTTTCTGAAAATTTGGTAAATCTCTTACAGTGCATGCTGGCTATGATGTCACTATTGAGGTAGACATTTTTTTTTTTTTAATTTTAACTAGACAGTCTCAACCATCTATTTACATACTGATAATACAAAATAAAGAAAAAAGAATAGCAAGAACAGGAAAGAGAAAAGAGAGTGAAAGAAGTAGGAGAGGAAAACAATTTCAGTAGAGCTTGAACAGCAATCAGTAAGTCCCAGCAAAAACTTCTGATGAGATGGTTTGAATAAATTCAAGAACTAGACAAATTCTTGGAAGGTACAGATGGGTGAATTGTATTGGTGTTTTTTTTTTTTTTTTTTGGCTCATGCAGTATAAACCTCTTTCCTTGCATCATTCGCCACTAACTAATAGCAATCCTATGGTCAACCTACTGTTTTTACGTTGTATAAATGGAAGATGTCTTTTTTTTTTTAATAGTTGTATATATATTGTTTTGTGTCTAACCACACTTGTCTTGCCAAACACAATACTTTTCAGAAACTGAATTACCATGGTTGGCCAGGGGTAGTTGTATATTTGTTTGTTTGTTTACTGCTATCGAAGTCACCGGTCGATCGCTATTGCCAATGGTCAAACACATATTTACCGCAATTACATGCCGAAGCGCGAACTCCAAACAAATACCATACCTGATCAAGTAGCAATGTATGGCTTACGCTTTCCCAATCTAGAAACGATGGGGAAACAAAAAAGTGAACCTCCAATTACGCTAAAATCAATTTATAATTTCATGCAAACTAAATTAAAGAAAATCTGCATTACACTAAGATTCTGTCGTTTGGTTCTTTTCAGCAGCGCCACCCTTTCATCGTACAACTGCTATATGGAAGGGAAAAAATGTTACATGAATAAATGACTCTTCTGAAGAAGTTTGTTTATGCATGGATAATACAAACACATCACTTCATTTGCCATGCATAAACAAACTCCACCATACTCTTAGGCATTTAGCCAATGAACATATTTTAGATTAAACCACGCACACTATCAGGCATCTCTCGTATTGTGGAGTTATACTTCATAACTGGATTGTCACTATGGCAACAGGGTACCATAGTGTTTTTTGACAAGCGGCACCAGGGTACCTGCCCACTGACCGATGAGAAGCCAACAAGCTCCGAACGATGCCGTCTGTGGGGAAGGGGGATATTGATGGGATCCTAACTACCGCGAATAGGTAACAACAGGTCTTCTCTAATGGGGAAGCGTTGCCTATTCCGAAAATTTATGAGTGGTTTAGTTCAGTGAGTGAGTGAGTGTGAGGAGTAACTGTCCCTATCCTCTTTCGACGACATTTCTTCTGCTTCCTCTCCTTCTATCCTACACCTTTTTGGCTTTCTTAAGTCTAATACGGACAGTATGTGGCTAACATAGTGATTTATCCTGTAACATTTTTCAAACGGTGCCGTCCGGGTGGAATATCCGCCAAGAATAAGTAAAACTGTACACAATTTAAAAACTGTCTGAGACTCGTGTAGTCACCTTTACGAAAGAAAAAGCCCTTCCCTTTAGCCTTGATGGTAGTTACATCTTTAAGTAAATCCCACATCGGTACACTGTGATCACGGTCACCCAATAGTTACTTTATCTGCAAATTCTTAATGCATGGATAATCACTGCTAATAATCAGATGAAGAGTGTTACTCCCTCTGGTTGCCTCTCGAACATGCTGCTGTAGAAAACAGTCATCCTATAAATCCACAAACGTCTTCCTAGTGTGCGAATAACAACCCACAAGTTCCAGTCTATATCTGGGAAGTCAAAACCCCCATTATAAGACAATCTGGTTTACTGGCCTACTCTATTTCTCTGTACAGTTGTTCGTTGTACTCATGAGAGTCATTAGGCCTATAACCCACTCCTACTTTCAACTTTGCTCTCTCAGTACTTCTGTCACATCAAACCAACTTACCACTGCACTGTCCACCACTGGCCTACCCAGGTTTTTCCTTGAGCGGGAACAAATGTGACAAAATAGGCGCCATACAAAGGTCATGGGATTATTTCTGAGCCATTTCACATGAACAACGCTTTTTTAAGACGACATGTTTTTAATGCGTTTTTAAGACCACATGGGTCTTCAAGAGTTCATCTATTTAAGTTGTAATTTATATAATGTTGCTTTGTTCAACACAAAAAATACACTTTAGTTAAGGCTAACAAAACACATAAATATATATATAAGTTTATGTTTGTTTGAGAAATTTTCCTGTTGTTACATTCAACACCAAAAAATAAATATATATATAAATAAAATTGCCTTGGCTCACAAAACGCATGTAATATGTTATACAGTCGAACAAATCGGCAGTTAAAAGTTAGTCTTGCGTCTTAGAGAAATTTCTTGTGTCTTGGTTTCATTGTCGCGAAATGATCTATCATGTTGCTGTAGTCAAATTTGCTTGCTAATTACTTTTCAATGGAAAGGATCGCTAGTCCTGAGAGTCTGTCTTCTGTCATAGTAGCGGGTAAGTAATTTTAATCAGTTGTAAATGGCTAAAAGATCTTTCTGCAGAAGTGGTGCTTACAGGTATGGTGTAAAAAATGTGATAGTGTGGTTATATTCGGATAACTTGAAATCAAATTATTGGTAGTCATAAATTTCAACATTGTTGTGATGGTAGGTCTCCAAAATTTGTTTACTACTCATCATTTCTATCATAAGGGCTCTAAAGCAAAAGTATATAAGGTATATAAAAGTATATAAGGCTTTGAATGGTTTGAGCATGCTCAATGCCAATGGGATTCTTCATCTTTCTCAGAATAATCACCTCAGAGGGCATAAATTCAAATTGAGGAAGGACGGATGTCGGATAGATGTGCGGAAATTTGCCTTTGGCCAGCGGGTGGTTGGTTGGTGGAACCGACTTCCATCACTGGTTGTTGAAGTTGATAGCCTAAACAAATTTAAAGCTCAACTGGACAGGTATTTCGAACGAACGGAGGGGTGAAATGGGAGTGGGTTTTTTTTTTTTTTTTTTGTTTTTTTTGGCTGATGCTGAATAAGCTTGCTTTCTTGCATCATATGCCTCTGCTAATGCTAATGCTAATGCTAATGTATTCCTGAATGTCACTTTGGTCATTTAGGAGATTGGAACATTCCTTTGCTAGAAATTCAAACCTGCTATTCTCATCATCAAAATTCTTGGGATCCAGTACACTAAAGTTTGAAGCCACATCAAGCCTTCCGGTTGATGTGATTTCAAATCGGTCAATCCTTCCGCACCTCTTCCATCATGCAGTATGACTGATGACTTTTGAGGTTATGATGAACATCATGGCGAGATCCAATCTTCCCTACATATCGAGGGTACAGCTCTAAAATGGTGTTCGCAGGCCGGCAGCTAGTTAGTACACCGGACCGAACCTATTGGTAACTCTTTAGGATGCTTCCGGATCAGCTAGTGTATAATCTTTCTACCTCTACTCTGCCAGAGAGTGACTGGAGGGAGTCCGAGTAGTGTGTATGCGGGGGGGGAGGGGGAATTATCAAGGCCACGTTATGTCAAAGATAGCCAGGGCTCTCTTACTTGCTTGCTGGACATCATGCCAATGGAGAATAAGGCCTTCAACTCTTACTATTATTGTACAATAAGATTCCGGGCAAGTCTAATCACTAATACGGATGTTCCAGAAAACGCCTGTGTTTTATATGGTCGACTAGTGGTTTATACTTTGGGACAACAATCTCGTGTTCTCAAGATCTGTTCTGAATCGTGGAGAATAGACTCGCAACATCAAAATCGGCGTTGTGTTTATTTATTCTGAAATCTTTCTATTAGTTACACCTCAAAATGCCGCATAATATGGTTCGTTTAATATAAAACTCGTACTGTGAATAACATGTAGCAAGTGAATGGCTAAGAGGCAAGGATGATTAAACAAAACATGATTTATTAATTGTAGCATACAAATAGATATAAAAATCAAGTTATTGCGTCTTTCGAACAGTTAAATGAGAACTCTTTATCTCCTATTAATGGATAAACAATATGTTAATATGATAATGATATATATAAATTTGTCTGCGTTCTTCATGTAACCTTTAGTTGGCACTACTGCTCGTACTCTCTGGAGCCGACAGTCCTCTCGCTGTCCAAATATCTGGGTACAAGTTTAAGGATGCCATATAGGTTTGACAATCACAACTGATAGTATTACATTTATACAAGTGGATCTTGTTAGCCTTAAATTCGAGATTCTAAGTGTGGTAAAATAGATGCTACCATACTGTGTACCTAGAAGGAGAGTTGTTTGTCACTGGGTTAGGTCTTAATGTTCGACACTTTCATTCTGCTAGCCATCGTATTACAAACAGGGAGTGAAACTTACCAGAATACTCCTTGGTATGTTCAGGGGTTGGCAGTTGAGAGCAGGAGCCAGCGGCAGAAGGCTCACGAGACGTCTCTTATGGTCAGATAGCCTCAAAAAGAAAGCTTCCTCAGCGTTCGTCTCTCTCTAGATTTTTCTCCTAGATTTTCTTCTGTCCGTCTCTGTTCTCTCTCTGTCCTGTCTCTCTGCGTCCGCGTTCTTTTTTCTCTCCTTTCTTTGTCTCCCATCTGCATATATGTATGTCCCTCCCTTTTTGAGTTTCCAATGTTTCTATTGGTCAAAAGGCTAGTTTCGTGGGAAAAAGAAAATCACAGGGACTGTTATTTCGGAGACCTGACCCGGTAAAAAATGGAATTTATGAGGAGAAAGAGGAACTTCACATCTGCATGGGGTGACATTTCCAGACTGTCCAGCGGTAGTCACTAGGACTAAAGTCTGTTCATTCCTACACGAGGAATTTCCAGACTACAATCACCCCGTAGTTATCAGGTTCAGATTTCACCCAAAAGTATGTTCCTTAACTGACATTGCTCAGTTCTCTCTGACGAAGTTCATATACTTTCTCACCGTTTTATAAATACCACATCCACGATGTTCGTCCGATCCGATCGGGTGACCATCTCTTGCTGTGAATCAGCCGGACTCATAACGATGAAATAGTGTTTCAGCTGCTGTTTTCCCTAGCGCGGCGTCAACGAGCGTTCCCTAAAAAAAAGGAAACAGCCTTCTACACGAAGTGAATATCACCCTGCTAGTATAATAGTGGCAAAAGTATAGGGTAACTTGGTGAGGTGACAGCTCTCAAAGGCGAATGAAAAGTAAAAATGAAGACATTTTTACAATATTCTTAACATGTGTACGCCATATACAAAAAATTCATTACTTCATACAGCATGTCCCCCCACTTTTTCTTACTATTGAATACACCATGAATTGTCAAAATAATAGAGTAAGTTTATCTGCGAAAAGACCTAAACCTCCAAAACACTTCCTAGTTCATTTCACGAATATAAGTGGTCTCAATTCTAATATCAACGACGTCCATTTCCACTTGCAGTCTACCAAACCCCATGTACTTTTTCTGACAGAATCTCAGTTATCGGTTGATTCAACTACTGCTCATCTCAGATGCCCAAATAATTCGCTGTATCATTCCTTTCGCCTCAAAGGTGGTACTTGTGTATATGCCCATTTTGATATTTCCTGTCAGAGACTTGGTAATTTGGAATCTCGTCTTTTCGATCTTCTCTGGCTTAAAATCTCTCTACCTCATTGTGTAAAATTCATCTGTCGTCTCTACCGTTCTCCCAACACCACTAATCACTTGGAGCTCTTTGACTTCCTTTCTTTGCAACTTGACTTCCTCCAGTCCAACTTTCCTAACACTGAGATAATTTTCCTTGGTGATTTTAATGTTCACAACTCCAGCTGCCTTCCATTTTCTAGTCACACCCACCCAGCTAGTTGAGATGCTGAGGCTTTTGTCGGATATTTTTAGGATTGTCGGATACCTGACAATCCTAACTATACAGCCAACACGCTTGATCTTTTTCTCACAAACAACCCTACTAAATACACGATCGAAGTGAATGGTCCTTCAGGCACCTCAGATCACAACTTCGTGATTGTCTCTTTTCCAATGGAGCCTTTATCTCATGGCTATTCCCAACCTCGTATTGTTTGACATTACAAGAATAATCTTGTCAGTGAAATTATTCTTTCAGGAATGGAATTCTTTATAAAACACTCCACTTTAAAATCTCGTCCTTTATCTAAACCTTGGTTTTCCAATAAATGTGCTAAGGCTGATCAAGAGAAGAACGTTGCATATCGTAATTGGCTTGTTTCCAATTTTTCAGTTTCATTTTCCACCTACACCAAAGCTCGCAACAATTGTAAAACAGTTATTAATCAGTCCAAACTAGAGTTTGAACAGGCTAAGAGTAGACAATCTGGTTCTTGCCCTCATGGTAGCCGAGCATTCTGGTCTCTTTCCGAAGCAATTGGCCGCAACTTTTGCACATCTCTGCTCCCACCTCTGAAAAAACCAGATGTTTCTGTTGTCACTTCAGCCGAGGATAAAACTGACCTGCTAGCGTCCCATTTTTCTTCCAAATCATGTATTAAATATCTTTGTAAAACACCTCCCACCATTCCAAACACGCTCCATTCAATACCTCTTGTGGTCTTCCGTCAAAAGGATTTTGACGAATCTTGATGCAGAGAAAGCTTCGGGTCCTGATGGTATTTCTCCACTTGTTCTCTAAACCTGTGCTCCTGAACTTACTCCTGTTCTTTGCCGCCTTTTTTACTTTCTTATTCCAAAAGCGTTTTTCCTTCTGCTTTTAAATTTGCTGATATCCAGCCAGTTCCTAAAAAGGGTGACAAATCCTCCCATCCAATTATCGTCCCATTGCAATTACTTCTACTCTTTCTAAAGTAATGGAGAAATCAATTAACCGCCAACACTTAAACTACCTAGAAACCTTCCGTCTGATCAATGATCGCCAGTACGAATTCCGTCAGTGTCGATCCACTGGTGATATTCTGCCTTATGTTACTCATTTATGGACAAATTCAATGGAAAAGTTTGGTGAAACACAAGCAGTTGCTTTTGACATCTCAAAGGCTTTCGATCGTGTTTGGCATAAAGGTCTTCTAAATAAGCTTCCATCTTATGGTTTGCAAACTGTTTTTAGTAATTGGTTATCCAGTTTTCTCTGTGATTGCTCGCTGAGGGTGATGGTATATGGCTCTCTGTCTTCTAACTTCTCCGCTACTGTTGGTGTCTCCCAAAGTTGTTCTCTCTCCTACTCTTTTCCTCTTGTATACTAATGACCTTCTTCCATTGACTGGATATCCTATCCATAGTTTTGCGATGATAGCACATTGCATTCCACTTTCCATTTTGAGAAACATTGCCCTGCTCAATCAGCTTCAACTACTCGAAAATCTGCTACTAATTCTTTAAATACCGATCTCCAGTGGGGCAAAGATAACATAGTTCATTTCAATCCTTCTAAAACTCAGTTTTGTCTTACATCTCGCAAAAAACGATTCTTCTGCTCCTATGCTTATCTTTGGTGACACTTTGATTTCTAGGCAAAATGATATATCTGTTTTGGAGATTACCCTGACTTCTAATTTCTCTTGGCACAAGCACATTACAAATATTGCTTCCTCTGCATCTAAAAAACTTGGTTTTCTCTTTCGTTCTCGGCGTTATTTTTCTTCCAAACAGCTGTTCACTCTGTACAAATCGCAAATTCTCCCTACCATGGAATATTGTTCCCATATCTAGGGCGGTGCCCCCAAACCTCTCTCAGGCTTTTAGATTCCATTCAGAAGAGGGCAGTTAGGTTAATTAATGGCTCCTCTCTAACAGAGCTTCTCCACTCACTGTCTCATAGACGTACTGTTTCTGCTGCATGCCTCTTCCACAGATACTTCCATGGGCACTGTTCTTCTGAATTGGCTTCTATAATTCCCGCTCTCTCTTTCAAAACAGTCCGAACACGTGCTGCCTCTAGTCAACGTCCATTTACTGTCCAACTTCAACCTCACAGATCCAACTTTTTATCTTCCTCGTTTAATCATCCAACTGCAGTTTTCTGGAACAACCATCCTTCATACGTAAAAATTACAGTCTCAGAAGTTCAAGTCCAATGTCGACAAATATCTTCTTTCATCTTCTCAACCTCCAACCCAAACACGGTATTAAGTACTATAGGTTCTAATACCTCTCATGATTGGGGTTTTCATTAAAAAAAAAAAAAAACATCAAATAAATTTTTGATCCTCTCCCGTGTACTGCTGATTATTGTATAAAAGACATCAAGTAAAATTGTACTATAAATCATTTCTACTATCAGATATTCTGTTGCCTTCTGCAATTTCATAATGGAATCTCTTTCTCTTTCGTCCTCTTTAGAATTCGTATGTGGAAACTATCTCAGACTATGAAGTAAATTCACTGGCTTCCTGCTCAATTTCCTTAAAATGACTTTCGCCATTATTTCGCAAAGCTTTAAAATCATTGTCAAACATCTTAATTAGGTGAGAGTCTGTTTGTTTTCTGCAAATAGTTGTATAAAGTAAGCGCCTTGTTTAAGAGTTCTTTCCATACTATAAAAAAATCACAAATTCGTATGTATAACTGCTGTAAGAATGCCTTTTGCCTGAGCAAGCTGCTGTTGTGTGCAATTATTATCCCCATCTAACATTCGTTGCAAGACAACAACAATAGCTCGTAAGCATTGCACAACCACCTCTACCGCAGATTTCCTGGATGCCCATCTAGCATCAGATAGTTTCTTTAATGTTAATGCAAAAGACTCTAATTGGCTGCATTGCTCCTCCCGAAGCACAGATAGACGAGGCAAACGTCCAGAAAAATAAGTGTAC